>NC_136411.1:396312092-396912092 GCF_051521515.1 Lactuca serriola
TTTTATCTTTGGAGCATCATTACACCCAACACCTTTTGCAACATTCCATGGTGCGTGGCTTCATACTTAGCTGAAGGGGCGGTCAAGGACCGAAAAACTTCTAAAATTAATGGTGGCATGTTTGTGACGCGTTTAGCCCACTCTTATGGGTTGATGGCTCGTGGTGCTTGGAACTTAATGACAATGGTCCCGACCCTTCCCTTTAATCCTATTCTTTTTCGAAGGGCTAGAATTATTGAGGATTATGGAGGGGGACATTATGCTATTCCACATGATGATGCTCTGATCGAACCCGAGGAGCCGTGTAGGAGAGTTAGGCAAAGACGCGGGCAAGCACCTCCCGATCCACCGGTTATTCCAGTGGAAGATGAAATACCCCCGGAATGGTTTAATGTTGAAGGAAGGCAATATCAAGATGATTTGGCAAGAGGACTGAATTTTGCCAACTGGTCCTTTATCCAAATGTTTGATGACTTTAACATCCAACATGTGGACGGAGGCCAATTTCATTATGTACCAACTTGGGAGGAGAGGATAAGCGCAAGGCAAAGTGGAGCCGGTGGGAGCAGGGCAATGCATGATGATAATGATGAGGAAGAAGATGAAGAATGATTTATTTATGTTTTGTGTTTTCTTGAACAATTTGTTTTGTTTTTGTTTAGTTATTTGATGGAACTTCTAGTAATTAGGATTTTTAATTTCTCATGGTTTATTTAGTGTCTTTTCAGAGTTTGAAAATGGTTTGCTTACAAAGAGTCTCACGAGTAATAGGAGTTTCGAGTCTAGGCGGAAGCAAGAGTGAAGTTCAAGTATCGAGTCCGATCATGAGGAGCGTTCACATGAGTCTAATTACTGAAGAGAAATCTTAGGTTTAATATGATTCTGCAGTGGTTAGGAGTTATCAAAAAGACTTGGAGCAGAAAATAAAAAAATTTCACCCAGCGACTGACTCGCCGAGTGCATTTACTGACTCGAAGAGTCCAAGCGTAAAAACATGAATTCTGCATTTTCATGACTCAACTCGGCGAGTCTTATTCTCTACTCGACAAGTGTCTATGAATTTCACAACTTAGCTTCAGTCTTGACGACTATATACCCATAATAAGTTTTTTTTCAAGAAGGTTCATTTCTGGAAGATTTTCGAGAGTTTTTCCTGCATTTTTGGAGCTGTTACCACATGAGATTTGACGCCCAAGGCATGGATGCGCTGTTCCCATGTCTAAAGTCAATTGAAGATGGAGCTTAACATGAAGAAGATCAACCTCGTCTCTACTATCCCATGGAAGTTTGTTCTAATTCCCTCTTTATTTTATTGTTTTTTAATTGTTTTAACATGTAATGGGGACATTGTATAAATTAAGTGTGGGGTAGGGGGTTGGTTACATTAGTTACATTAGAATCTTAGGTTTAATTTTAAAAATTTTGCATAAAAATTGCTAGGATTAATTCTAGAAAATTATGATAAAATCAATTAGGATTTCAAGCTAGTATTGTGTTTGATGATTCCTTGAGAACCCAAATGTTTAGTTAAGCCTATATACGTTATAATGTATTTGTGTCCCCCTTTATTCTTGTGAAATCATGGTACAAAAACACAACCTCGCTTAGTTTGAGGGACACAATATGTTTAGCATCATGTACTTGAAATGTATCCAAGAAGACTAATACTTTAACCAATAAACGTTGAAGTCAAGCGCCCTTGCTTAAGCATGTAGGTTTTGAGTTAAAAATAGTGAATTACATGTGAAAAAAAGAGAGAGAATTACAAGAAAAGTTAAAAGAATTTTGGAGCAATCAAAGTGAAGATCAAAAGATCAAAATTCTAAAGAAGATCAAAGTTGAAGATACCGAAAATCAATCAAAAAGTTGGTGAATTCGATGAAATCAAGATCAAATTATCAAAGAAGCGAAGAATTCCAAAGAGCTCCATAGTGGTATCGAAAAAATTGTAATTTTCTAGATTATGTGTGCTTGGGTTGCTTGACCAAAAATACCTTAAGGTTAGGAGGTTTTTTGTGGATGGATTCGGAGGGATCCATAAAATGAGCACTGTTCGGAAAAAGTGGGCGATTGTTTATGAGGATTGTGAGTATTTAGAATTAGGGGGGTCCTTAGGAAAAATTTAGACACAAATGCATGCGTTGCGGTCATGGCATAATGGCTGGGTTTCAATGAGATTGCCTTATATGATGCTAGTACGTTTAAAATTCAGTTTTGCTTGGGGGCAAGCAAAAGCCAAGTGTGGGGTATTTTGATATGTGCATATTTAGCCCTATATCTAGTATTAAGTTTTATCATTTATTAGCTAATTAATTGCAAATTATGGACAAAAGGTACTTAATTATGTTTGAATTATATTTTCAGTCCAAAAGAAGTGCTCGAAAGCAAAAGGAAGCAAGAGTAGCTATCGGGAAGCTTTGGAGTGAACAAAAGAAGAAAGGATAAAAAAGCACAAAGGACTCGGTGAGTAGGGACGTCTACTCGACGAGTTCCCACGAAGATTCATGAAGCAGGGGAGTCCTTGAATTGCCGTACACGAGAATTTAATGAGGGACTCGACGAGTCGGTTGTGGACTTGACGAGTCGAGACGAATCTATAAAAGAAACCCTCCAGATCGATAGACGAGACTTCTAAGAACCCTAGGAGGAGGAGCTGCGATTCAGAACGAAGAGAGACATATGGAAGAGTGAAGATTCATCCCAATTCAAGTTTTGAAGGATAACTAAGGCATACTTTGATTTCTCTTAATTAGATCTAGTACTTAAACCATGTTTATGTTATTGAATTTCGTTTTTGAGTTTTCTACTGCCTTAATCATGAGCTAAACTTTCTAGCTTCTGTTTGGGTAAGACAATTTTGAGACTATGGTTTGATTAATGGTAGGATTAACTTTTATTGGTGATTTTGTTGAATTAAGCTCGTTAAAGATCCTTATGCATTAACCATAACTATTTTCTGTTAATAGGAAGACAATTAGGCTGCATGAACATCTCTTGATTGTTTACCTCATGTGATTTATGTGAACACTTAATTATGTGCTTAGGATTAGTAAATATGAAACTAGGATTAATTAGAGAATGGGTAAGTTAATGTGTGAGCTTGTTTGATAAACCAACAACAAGAGGCTAATTGAATTGACAAATTGATTAACTATTACAAGTCTTATTTAACCCGAATAAATAACCTAGAGAATTAATTAAATTAGGCAACTGGCCACTGCTTGAATTAGTTTATTTTCTAAGTATTATCATAGCGAATGTGAATCTAATCACTTGAACCAGTAGCCAATAAAAGGTTAATCCATTGCACCATTACCATTAAATCAACCATAGGATCAATTGAGTCGAACCTGACCATGAGTTCTTTTAGATATTGAATTTAGTTGGTCTTTGCTTGCTTAGCTGTTAGTTATTTTAGTTTAAGTTTCTAGTCGTGCAAAACTAGAGAAAACCTTAATTTTATTACTTGTCTTTTAGATAATATTAGTTATTAGTTTTAATTTTCCATTCCCTGAGTTCGATACCCTACTTATTTAGCCATACCGCAATGGATAGGTCCACTATCTCTTGTGTGTTAATTTATAATTAAAAGTAGGTTTAAAACTAGTTGAGTTTACACACATCAGTCTTCCTTAGAGACTGCCGCCCATATCCTTAATCTGGTCCCTACCAAGAAGGTTGCCAAAACACCTCACGAGGTGTGGACTGGAAAAGTTTCTAATCTAGCCCACGTCAAGATTTAGGGTTGCTAAGCTTTCGTGAGACGTGAGACTCACGATAAGCTTGAACCCCGTAGTGAGAGGTGTATTTTCATCGGCTACCCACATAAATCCTTTGGTTACATCTTCTACAGACCTAGTGAGAATGTGGTCTTTGTGGCAAGGAGGGTTTTCTTTCGAGAAAGAGAGTTCATAAGCCAAGGAACCTCAAACCCTAGCAATCAACTTGAGGAGGAAACTCTTGTTGATCCAATTGTACCTCCAAATGTACCTCTGAGGCGTTCCACAAGGGTTAGGAATGCACCTGAGCATTACTATGGTTTCAATATTACTGCGGAAGGCGAGACACTTATGAGTGATGAGACACTGGTAAGTCTGGATGAACCTAACAGCTATGCAGAAGCCATGTCAGGCCCCGAGTCTGCTAAATGGAAAGAGGCAATGGACAGTGAGATACAGTCCATGTATGACAACCAGAGTTGGGACTTGGTTGACAATGTACCGGGTCGTAAGACAGTTGGGTGCAAATGGATCTTCCAGAAGAGGACCGACATGGATGGTAATATACACACGTATAAGGCGCGATTGGTTGCAAAGGGATTTTCTCAAACTCCGGGAGTTGATTATGATGAGACCTTTTCACCAGTAGCCAAGATTAAGTCTATTAGGGTCTTGTTAGCCATTGCTGCATTTCATGACTATGAAATATGGCAAATGGATGTCAAAACCGCTTTCCTTAATGGGAAGTTGGCTGAGGATGTTTACATAAATCAGCCAGAGGGTTTTGTTAGCACAGAATACCATAATAGAGTGTCTAAGCTTGAGAAATCCATCTATGGATTGAAACAAGCACCTCAGAGATGGAATCTTTGCTTTGATGAGAAAGTCAAAGAGTTTGGCTTTTCGAGGAATGAAGATGAATCTTGTGTATATGTTAAGGCTAGTGGGAGTATAGTCAGCCTTTTGGTGCTGTATGTGGATGACATACTACTCATAGGAAATGACATCCCAACTCTACAGGAAGTTAAGTCTTGGTTTAGGAAGTGTTTTTCTATGAAGGACCTTGGAGAAGCTGCCTATATCCTAGGGATAAGGATCTTGAGAGACCAGAGAAAAAGACTAATTGGACTTAGTAAGAGTACATACTTGGATAAGGTGCTGAAGAGGTTCAGCATGCAAGATTCCAAGAAAGGAGAGTTACCCATCCAAAGTAATGTCAGATTGAGTAAGACTCAGAGCCCAACTAGCGATGCAGAGATAGCAGAAATGAGTCGAGTACCTTATGCTTCTGCAGTAGGCTCGATCATGTATGCTATGACTTGTACTCGTCCTGATGTGGCCTTTGCATTGAGCATGGTTAGCAGATATCAGGGGAACCCAGGTAAGGCTCACTGGACTGCGGTAAAGAATATCCTCAAGTACCTACGAATGACTAATGACTGGTTCCTTACCCTCGGTGGGAGTGATGACTTGAGAGTTGTAGGGTATAGTGATGCTAGCTTCCAGAATGATAAGGATAATTTCTGCTCTCAGTCGGGCTGGGTGTTTAACTTAAACGGAGGAGAATTTACTTGGAAAAGTTCCAAGCAGGAGACAGTGGCTGATTCAACTTGCGAATCAGAGTATATAGCAGCAAGCGAGGCAGCAAAGGAGGCAAAATGGCTGAAGAACTTCATTGGAGATCTTGGAGTTGTACCAGATATTAAGGAGCCTATGGAAATCTTCTATGATAGTGAAAGTGTTGTTGCCTTAGCAAAGGAACCAATGGATCACGGGAGATCCAGACACATTGACAAAAAATACCATTTCATCAGACATCGAATAGAAGAAGGACTCCTCGTGGCAAAGAGGGTATCATCGGATGAGAACCCGACAGATCCCCTCACAAAGGGATTGGGCAGGGTTAAGCATCTCTAGCATGCAAGGAGCATCGGGCTGAAGGATGATATTATTTTTAGTAGTTAGATAACTTACAAATTTGTAAAGTGTAATTGAAATTTGATGATAAATAAAAGTTGTGTTTATTTATGAGTAAAGTGTTGCTATCTTTTGTCAATCGTTTACTATTATTTCTTTTGCATGTTTTGACTTACAGAATATTTATGTTGTGTTTACATATTATTGAAATTCTCCACATTTGGTCATATGTCGGAAGTAGATATGAATTAAGACTATCATGAGTTGGTTGTAGAGGTCTAAGATGTTGGACATGGCCTCAACACTCATGAGTGGTCATAAGTTCTGAGTATTAGATTCAACCCTCGCTCGCTGGTATCACTTCATGGAATTTATCTCGAGTAATCGCGAGACGGTAATATCATATAAGTCTTCAAACCTAGAGATATGTCTTGTTGCCTATGAGTTGGTTATGCATTGATCGTACGAAACCGCATTGGTAACTCGATGTTATAAAACGTACCTTTGTGTGTAATTTAACAAGTAGTAGAACAAGCAGTTATAGTTATTAGACTTATCCAAGTGGGAGACTGTTGGATAAGGTGTCGAAGTCTATAACTATATCTGGTATGTACTTGACCCGACCTGACATGGTCCATTTGGGATGCATGGCATCATGCATTTGGATAAACTAAATGAGAGAAATAACACTTGTGGTTTATTAATATATTATAAGTTCTAATATATTAATAGTATTATTTAATTAGTATTGATCAAAAATTAATTTGGAATTAATTAAGTGATCAAAAGGTAACTAATTAAATATATGGCTTGATTATGTAAATCATTCATAACTTGTATAGTGGTCTAAAAGGCTCCATGGATTATCAAGTTGGGTAAAACCCATAAGAAGCTCCATGGATGCTCCATGGGAGTTACAAACCCATGTGTCATGGAAATGAAGAGTCATGTCACATTAGGGTTTACATGGTGTAACCCTAGATGTGACACACTATATAAAGAACACGTCATCTACCAAAATCGGCTACACAAGTGGTTGCAAGAGGGCTAGGCCGATTTATACAAGTGTTATACATTCTCAAAGTTATTCCAAAGCATTTGGTGTTGTGTGAAGCATTTGAGGCATCACACTTGGGGTGCTAGGCTCTCAAGGTTTTCAAGGAATCAAATCAACTACAAGGTATGTAATTCTAGCCATCTTTTAGATTAAAAGTTCCCCATGTATGCTAGATAGGATTATGAACCTTGGAAATCATATTTTGCATGTATTTTAGACAAACATAGATCCAAGGTTTTCTAGGGTTGCATGTACACTTAGGGATGTTAGAATGCTCAAAACCCTTCAGTGGTATCAAAGACTAGGATTGTTTGTGAATACTTGATGCAAAATAGTTTTGAAAATCGAATTTTTTAGCTGTCTGCACAGAGGACTCGACGAGTCCATGGGGAGGACTTGACGAGTCCAAGTGAAAATGCGACCAACTCGACGAGTCAGTTCGTGCACTCGACGAGTTGGTCATGCAGAATGCAGAAATTCAATTTGTGTTGTTGGAAATGGACTAAAAACATTACCCTAAACCGTTTTGGTGTGATAAAACTTATTTTAGATGGTGTAATGGTTGTTCTAATCCATTTACAATGGCTAATATCAAAATTACATGATTATATGTGTTCATATGTTCTTGAAATTTTGATATGAATATTCATGTTATGATGAGTTCTTGATAGATCATAGGAATTACTTGTTTAATGATTAATTCATGATCTTTATGTGTTTTATTGGAGTCCATAATTTGTCCTCAAGTTATGGATAACCCAAAGTCACTTTGTATTAATTCCATTAAAAGAACACATAAGTTACAAAAAATGAAGAGTCTTCATTTTAATAACTCATAAGTTATGAATTGAAAAGTTTTTGTAAAGTTACAAAACTTTCCCTCAAGTTTTGGAACATGTAAAGTCACCTAGTAAACTTTAGTTCCAATCCTCAGAATTTTAAAAGTTAAAATCCAACCCTTATAGTTTATAATATTATAAGTTTAATAATATATATATATATATATATATATATATATATATATATATATATATATATATATATATATATATATATAAGATCAAGTCGTTTTACCGCAAGTAGGCCTCATTCACGAAGTCGGTCCATAAGGGGGGTATAAGGTTGTTTCCTATAAAATGGCAGCTTAATGGGTGTCCACTTTCACCCACCACTTCCTTGACTGGTGGAGGGTCGTTAGCCGAACGGGTAGAACAATGACTTAAAATTCTCATTAAAAGTATAATTATTATTATAAAGGAAATAAATGTTTTTTTTATAAATTCCAAATCTTAGTTACTTTAGGAAAATGTGAATAAGGTGCTAATCCATGAAATTACACTTTGCACCTTATTTAAGTCATTGGTGGAGCGTGTGTGGTTTACCGGCACATGTCACACCCCAAAACCGAGAACGGCGGAAACGTTCGGGGGCGGAGGACGTCATGTAAAGTATCACAACACAGTAAAAGTAAATAAGCAAACAACATCATCCATTGCATTAAATATATAATTTTAATACAAGCGTGTTCTGAACAGTTATAGACACAAAAAAATAATGTAAATCAAAATAATAAGATGAGTCTTGGATGCGCTCCATCTTCTCAAAAGCTGGCCTCGGTACCTGTCTACTGATGACCTGAGAATACAAGTTATTTTGAAAGAGTTTATCAGCATTAAGCTGGTGAGTTCATAAGTATTTAGTGTCGGTGTTTGTTATCAAAACGTTTGAACATGTCTTAAGTATAAGTTTGTAAAATGTATGTAAATGTTTGTAAGTGTTTGTAAAAGTTTGAATCTCTCAGAAAAACCTATATTTTCTATTAAAGTAGCCTTCTACCAAGGCTTAACTATTTTGTATGTTCGTTTGTTGTAAAAGTGTGTAATTTCCCAAGTGTAGCTATCATTAACAAAATATAGTTTGTACATTAATGTTTAAGTGAAATAATTACTAAATATATGTAATGGGTAAATTATTGTAGTACTATAGTGTTGTATTATAGGAACTATTGTTGTACTAACTACCTTAAACCAGATTTATATTAAGGTATCATGTGATTACTTGCACCATACTATTGACTGGTAACAACGACATACGAATGGTCGTAAAACGGAATGACGTTTGGCACCCGCAGACCTGCAGGTCCGGCTGTAGCTAGCAGCAAGGTGTAGGATAGTCAATCCAGTATAGATCTATACGCAAAATCACGCTCTCCCTCCAAGAGATTTATGGCTATAACTCGGGCCATGACATTTAAGGCATGCTCCGATACAGTGGATCACAATTGTTAACGTATTCATGTATATGTAATGTAATGTTACTTGTTCTAGTATCGAGTATATGTTCTCTTCTTAGTATAGTTGTATATGTTCTCTTTCTAGTATAGTTGTATATGTTCTCTTTCTAGTATAGTTGTATATGTTCTCTTTCTAGTATAGTTGTATATGTACTCATAGTAATGTAATGTATATGTTCTCATAGTAATAATTATTGACTCATGAATGAACTGACTCATTGACCTAGCAATAGTAAAAGTATGATCCTGTGCTACCCTAATGGTAGCCTATTAATGATGTAACTAGTACGCATGAATATGGAAACACTTTTATGTCTATATATGTACACATGATATATAATTAATATTTAAACGACCTTCGGACGAGTACCCGATATCCTATCAGACCACATCCAAATCGAGGAAAAGGAAACAAGGTGGATAGCCTTCCTAAGTCCTTTAAACATTTCTTATATAACTATACATATACGGGCATGCAATTTATAATAAGTATAAAAAAGTTTAAATAAAAGTATTTGATAAGTAAAAGAGTTTGTAAAGCAGTTTGAAGTAAAACAGTTTGATAAATAGTTTGAACAGTAATAAAATCATTGGTTTTATAGTTATTAATCACATGTGATTGATGTAATAACTATAAGTATTTAACTTGTATTCCCCCCCCACCCCATAAAAGCATTTAAAACATTTAAAAGTATTTCAAAGGTTAATTAAAGGGGTATGAACTCACTTGTGGTGAGTAGATTGGATTGAAGTGTCAGATACTGTGCTAGGTGGCAAACGGAGACTTGTTCAAACGCACGAGCCTAGTTATCATATAATGAGCATATATATAACTAATTAGCCAAATAATAACTAATGAATTAATTTAGGACACTCTAGAACATGTAAACACTTTGTATAAGTGTTATAAGTCCTAAGGGTTGCTTCTAGGTTGTTGTGGGACAAGGCTAAAGGGGTTTAAAGTTCCAAAGGTCCCTATATATGTGTTTACTCTTCAGTAAACTCCACAAAAGGAGTTTACGGTCGTAAACCCTTGATTTTACGGCCGTGAACTCCCAAACTTGATGGCATTTGGTGTTTTGAAGTGTTATTTGATTTCTAGAATAAGTTCTACTTGGTGGTTTAGTTCTTTGGGTAGTTTAGGGCATAGAAAAATTCCTTTGAGGAGTTTACGGCCCCAAGGCCAATTCCTTTGGAGTTTACGGCCGTAAACTCGCTTGGAATGATGTTTTTGATGCTTTCAAGTCCCGTACTCACATAGGATATGTTCTAGGCAATTGTTTAAGGCAAATGAAGACCCTAGGCACACTTTGGTGCCCTTTATTGATGTTCATGGCCCAAGAATATTACTAGGGCCGTAAACTCACTTTGGGGAGGTGTCTTTGATGTTTTAAAGTCCACAAATTAGCTAGGATAAAATAGGGTTTAATGTCCAATGCTTTAGGAGTGATTAACACACTCTTTGGCCGTTGATTTTGGAGTTCACAGTCCAAGAACTTCTTGGGCCGTGAACACCCTAATCTTGGTGTTTTTGTTTGTTTTCTATTCCTAAATACACTTACAAATAAGCCTAAGTTCGTTACCTAACATGGGGAAAAGGCTAGGTAGCATTTAAGCCACATATAGGAGTTTACTCTCCAAGAACGTTCTTGGGCGGTAAACTCCCGAATCTCACAGATTTAATATGTAAACTAAGTTATTAAGCACATAATAAGCATTATAAGACAACTAGAGAAGTGCACTCACGATTTGGGGAGAAAACCCGAAGATCCGTGAGAGAGAAAATGGATTTTCTCTAGTTGGAAATGCGAATAATGAATGACTTTGGTTCAGAATTCTATTTATAGTCTTGAGATATTTTTGGCAGAAAATATTTTTATTCTCGAAATGATTTCTGATATAACAAAGTGTTGGAATAAAAGTGTTGCACAAAACCCTAGTGCATCCACTCTCCTGATATTTGCTGAAGTGTAACCCTGAAGTACTCAAACTGATACGAAAAAGTCTGAAAATTAACTATGACTGGTCTAGCTTCTATTGAATTGATAATGTTCGTACCAAATGGAAATTTCGGGTTGTCACAGCACACTAACTTGGACTTAACAAGGTAGGCAAAGGGTGACTTAAGGTTTTTCATGAGGTCGGAAGAGTCGCGTGTGGTTTACCGGCACAACGATTAAGTGAAAATCATTAAGGGTACCAAGTAATTTGCATGGTTACTTCACACCTTTTTTTGTGATCCTCTGTATACCAGTCACAAAACATGAAGGGCACACTCGAGATTGAAACATGTCAATGAAAAGTTCAGTGAATCTCAAAGAATTTAGGAGTTTCTAAAACCAAATAAAACCTAATAACCATATTTCGTTTTCACGGTGGAAAGTGGTGAATTGTCATTCACCTACCTTTCAAATATGTTATAGCTCGGATTACGACATCCCTCTTCTAAGCTATAATATATTGTGATTGGATCCTAGCCTTAATATTACATTTGGGTGTTTTATTAAGGACTATCTCTATATCTAAACTAAACTTGTTTTCTTCTTTTTAGATGCCTTTCAACAATGCTGCTTCTGGTTCAAACCCCACCGGATCCTTCTCTCTCATGAACCTTTGTGGGAGAGTCATCTTTGATGGATCCAACTTTACAAATTGGATCAGAAACATCAGGATGGTCACTCGATATGAGAACAAAGAATACATTCTCGACAAGGAGCTTAAGGTACCCGAGCAAACTGCTACTCCTGAAGAGCTTGCTGAATAGGAGGTACATGAAAGAGATGCTACCATAGTGGCATGCATCATGATGGCCACCATGACAGCCGAGCTCCAAAAGTCCTATGAGGACTACTATCCTTTTGAGATGCACTAGGACTTGATGGACCGCTACCATCAAAGTGCTCGTCAAGAGCGATATGAAATCATTTCTTCCATGATAACAACCGAATGCAGGATGGTGAACCCATCACGGGCCACATGCAGAAAATGCAAAGGTATGTGGACCGTTTAATGAAGCTGAATGTGAACTTCCCCGAGGAGTTAGCAATAGATATCATTTTTCACTCCTTACCATCGTTTTATGATCAATTCCGCATGACATATCACATGAACAAGGAAGAAGTCACCCTCAGCAAACTTCAAGGACTCTTGAAGACCGCGAAAGTGGTCTAAAAGGTAAGTCGGTTGTTACCAATCCTACTCCTACTCCAAACTCTACACCTGTCCTAGCAATCGGGATAAGCATCCATACAAGCCACCACCTTCCATGCCCAGCACCATATTTTCAAAACCTCCCCTTGTAGTGGACGGTGACAATGTCCTTGGGAGAATTAAATCCTTCCCTAAAGATACCTCGTGTGGGAGAGACGGGTTGAGAGCTCAACATATTTTGGATGCCCTTTGTGGGGAAGGTTCGGTTATAGCCAACGACCTCCTGCGTACTATTACATCTGTGGTTAATCTATGGATTGGGGGGAGATACCCTTCAATTTTAGCAGAATTTGTTGCGTCTGCTCCTCTGACGCCGCTCTTAAAACCTGACAAAGGAATACGACCTATTGATGTAGGTACTATATGAAGACATTTGGTTTCCAAGTTGGCTATGAAAGGTGTTGGTAAGGAAATAACCAAGTATCTCAATGATTTTCAGTTCGGGTTCAGGGTGTCGGGTGGTGCTGAGGCCATATTACATAGCGCCAATAGGGTGTTGGGCGAGCGCCATGATGACGGATCACTCTCTATGCTTACCGTGGATTTCTCTAATGCCTTTAACCTTGTCGACAGATATGCGTTGCTTCATGAGGTCAGATTGAGATGTCCTTCTATATCCTTGTGGGTAGAATTCCTCTATGGTCAAGCAGCAAGGTTGTATCTTGACAACATGCATATTTGGTCCACTACTGGGGTTCAGCAAGGAGACCCCTTGGGACCACTTCTCTTTGCTCTTGTGTTACACCCGCTCTTGCATAATATTAGCAACAATTGCAAGCTTCTCCTCCATGCATGGTACCTTGATGATGGAACACTTATTGGAGATTCGGAGGAGGTGGCCAAAGTGTTGGACGTCATTACGGTGATTGGCCCAAAATTGGGCCTTCAACTGAATATCAAGAAAACCGAGCTATTTTGGCCCTCGTGCGACGGTAGGATGCTACGTGAGGGGCTATTCTTGGCTGACATCGGGAGGCCACATTTGGGGGTGAAACTTCTTAGGGGAGCTGTATGTAGAGATGCTAGTTTCATTAGCAGCATAGCCATAAATAGAGCCGAAAATGCTGTGAATTTGATGCGCCTTCTTCCTCAATTGTCTGACCCTCAGAGTGAGCTCCTTCTGCTTCAGTCTTGTATGGGTATTGCTAAGCTTTTCTTTGGGCTGAGGACGTGCCAACCCATTCACATGGAGGAGGCGGTAATATTCTTTGAAAATGGGTTGTGCTGAGCCATTGAGGACATTGTGGTTTGTGGTGGCCCTTTCTTTGGTGACCTACAATGGCGCATTGCTTCCTTACCCATCAGGTTTGGTGGTTTGGGTTTATACTCGGCAGTAGAGGCTACTTCATATGCTTTTGTTGCCTCAAGGGCCCAAACTTGGGTATTTCAAGACCACATCTTACGGGATAGCGGCATATATGGTATGGATTCTGATTATGATGGTGCCTTGGCTTCTCTTCATAACAAGCTTCCAGATTCTGACCTTAGTAGTTTTACTACTAAAGACACCGCCCCGCCCCCTAAATCCCAAAGTACGCTGGCGAGTGCCCTTTTTCGTAAAATTGTCCAAGATATGGAAGTTCATCTCGACATGACGGCCCGTCAGAAAGCGGTTTTCAAGTGCTTACGTGAACCACATGCCCAAGATTTTCTTCTTGCTATCCCTATAGATGGGATTGGCCAACATATGTCTCCTGTGGAGTATCGTACTATCCTCAAAAATCGACTCATGATTCCAATATTCCCAGCTGACGAGATATGTCCGGTGTGTCACAAGACATGTTTGGACTCCTTTGGAGAGCATGCAGTTCACTGTAAAGAACTCCCGGGGTTCAAATACAAGCATGGTATGGTCAGAGATGTTTTGTTCGATATATTTAAGCATGCAGGAGTTTCTGCTAAGAAAGAGGCACCTGTGAATTTCTTGACTGACCCGATAGAAGGAAGGTCAACCCTTAGACCGGCTGACATTTTGATTTTTCGATGGGTCGAAGGGAAACATGCATGTGTGGACCTTACAGGGGTATCCCCTCTCGTAGGCTTGAGGGCGGGGGATTTCACGACAGGACTGGCTGCTTTAAAAGCTGCTACATGCAAAGTCAACAAACATGAGAAATCGTGCATGGAAAATCAACACGTATTCATACCATTTCGTTTGATACATTTGGTTTCCTCGCACCGGATGTGATAGAGCTTCTTAATAGAGTACAACGGATCATGCATTGCAATGGTATATCCCCTAGTTCTATGAATGTAGTCTTTAAAAGATTGAGATTTGCTATACAAAAAGGCGTAGCGGCGCAGCTTGTTGCCCGTTTGCCATCTCACTTGTTGTACGATGATAATTAAATTTATTTAATGGTGATTACATCGAGAAAGGTATAGGGAAGAAGAGGAAGAACCCTTCGAAGGGTACCAAGGGTAAGACCCTTGATGGCTCCTCTTCAAGCGGAACCAAGAAAGGTTTCGTCACTCCTTCTTCTGATCCCAAGGAGGCTGAATGCTTCTATTGCCATGAAAAGGTGCACTGGAAGCGAAACTGCCCAAAGAACCAACAAGATTTGAAGGATGGGAGAGTAAAACCCAACCATGCAGGTATTTACACTATATTATCTAGTAACTCACCCTATTCTAACTCTTGGGTCCTTGATACCGGTGGTGGTATTCATATTTGTTCTAATTTGCAGGGACTAAGAAGAAGTGAGAATGTGGAGCATGGAAAGATAAACTTGATCATGGGGAATAGGAAAGCTTCACCTGTCACCAAGATTAGAGTTTATACTTTGTTGCTAAGTAGTGGTTTTACTTTAGATTTGAATAAATGTTATTATTCGCCTGAAATGGCAAGAAATATTATTTCCTTTCATGCTTTGTACAAACAAGGGTTTACCTTTTCTTTTGATAATGAAATTGGTGGAATAAATGCTTTCTATAATAATGTGTTTTATTTTAAAGCATTACCTTGTGATGGTGTGTATGAATCTATGTCTGTTGTAGAAAACTTAGGAAATAATGTGTTGTGTATTGATTCTACTAATGATAATAACTTGGATAAAGCATCATTATGACATTGTCGTCTTGGACATGTAAGCAAGAAACGCATAGACCAACTCCAAAAGGATGGAGTTTTGTGAATATTTGTATGTAAGGTTGGTTTATACTTCACTTCATGCAGATTGGTAACAGGAGGGAATATACTGTTACCAACAGTCTTACAACACTAAATATACACACATAAGCCCATCTTCTGCACCAGACGTCTCTTGATTTTTTCTTTGCACAATCACATCTGTTGGTATTTTCCAGCTGCTCAAGTAATCAACCAACCAGATAAAGATTAAACTTTTATAAGATATAGGATGTTATAAAAACAGAAAGTTAGTAAAACAAAGTTAAAAATAGAGCTCTGTCTCAGTTTACCTTAGTTTTAGCCATCATTTATGGCTCAGCCTTCTCAACTTCAGCTGATGACATAAAGGTTTATTACCTCAATTGTATTCCCATCAATTCCTTCACTCGTTCCTTCAATCTCCCCACTGTTTTATAAACGAGCTATTGTTTCCACCTGTGTGAGTTCCCATCAATATTGTTTCTACCTTCATAAAAGACTTACAATATGATCTTAGAAAGGTCAAGAAGACTTACAAGATGAACTACAGGATGTGCATAAACACCTCCATGTGGATAGAAAGCAGCATATGGTGGCATCATATGCTGATTTTGTGATTTTGCAAGTACAAAAAAGTCAACAGAAAGGTCAACCTGATAAATCTAAATGAATGAAGATAATTGTTTGCATCTTATACCTGTTGAGGACCCCACATATAAGGGTGAGGGTCATGACCAGATGCAACAACAAGATTATAGTATGGTGGTAATGTTGAGAAGTGAGATTTGTGATCCCGAAGTATCCAAGCAATAAGACATAAAAGATGGAAGATCCCTCACCTATATTATATGTATACCAACCTTAGTTCAGACAAAAGAAAATGGAAACAAACTTTATATACATAAAACATAAAAGAAAACGCTCACTGTTTCGTGTAGAGCCCTAAGACACCTGTCAAATTTAAACTGAACTTCGTCTGCAATTACCAATGCACCCCTGGACAAGAAGAAGAAGAAGAAATGTTATATAATTCTTTTATCATTTATGTTTAATGTGTATAATAATAAGAGCAGAAAGTGAAAGATGGAAGAAGAGAGAAAATATCTAAGGGATACAATTTCAAGACAAGATGAGAGGGTGTACAAGAAGGTTCATGTACTGATCAATATCGAAGGAGGTGGTGTTGATAGTGTCGAGAGTGGAGAATCTTGATGTGGTGTTGGTGGGAGCAGAAGTCTGAGAAGCTCGATAGCAGATCTCGAGTTCTCTTTACCTTATCATCATCTACCGCCATTTCTTTATCTTATCATCATCTACATCATATGTTATATAGATTCATTTCATAAATTTACCACAAAAGGGCAACATCTAATATAAAACAAAGCTTAGTTACCAAGGGCAGATTTGGAATCTTCAAAACGTGATGGACAAGAAGAATCAACTACAAAGAGAACAACATATGCCTCCTCTTAATATTTCTCCCAAATTGAACGAAGACCAGACTGTAGTGCTCGCTATTATTATGCTACTTTTTAAGATAAGATCATAAGAAAAGTTCGGAAATTTAGAATGTATGAGATAAAAGGATTGGTTGTAAATACCTGACCTCCAAGATCCCAAAACACAAGTTTTTGTATTTGAAGTTTCTATTCGACCAATATTGACTCTAACAGTAGGAACAATTCAATCAGGGGGGGGGGGGGGGAAGGCCTTCGAAGCTTGAATATTGTGTCTTCAATTTTTCCAGTAAGGTCTAGACATAAACAAAGTATTGCTCATGTCTAAATAGGCTTGTTTTACTACAGACAAAATGCACAAATTACATAAAAGTATGTAATAATGAAAGAGTAGAGAAATGATTACTGTTTTTCTATCCTTGTCGATTCCAAGAATTAGTAATTGAAACTCTGTCTTACTGACCAGATATTTCCAAAGTCCATAAAACAATGAAAACATCTCTATCTTTCTTTCTTGCTTTTATTCTTCTTAGTTCTTCTCCACCTTATAAAAGGATAAATTGGAATTCCTTTTCCAAATTCAAATTCTGCATATCAGCATCTGGAAAACAATAGGGAATCTCCATATCAAGATTTGTGGCAAATGGATATGCTTAGCTCAACAAAGAATATTAAAATCAAATACAAACTATAGAACACACTAATTTCATCTCCAGCAACCTATGTTGTCATCTGGTTATGATTTTAGCATATCATGGTGAATCAACAATGTATATAGGACTATCAATTACCATTCTTTTATGAGTTATGACCACCATGTAAATAGCGTTAAATTACTTCATGACACGAGCTTGTTGATCTGGATTCACAAATTCATATATCAGTTATGTTAACTTACCTGCAGTTCGTCCTTGTGATCTTGTAGCATATAAATTTTAGGTTGCACATGCTTCAACTGCACCCTGGGTTTAGAAGGAAATATAGAAAAGTAAGCACCTTAAAGTTTTGAACTTTATAGTCAAATAAAAAAATTGGTAATCATCAATTAATAATTAAAAAGAATATTAAACCTAATCATCATAAACATATTTGATTTCTGAAGATGGGGTTTTTGTTTCTCCTCCTTGCTCACCCTCATCTGATGACTTGATTAGTGAAATCCCTTGTTAATCATTTAGATGAGATTAAGAAATAAACAACCTCCAAAAAATTGAAATTTTTGAATGCATTGCTTCTCTAGAAGGCATTCCTCATTGCAACACATTATTTTCATTTTGTCAACAACAAAATAAAAAATAACATGCAGGGCACTTTGGCAAGTAATTTTAGTGCATGACAACCAACTTAGACATAATTTCAACACCATGACATTTTTAAAACGCTAACTGTTAGTCATTAGAAGGAAGGATGGAGGAAGATTATGCAAAATAACTGTCTTATTGTTAAATTTTGTGAAGTAAAAATCAGGGAAAAATAATTTACAGCCACAGGTACCATTTCTATAATTACTCTATGAAAAATGGGCATCTAATTGTGGGGAGACATGAAGTATACCTACACAGATGATGTGCTTTTACTTGTATGATCTGTTAACTTTCCATAAAATTAAGAACCTTCACTTTTAGGATATGATCAGCTTCCTATCTACACACAAAGGTGGTCAATAGTACTAAAAAAGATTTTAAGGTAAATGATAATTGATAGAAAGACATAACTCCTCTAAGTTGGAACGTTACCTTTGTTGCCTAAAATATTCTAGCACATCTTCTGTAGAGCTTCAATTAAAATCAGGTTCTCCAATGAGCATAAAAGCAGGTGTCCACCAAAAAAGTCATAATTAATAACAACCAAATTGAAACTTATCATAATTCATCTCTAATTGAATAAGTACAAACACACACATACTTTAATCATCAGTCAAACATAAGTAAACAAACAACAAACGATTATCTAGATTCTAATTTCAATGATGAATTATGAAATTAATTAAAGCAATTAACTAATCTCAACTGATGATCCAAATTGAAAAACATAACCATAAATAACGAATAAAGAAACTCAACTTTGTAAAACAAAATTCAAGTAAAAAACTCCAAATAAGGATCAGTTCATTGAGCAACTCATTTATGATTTGATCATGTCTTCAAGTTTCCTAGATTACTGGAGGCTGCTAATCGAAATGGGTTTGAGTTGAAGTATTGATCCTGAAGAAATAATTGTTTAAGCTCCAAGTCTGAAGTCAAACAAGGTGTCAATTTCTCAAGAATGGTAAAAGGATACGGAGAAAAGGGATATGGGTAACAGATTAATAGTAGAAGACGGTTAAAGGCTTACACGATATGGAGGTAACCAAGAGAACAATCACCTTTAAGCTGCAATATAACTGTTGCCTCCTTTCCAACATTGTACACCTGTAAAATTTCCAATTATTTGACACAAAATATTATCTAATTTCATAAATCCTGAATGAATAAGAAAAAATCTTGAAAATTAGGAGTTCTAAGATACCTTAAAAGTGATAGGAAAGATGCTATGTTTCTTGTGCATTTGCTTGAAACTGTTAAATAGAAATGTGCAGACAAAGCCCAGAACTGAACCGGAAGCCCTAACCTGAACACATCAATAAGCACACAATTATGAAAAACTGAAAAAAATCAAAAATCAAATCAGTTACCAATCAACTGCAGGTGGGTACACTATTGGAAAGCAAAGGGCATTTTAGTCATTATGGGTCTTCAAATCCTCCTCTTAATTTTTGGTCCCTTTGTTTAGCTATTTTTGAAAGTACTCAACAACCAAAAACCTCATGCTTGATTTCTAGTACAAAATAAAAAAAAAAATGTTGAAAATTCATAATTAAAAGTAGAAATTCAACAAGGAAATTCGTAAACTGTAAAAATAGACGTGTTAAAGGAAAAAACAACATGAATCCCTATTAACTTATGATTATCTCTTCAGGTGGAGGAGGTGTTGGCAGGCCTTTAAATCCCAACCAAAAATCAATTTCCTGATTTGACTGAGTTCTCATCTTCGGTGTCTGGTATAAAAGTCGTGTCTCTGAAAGATTAATAAAACATAGAAGAAGGCAAGCGGTGCAGGTATAATAGGGTCGTGGCAGAACATGGTAGGAGGAAGAGCTGAATACAGCATCAGTCTCTGAAAGATTAATACCACTTGTGGCCATACAAACTAAAATAAAGCTATCAATCATCAGTCTTAGAGTCCTCTGTTTCACTTGCTGTATATACCTGCTCTGAGTTATTCCATGTGTACCTACTTGTGAAATAACTTGTGTCCAGTGCACTCTCTGATGAAGGCACAAATGCAGCCTGACACAAAACATAGCTATTTCTATTTTCTACTTTCTTTTAAATGATCAGATCAAACAAAGTTTAATAGTTAATGTATTTCATGCACCTTTTTCCTGGAAAGGGTATCCCAGTTAATATCCCTAAAATATGGATGTTGTTTCACCTGC
Organism: Lactuca serriola; assembly: GCF_051521515.1. Taxonomy (NCBI): domain Eukaryota; kingdom Viridiplantae; phylum Streptophyta; class Magnoliopsida; order Asterales; family Asteraceae; genus Lactuca; species Lactuca serriola. Next base: position 396,332,333 of record NC_136411.1, read on the forward strand.
ATTTATCAAATTATCCAGCTTCCTGTTCACAATGATTAATGTTGATCAGGAAAAAGAAGAAAGCAGACCTTGGTTGCTCCCCTAGCTCCAAGTCTCTGGTTAGGATCTTCTGTCAATAATCTGCACAATGATTTGAACTCAAAAAAATGTATTTAAATTTTAAAGATGATAATTAAAAAGTTTCTCTTATTAATCAATGAGATCCTGGGCATCAGGGCTCATTTCATCAGGCACTGCAGGCCAAGGTATGTTACAGTTGAGAATGTTGTCAAATATCATCTGAAAAAACAGTGAAGAAAAGGTAAGATTACAACAACTAACAAAAAAGTGAAAGTAGAACCCCAACCCCACCTGAGGTTGCTCTGCATTGAAAGGAGGAATGCCAACAATTAGATCAAATAGTATTACACCAACAGACCACCAATCCGCTGATATACCTGAAAGATATTTGAATAAAACATTTTAATGCATGAGATTTTATAAGCAATTCATGTCATTATTATATCAAGTTAGTTGTTAACAAACCATGTCCATTTCCCAGAAGAATCTTGGGTGCCAAATAGTCTGGAGTTGTCCAACAGCAGAGCGGTTTTTATGTCTTTCTTGCTAAGTCTCAGTGGCAGATATAGATGGAGATGGAGATGGAGATGAGAGAGATGACTGAGTCCTATTATCACCCAATAGTGATGTGCCACTCACTGCTGGACCAGATACATCATCTGTACTGTTAATTAGGCCAACCTTTGACAGCCCAAAATCTGTTAACTGCTCACAAAACACAAAACAATTATTACCGAAAAAGACCTTCATTAGAACCCTAAAAAGATTCAACAAGTTGATTAATTCTGAAATAACTGTGAGAATTTCTTAAACTTAATTGTTGTTGGAAAAAGAAATTTTGCCTCAGATAAAGAGCATTCTAGAGTATGCCATTCTGACCATTGATGTAACAGTTCTTCAAGCTTCTTTTTGCTCTTCCTAAAATTTTAAAACATATTATTATTTAGTTATTGAGTCATAAATAATATCTCCATTACTAGACTAATAATAAAATCTATTATATTGACATCAACCTTGATAATAACTTATAAATAATTTGAACAGAATTTGGTTCATTGTCATCCTGAAGTGCCCTTTTAATAGTTGTCATCTGTAAGTTCATAACAATCAGTATCAGATCCATTGATTATCTAAAAACATGATTTTACAGCTACAAACATTTCATGATGCAGAATGGTTTATACAACATTTAAAAAAAGCCTTCAAAGTATATATGTTTAATCCAATGTATACCTCTATGTATGCTTAACATACCCCAATTTCATTTGGTAAAAGAAGAGTAACCAACAGCTAGCCTTTGATCACTGGTTCTTGTTAGTTTTTGGTCAAAGCATAGGATTTTTAGATTGAAATTAACTTCTTATCCTGATCTTATTATAAATCCAATATGATGCAGATGTAGCTTTAGATCCATATGATGAATCGGATGTTTGGTTAAAAAATGAAAATTTTATTTATTTGCAGTAGTGATCCAAAAGGTTTATTATAGAGGTTGGAAATTCAATACCAACATTATACTCAATTTCATAAAGAATGCAAATCTTACACGAAAGGTTAATCTTTAATGTTAGAATGTGACAAGTTTGAACCCATCAGTTAACTAACCATGAAATCAATAATGGGGATAACAAGTGTGCTGAAGAATAAAACATAAGCAAACAAATTGGGTAAGATAGATTGAAGTTTGAATCAAACATGGATGAAAAACGAGCTCAAATACGTAAAAAAATGAAGATGAATATAAAAATAAATATGTACCGTTTAATCTTCTTCTCTTTCTTCAGCCTCATGTTTAAAAAATCTTCCACCTCTTCATCCGCTAACCCTCCTTACGCACGAAACAGGTGACGACGCCCGAGAAGTCAACCATCTTATGTAAGACCTTCACCATTATTCCCTTCGGGGATAAAAACCTTAAAATCATTGTTGTTGTGAGCGTAAGTAGTCACAGATCCCCAATCACCGACTCTATGAAGGATTTTGTGAGGTACGATTCCAAGGGTAAAAAGCCCTAGTTCTTCGTCGATTTTTTTGATTTTCTGAGAAGGGGCGTTGAAGCGAGGTTTAAGAATTATAAGATGAGGATCGTAAGAACGAGGTTTTAGATGAGATCGCCGGTGAGGGAAAATTAATGGAGATGGAAACTAGGGTTTTTGAGGGAGACGGAGGAGAAGAATAGGAGGTTAGACGTTCTTGAAAAAAAGCCCTAGTTTTAGTCCCCATTTCTTAATAGGAACGCCCGTTTGTAAAATTATAAAGAGACATTTCTAGACGACACGCGTTTAACATAAGCACCCTCCGTGTTTTTTTTTTCTTTTGTCAGACACTAATTTTAGGGCACGCAAAAATGCACGTCCTAAATTCTTCAAATTTCTAAAGATCTGACATTATTTTTAGGGCATGCCCTTTTGCGTATCATTAATCAGTGCGTGTCGTAAAAAGCGTGTCATTAAAGGTCTGTTTTCTAGTAGTGCATACTTCACTTTCTCCACCTCCTCCAATTATTCTCCTTAACCCACAAGTTCAAGGTCACTCAAGCCCTATTGGCAAGCAATGTCTATGTGTGCTCACATCTTGGAGATGGAGTCACATATTAACAAGTCGGGAGAGTTGGGTGTCAAAGTCTTGAGGAAGTTGGCTGCTGACTAATCACTTCCTAAGTCACATAGTGAGTTATTTAAGGACTACTATGTAACAGACTATGACATGACCCTTAATGATCTTATCTATTTGCTTGGTGCTGCTGAATCATCAATGATTTGGAGCACTGGTAAAGGAAATTTGATTAGAAGATCAACTTCCCAAACTACCATGGACATTGACAATGGTAACATTGGATATCTAGAAAAGCCTTTTCTTCCTAATGGAAAGGGATCGGCCATAGTCAACTCGGTTGACCAAATAGTAAAGAGAAAGGCTAAGTCTGAGATAGTCCTGTGTACCATTTCCAAAGGGTCCATATGTTTCTATTGCCAAAGGAAGGGGCATCGGTTGCGAAGCTGCCCTAACTACCTGAAAGATCTGAGAGAAGGTCAAGTCAAAAAGTTTGACTCTGCTTCAGGTAAGTCTACTATCTAACTCTCTTAAGTTCCTATTTGAAGATTCTTAATACATTTTGATGTATGGCAGGATCAAGTAAAGGAAAGGAAGCTTAAAAGAAGAGTATGTTGAATCTGATCGCGAAGATGGATTTCAATCGCATGGTTCGAAGATCGGATTCTTGAGCTACTACTTAGGAGTTATGATAGATTGCTAGAAAATATGTAATAACATAGTTTCCATTTAAAGTTGCATTGTAAGGAAAGTTTTTCCGCATTTAATAAATAAATAATTTTTATTTTATTTTATATCTCCTTGCAATGGCATTTATGGAAAATTGATGTTCGTATCTTTTTAGAAATAATGGAAATATGAATTTGATTCTTTCATTTGTGGTAGTGTCTAAATTTAACAAATAAGGAAAGATTCACATCACCCAAATTTTCAATTGGACCGAAACTTGGAATCATGAAAGTTGTACAGTATGATGAATGAGAATTTTCGTCTTTGGGAAAATAAGACTAATTCCTTGTTCACATGTTTATGTGAGTCAAGTGAAGGACAAAGGGATCGGGTACACATGGTTGTGCGCTAGTCAGGTCCACCACAAAAGATCGATAAGACTATTCGTCATGATTTACTAAAGTTTAGTAAATATGGTTATACTTACAAGTTTAAGTATAATTCTGAAACATTGGAAAAGTTTCGATGTATGGAAGAACAAATGAGAAGAATCAAATTAGGGAAAAAGATAAAAGTTTCTCAAATCTGAAAAGATGGGAGAGTACTTTAGTATCATGTTTTGTGATCATCTTGATGTTTAAGAAACCATTTCACAATTGGTCCTCTAAGGACATCTTAGTACATTCCCAATGGCTAAGAAGAGGAATCAAGAATTGTTGAAATGGTAAAATCAAGAAGATGGGTCATACTTCGTTCCAAAAACAACTCTTAGAGTCATACCCCAAGATTGTAACTTGAGTGACATATCTTAAAGAAAGGTTTATAACACTTGTAAATGTAAGAGTAAAATGTGTCCTACTCTTGTAAAATGTGTCCTACTCTTGAGTGAAATTGGTAAGTTTTGATGTTTTGGATAAAACAAAGACCAACTAAGGCTAATTGTGCGAAGTGTTTGTCTTGGTAAAGAATCTGCATTATCTCTTGAATATTTGGCAAGAGAGTCTTATATGTCAAGAGGACAGCGGGAGTCTTAACGATCTTGAAAAAACTTCAAGATCTAATTAATAATAAAAACCTATAGTTTATCACTAGCACACATGTGAGTTTTATAACCTATCGTGTTGACATATTTCTATTTCTATGCCCATTCCATTTAAAGTTGGCTTTGCATATGAGTTCTAAGAGTTCTCAATTCGTTGCATAACAACTTGGAAGCAATGGCAGGCCCTTGTGCTGCCAGGTGGCAAGAAGTTAAGACTGCACAAGTTCAATCCATATGAGTTTGGATTTGTCACTAACCTTGTCTTGTGATTATGGTTTTGATAAATTCACATGGATCGGAACACATACACCATAAAATCAAAGGGTCATAAGGTTTCTCTCCGATTCATGAAAATGATGGTGACGAAACGCTTTCACTAAGTAGATTTTAGGTAGATAGCAAGTATGATATTTGCATTCTCAAAGTCGTTAGTGGAGCGTGTGTGGTTAACCGGTACACTAACATGGACTTGTGAGGAATGGAAAAGGTCTATACAATTGAGACTATGATTATGGCATCCCTTTTCATAGTTCAAAAATTGTTTAGACACACATGTGTGCTATCTAAGGAAAGGTGTATGATTTTGATAAAGTTTTTATCAAAGCATCTCGTATCAGAAGTCTGAACTTTGGTAAGAAAGTCAATAAAGTATTGATTTCTAGAAGTCCAGCTGATATCTGAGTACATGTCAATGCTAGTGGGAGCATAAGTGTTATGCTGATAATTCTCATGTTAGTGGGAGCATGATAATTATAATAAGTGTTGCAAGTTTGCAATGTTAATTATAGAAAATAAAAGTTTCAATTTGGAAAAAGTTGTTTTGCTATAATTAAGGGAGAGGAAATTATACTTCATTTCAATTCTAAAAACTTAGATTGAGGTTTTAATCATCTTTAGTCAAGTATATATATATATATATATATATATATATATATATATATATATATATGAATTTTATGTTGGAATGGCTCAACATAAGGAAATTCTATATATGGGTCCATTATTTGCATTCTAAAATTCGATTATGATTACGGCATCTCATTTCATAATCTGAATTATGAGAACTTGGCAAATAAAAAATAGAAATATTATAGCAAAAAGACTAGTCTAGTATCATGTATTTATGTTAGACATCATGAATCGTGTCCCATATGCTTCAGATATAGGGTCGATTGCATGTGCTACAATATTCATCTGTTCTAAATTTTTCCAAATGCCTAGAGCATTAAGAGGGAAAAAGTACTAGAACTAGATATGACTAATTTGATTAAGCAATTGTCAAGGACAATCTAAGGTTTACCAAAGATTGGTTACTCAGGGACAGTTGGAAGTATAGTGTTAATTTTGGAAGGACCATATTGACATATTCTGAAAAGAGGAAACTCTTGTTCAGGAGTGATAGTCAAAATGGGAATATGGAGTTGTCTCCATAGGTGGAAGTTATTAAACCTGTGTAAGATTAGAAAACTTAATGCAAGAAGGATGTTCAAAGCAATGTATTTGAATCTGAGACTTCATTTCCAAGGAATTAATCTCCATTGAAATACTTTGTAATGTCTGTTGACAAGTCTTTGTGACTTTGTGCATAATCATTACAGAGGATTAGTTCATATAAGTTTAGAATCTAACAGATTTAGGTAAATAGCAGGAATTTGGAATTCTTGCATTTGCGGTAAGGATTTTGGATTGTGAAATGAGAGTCATTGAAATTATGTTCAATCGATCTATTTCACAAAGTAAAGATCTTAGACAAACATAGTGTGCATACTTGGTGTATGGCATGACTAGTGTTTAGAAAACATAGTGTACATGCTTGAAGCATGGGACAACTATTGTTTTAATTCAAGTATAAAGTTGATAGTTTGAAACAGTATGCAATGAATAATGTGTAATCAATATGGTGATAAATAAAAGGTGTTCTATTTATATTCATAAGTTCTGAGACCATATTGGATTCGATTATTCTTGTGTTTCACTTTGCATGTTTTGACTTCCAGAATAACTAGGTCGTTCTTCCTGAATGACTAAGTTATTCAAACCATCCACAGTCGGTCATATGTTAGAAGTAGATATGAATGAAGACTGTCATGAAGCTGGTTTGTAGATGTCCAAGGTAATGGACATAGCAAGAGTTGCTGCAACATTCATGAGTGCTCATAAGTTCTGCGTATTGGATTAAACCCACACTCATTTGACGCACTTCATGGATTTTATCACGAGTGATCATGAGACGATAATATCTTATATTCTTCAAACCTAGAGATATGAGTTGTTGCATATGAGTTGGTTATACATTGATTGTACGAAAACGCATTGGTAACTTGATGTTATAAAATGTGCCTTTGTGTATGATTCAACAAGTAGTAGAACAAGCATATGAGTCAAAGTTTATCCATTCCTTTTACCCTTAAAGGGATAAAAGCGATATCTGTGGGCCCCTTGATGATTTAATGATGACACCCCGAAGTGCTTGGCCCTGCCCCTACTCTGCTAATAATGAGATATGGAACCCCGTCCATACTCAGCTAGTGATGAGATACAGGACCCCGACCACACTCGCCTCCATACCAGGCACATATAAGTATCACAAAGACAACAAGTATAGCTAATCATGCATTCCTTCCTCGGGTACCACCTGGCATCGAACCGTAGTTCGAAAACATACATATAAACTTTCCCCGGGCCTCTCCCGTCATCAGATTAGAATCTGGAAACGTATAAGCTACATCGGGCTATCCCCGACATCGGATCTAATCTGGCATACTCTAGCATACATAAACGGGCCGGCATCGGTGCCTTCGACCCATTCCTACTGGAGAAAACTCACCTCACATGCTGACTGTAGAATCTCGTGAATAAACCTCTCGCTGTTAGTTGGCAGATCCCCAAACTGCTGATCTCTCGACTCCCCGAGCTATCATTACCAACATAATACTTAGTCAAGAACTGATAATCCTTCTTAGGGTAAAATGACCATTTTACCCCTAGACCAAGTCAAAGTCAACGCTTGGTCAAAGTCAAAGTCAACACCCCGAGTTGACTCAACTCGTCGAGTTGCTCCATCAACTTGCCAAGTTCTATAAACCAGAATCCTAGAATTGCGATCCAACTCATCGAGTCACTCCCCTAACTCGCCGAGTTCCCTGGCTACTCATAGTCGTGATTTGGCGAATCAACTTGTCGAGTCATCCTCAAACTCGTCGATTTCTACCATAAACAGAAACGGGACATCACGACTCAACTCTTCGAGTCGCTCTGTGGACTCGAGGAGTCTCTCTGTCTGATTAGGCTATTTTAAAGGGTTAAGCCCATATTCTTCAGATCCAAGCTTCATGCTTCAACTGCATACTGTAAATGCTCCTTTAAGGGTAAAGTTTCCAACTTTACCCACTAATAGTCCTTCTTAATGGGTTTATCTAAAACCCTAGTTCTTTAAGACATAACTCCATGTCCAAAAACCATAATACTCCACACCAAAGCATGCAAACTGAGATCTAGGCCCTGGACACCCAATGAATGCGTAAAGTCTCAGGCTTTCCTTCCATGCATGGCCTTTTGGGGCTTAAAAGGCCATAAGAACATCTTACAGCTTGCATGGGGCTTCCATGGTCATAAAGTTTGTACCTTTATGCCATGAAACCCCTTCTAAACCTCAGATCTAAAAGGTAAGTCACTTGGGACGTCTATTCCCCAAGGACTAAGCTTCTTGGACTAAAACTCTCATAAAGTGAAATAAGGAGATCTAAAAGACTACTAGATAAGTTAGAGGCATGATTACTAGAAAAGGATGAGGATGAGATGTTGTTTCTGGATCTACAATCTTCTCTTTGAATCCTCTAGCTTCTTCTTCTTCTACAAGCTTCAAATCACACAAGGTTCACTCACAAATGGCTCACAAGCATTAGGGTTTCGTGGATTAGGGTTTGGACACTGGAGGCTGGAAATAAGGCCATAAGGTGGGGATTAAGATTCTTAAATAGGGTGCAAAACCCCGAATCTAGGGTCTCCCAAACCCAGACCAACTCGTCGAGTTGGTCCTCCCCAACTCATCGAGTTGGTTTCTCAACCCGCGTCCCAAAAGCTTATTTCTACTCGTCGAGTTGTCCCCCTAAGACTCGACGCCTTGACCTTTAATTTGCATAATATCTTTCCTTACTTAGCCTTCTGGTTTCCGGGTGTTACACCCATCCTTCCAAACCCTAGTAGAGCTGAAATCTTGTGCCTCCTCCTCCTCTTTCCTCTCATCCTCTTGTATAGAGTGTTTGTAAGCCATTTGAGGTGTCACATTTAAGGCACTTGCTCTCAAGAGGTCAAGATCTTTAAGGATTCTTTGTTATTACTGTATAACAAATCAAGGTATGTATCTAAACCCTAGTTTGTGTTGATTTCAAAAATAATACATGCCTCTTAGGGTTTTTAGATTTGTATTTAATGCTTGTATGTCTAGTAGAGAAAACATAGATCCTTCAATTAGGGTTGCATGCATACATAGGATTGTTTGCTATGTATAAAACCCATCAGTGGTATCAGAGCGTATGGTTTTTTGTTTTCAATTAGATTTGATACAATTGATTGAACTTGACAAAATTAGGGTTTATGGCATTTAAACCCTAGGGCTTGGATTTTTCGTAAATTAGGGTTTCATAACCCTAGTTTCGAAAATTGTAAAGGGTTTTTGAACTCGTTCCTTTGGCCTCCTTAAAGTCTAAATCTAGGGTTTCCTAACCCTAGGGTTTTCGAAAATAAGGCAAGGTTGAAAGCCTTGCCTTTCCCCTATGTCATGGATTTCAAATAAGGGTTTTGGATAAGGTAGTTGTATTTGGTAATTATCTTTTAATTGTTTACTAGATAATTATAAAATCTTGTATTTATCCTTCCTTATTTTCGAAATCTAGGGGTAAAGAATTAGGTTAAATTAATTTAATTAATTTAATGGATAATCCTTAATTGATTTAATAATTTAAATTAATTGTTTAATTTTGGATAATTATTAAATCAAGGTTTTTAATATTTAAAATTTTAAATTAAAAGGTATTAATTTTTTGTAAATTTAAAATTAGATTAAAAACCGTAATATTTTAAATGTTTAAAATACACCTTTATATTATATAAAATTAAAAGTCTAATATTATATATGTATAAGACAAGTCACTCGCACCTATCAGCATCCACTAGGCTCAGGCATCTCCCACCTTGGGAGATCAAGCTCCATGGCCAAACACACACCCAACACACCAAGATGCTTCTCTCTTGTTAGGAAGAACCATCTCATATCTATCAATCTGATCTAACTTGATCGTCGGAGCTTGCTCCCGGGGCATAGTCCCTGGGGCAAGTCTAACAACTTTGCTATGATGGTGGCTTAGGTATCTCGTCGGGAACTTGCTAACGGCACCACTTCCAGATCTCTGGTCTAGATCCAAGACAAAAGAACCTGGCGGCCTGAGCTCGTATCGCAACAGTTGTGTATCCTAGTTTAGGATATTTTTATGATGTAGTGATCTATTAAGATTTGCATGATTATCTGTTTGATGTTATATTTTTTATATGATGCATATATCCACATAGTGCGACTGGGTTAAGGCAATGTTGCTCTGTGAAAAAGCCAAAAAACCTGAGAGCAAACCAAACATAAGCTATGGGCTAGAAAGGGGAAAGCCAAACTTATTTTGTATACTCTGGAGCAATCCATACATGAGTTTTGGGCCAAAAAGGCAAGTCATAATCATGTTGTGGGCTCAGGAGTAATCTAGCCTGATGGTTGTAGACCCAATATGCATGTTTGTTATATGTTTGTGTGGTGGTATTTTGGGGGAACTCACTAAGCTTTGGCTTACAGTTAAAGTGTTATGTTCCAGGTACTTCTAATGATCGGGGCAAGGCGAATCCATGATCATACACATAATTCGGTGTTATGTTTTAGAGATTTTGTGATACTTTGATTTTGTGATATTTGTATTTGATACTTGGTTTTGACTTGGGTTTTGAGTGGAAACAATGATTTTACCTTAATATAAAAATGAAAATTTTTATCGTGATTTTTGTATGTTACAAGTTGGTATCATAGCTTTGGTTTGAGCGAATTCGATAAGCATTCGTGTGAATCCAGACTCAAACTATGAATCTGTAATATTTTTCAAATTGGTTCCAAAAAAGATGAATTTAAAATTATTTTGAAAATTGTTTTCAAGGGTAACCAAGGAAGGATGAGATGTGTACTATCAGCCAAAGTAAGAAAGTATACAGAAGATACCCATACTATTATTTGTTTATGATGATTATGATAGAAATGCATGCTAGTTATAGGCTAGGGATCCTCAGGAATTGCATGATAGAATAACCAAATGTGTGATGCCTGATAGCCTAGGATAATCCCTTGTATGCTAGATGGAATTTACACCATTATTGTAGTTACTTAGTGTGTGCATCATAGTTTTACATAACTAAGATTTTATAGCCTGAGAATGTTTGATTTAGCCTTATTTCCTGTTCCTTGTCTGGTTGTGGGCTTAGGGTAGAATCAAGTATTCGTCAGTCTATGGAATCCAGCGTTATGTATGATTAGCATGCACAAGCAGCTACATAGTTGGTAGAAGTTTCATGAGTGAGTATGGTTGAAGTAGACCATCTTGAGGAGTGATTAACCACTTTTGAGAGAGAGAGAGAGAGAGAGAGAGTATATGATGTATGCTTGTCCTAGTTGTTGGGTTTGTTGCCGGGTAGTTTGTGATGATCCATTGAGACAAATACAGGTAGGTGTGGAAGGTAGTATGGGCACGTACTACTGGAAGCACAAGACCCATATACGTAGCAAGGAAGTCACAAACCTCGAGGGTTTAGACTGTTCGTGATGGTTGTAATAGTATGAATTATGGCATTTCTGATATATATATATATATATATATATATATATATATATATATATATATATATATTAGTTCATTTTCAGTATGGTGTTCACAAGGGGTTCAGGATCTGGATCTAGTGCCCAGGATAGTCCAGGATTGTCAGATAATGACATCCATGAGTTGATCGCCACTGAGGTCGCCGCTACTGTCCGGGGTGCCATCCGTGAGGTCGTCGGGTCTATCAAGACCATGATGATTGAGTTGTTTGATGAGTTGTACGTCGTCGGGGTTGAGGCTGCTGATGTTGCGGCTACCACAGTTATTGCTGTTGCGGGAGTCCATAGGAGAGGATCATTCCAGTATTGGTACTTCAGCAACACGAAGCATCCAGAGTTTAACGGGGTCAAGGACCTGATCATGTCCATGATATGGATTTTTGACGTGGAGGGTTTTTTCTTCACCTGTTCCTGTCTGAAGAACTGGAAGGTCATATACGCCCTGAGCCTTCTTCGATTGGGCACGAAGGACGGGTGGAACCTGGTGAGCGGTTCCTATACTCAAGATCAGAGGACTGCTATTACTTGGGAGCAGTTCTCAAAGATGTTTCTGTTGGATAAGGTGTCTAAGTCCATAACTATATTTGAGATGTACTTGACTCGACCCGGCATGGTCCATTTGGGTTGCACTTCACCCGAACAATTTATATGGATAATCTTTTGAGAATAGTATAAGTTATGATTTATTAATATATTATAAGTTCTAATATATTAATATGAAATCATATTATTTAATTAGTATTGATCTAAAATTAATTAAGAATTAATTTGGTGATCAAAAGGTTGACTAATTAAATATGGGCTCTTGTATTTATATAGTGTGGGCTAATGCTTATTTAGAATGGGCTAGGCTTGCATGGAAAGTCCATGGATAGTCCATAGAGCTTTAACCCATGGATCTTATGGAAATGAAAGGTCATGGGTATTAGGGTTTACATGAATGTAACCCTAATCCACCACACTATATAAAGGGGTCCTTGTCACTTGAAATGGCACTAGTGTGTGTGAGAACTAAAGGTGGCCGATTTCTTGAATTGTTTCTACTACTCTCTCAAGTTTCCAAAGTTTATGGTGATTTGTGACTTCCATTTGAGTCATCCACATTATTGGTACTAGGCTCTCAAACTCCAAGCAATCAACCACTACCAAAAGGTATGTAATTCTACTAGTGTTTTATGATTCAAGTACCCCATAACATGCTAGTTAGGAAGTCAGCCTTGGAAAATTATTATTTGCATGTATTTTAGAGAAAACATAGATCCAAGGTTTCCAGGGTTGCATGTACACCATAGGAGTGTTAGAATGCTCAAAACCCTTCAGTGGTATCAAAGCCTAGGCTTGTTTTCTTGATACTTGATGCAAATTGTTGATAAAACTCAAGATTTATGCATTCTGCTGAGTGAACTCGCCGAGTCCATGTGTTATTTCATCCTACTCGTCGAGTAGGTTTTTGCACTCAACGAGTAGGAGGCCCTGAATGTAGATTTTCGAGTTTTGCTGCTGGAAATGGACTAGAAACATTACCCTAAACTTTTTTGGTCTTATAAACTTGTTTTGGATGGTGTAATGGTTATGCTAATCCATTTACAATGGGTATTACCAAAATTTCAAGTCTTATATGTGCTTTTATGATTCTAGAAATTGTTGATATGAATGTTCATGAACTTATGAGTTTAGTAGATCATAGGAATTATTTTGTTAGTTTAATTCTTGATCTTGATGTGTTTTAATGGAATCCATAATTTGTCCTCAAGTTATGGATTACCAAAAGTCTTTCTTTTAAAGTCCATTAATGAACACATAGGTTACATAAAATGAAGAGTGTCTCTCACTTTAATAAACCATTTACTCATAAGTTATGAAAGTTGAAAAGTTTTGAAAGTTACAAAACTTGCCCTCAAGTTTTGGAACATATAAAGTCACCTTAAAAACTTTAGTTCCAACCCCTAGAATTTTAAAAGTTAAAATTCAACATTATACTTTATAATATTATAAGTTAATAATATATATATATATATATATATATATATATATATATATATATATATATATATAAGAACAAGTCGTTTTACCGTTAGTAGGCCCCATTCACGAAGCCGGTCTATAAGGGGGGGTATAACGTTGTTGCCTATAAAATGGCAGCTTAATGGGTGTCCACTCTCACCCATCGCTTCTTTGACTGGTGGAGGGTCGTTAGCCGAACGGGCAAGGCAATTACTTTAATCCTCATTAAAAGTATGATGGTTATAGTGTTGAGAGAAGAACTTTGAGATACACTTGAACAAAAATGGTTAGAATAAGTATATAGCGGAATAGTTAATCTCGAAGGATCTGTTAGCTCAACAATACTATTAATAGTTAGAAGTTAGTGAGTTAGATGCGGAAAGTAAAGTAATGTAAATGACAGCAATTGTTATATCAAGAATACACGTAAGTTGATTCATAACTTGGAATGCATTCAAACCAAAGTTAGTAAGAGAGATCAAACTTAGTGAAGAAGTCACAAGGACTTGCTCCGAAGAGAGATTACGATCAGATATGATAGTGAGAAAAAGAGAGAAGAAGATTTCTAAGATAAGTAGTAAAGATACTTGAAGATGCGTATATTATTCAGAATAAGTGAACTCTATTTATAGAGACTTAAGCATTACAAAAGATAACTTCTAGAAGTAGCCATGCAAGGCATACTGTAAAATAGAAAGCATAAAGAAAAGACAAAAGAGACTAAGTTCAAAAGCTTGTTGTCTTCTGACTTTCGTGTGAATCCAGACTCAAACTATGAATCTGTAATATTTTTCAAATTGGTTCCAAAAAAGATGAATTTAAAATTATTTTGAAAATTGTTTTCAAGGGTAACCAAGGAAGGATGAGATGTGTACTATCAGCCAAAGTAAGAAAGTATACAGAAGATACCCATACTATTATTTGTTTATGATGATTATGATAGAAATGCATGCTAGTTATAGGCTAGGGATCCTCAGGAATTGCATGATAGAATAACCAAATGTGTGATGCCTGATAGCCTAGGATAATCCCTTGTATGCTAGATGGAATTTACACCATTATTGTAGTTACTTAGTGTGTGCATCATAGTTTTACATAACTAAGATTTTATAGCCTGAGAATGTTTGATTTAGCCTTATTTCCTGTTCCTTGTCTGGTTGTGGGCTTAGGGTAGAATCAAGTATTCGTCAGTCTATGGAATCCAGCGTTATGTATGATTAGCATGCACAAGCAGCTACATAGTTGGTAGAAGTTTCATGAGTGAGTATGGTTGAAGTAGACCATCTTGAGGAGTGATTAACCACTTTTGAGAGAGAGAGAGAGAGAGAGAGAGAGAGAGTATATGATGTATGCTTGTCCTAGTTGTTGGGTTTGTTGCCGGGTAGTTTGTGATGATCCATTGAGACAAATACAGGTAGGTGTGGAAGGTAGTATGGGCACGTACTACTGGAAGCACAAGACCCATATACGTAGCAAGGAAGTCACAAACCTCGAGGGTTTAGACTGTTCGTGATGGTTGTAATAGTATGAATTATGGCATTTCTGATATATATATATATATATATATATATATATATATATATATATATATATATTAGTTCATTTTCAGTATGGTGTTCACAAGGGGTTCAGGATCTGGATCTAGTGCCCAGGATAGTCCAGGATTGTCAGATAATGACATCCATGAGTTGATCGCCACTGAGGTCGCCGCTACTGTCCGGGGTGCCATCCGTGAGGTCGTCGGGTCTATCAAGACCATGATGATTGAGTTGTTTGATGAGTTGTACGTCGTCGGGGTTGAGGCTGCTGATGTTGCGGCTACCACAGTTATTGCTGTTGCGGGAGTCCATAGGAGAGGATCATTCCAGTATTGGTACTTCAGCAACACGAAGCATCCAGAGTTTAACGGGGTCAAGGACCTGATCATGTCCATGATATGGATTTTTGACGTGGAGGGTTTTTTCTTCACCTGTTCCTGTCTGAAGAACTGGAAGGTCATATACGCCCTGAGCCTTCTTCGATTGGGCACGAAGGACGGGTGGAACCTGGTGAGCGGTTCCTATACTCAAGATCAGAGGACTGCTATTACTTGGGAGCAGTTCTCAAAGATGTTTCTGTTGGATAAGGTGTCTAAGTCCATAACTATATTTGAGATGTACTTGACTCGACCCGGCATGGTCCATTTGGGTTGCACTTCACCCGAACAATTTATATGGATAATCTTTTGAGAATAGTATAAGTTATGATTTATTAATATATTATAAGTTCTAATATATTAATATGAAATCATATTATTTAATTAGTATTGATCTAAAATTAATTAAGAATTAATTTGGTGATCAAAAGGTTGACTAATTAAATATGGGCTCTTGTATTTATATAGTGTGGGCTAATGCTTATTTAGAATGGGCTAGGCTTGCATGGAAAGTCCATGGATAGTCCATAGAGCTTTAACCCATGGATCTTATGGAAATGAAAGGTCATGGGTATTAGGGTTTACATGAATGTAACCCTAATCCACCACACTATATAAAGGGGTCCTTGTCACTTGAAATGGCACTAGTGTGTGTGAGAACTAAAGGTGGCCGATTTCTTGAATTGTTTCTACTACTCTCTCAAGTTTCCAAAGTTTATGGTGATTTGTGACTTCCATTTGAGTCATCCACATTATTGGTACTAGGCTCTCAAACTCCAAGCAATCAACCACTACCAAAAGGTATGTAATTCTACTAGTGTTTTATGATTCAAGTACCCCATAACATGCTAGTTAGGAAGTCAGCCTTGGAAAATTATTATTTGCATGTATTTTAGAGAAAACATAGATCCAAGGTTTCCAGGGTTGCATGTACACCATAGGAGTGTTAGAATGCTCAAAACCCTTCAGTGGTATCAAAGCCTAGGCTTGTTTTCTTGATACTTGATGCAAATTGTTGATAAAACTCAAGATTTATGCATTCTGCTGAGTGAACTCGCCGAGTCCATGTGTTATTTCATCCTACTCGTCGAGTAGGTTTTTGCACTCAACGAGTAGGAGGCCCTGAATGTAGATTTTCGAGTTTTGCTGCTGGAAATGGACTAGAAACATTACCCTAAACTTTTTTGGTCTTATAAACTTGTTTTGGATGGTGTAATGGTTATGCTAATCCATTTACAATGGGTATTACCAAAATTTCAAGTCTTATATGTGCTTTTATGATTCTAGAAATTGTTGATATGAATGTTCATGAACTTATGAGTTTAGTAGATCATAGGAATTATTTTGTTAGTTTAATTCTTGATCTTGATGTGTTTTAATGGAATCCATAATTTGTCCTCAAGTTATGGATTACCAAAAGTCTTTCTTTTAAAGTCCATTAATGAACACATAGGTTACATAAAATGAAGAGTGTCTCTCACTTTAATAAACCATTTACTCATAAGTTATGAAAGTTGAAAAGTTTTGAAAGTTACAAAACTTGCCCTCAAGTTTTGGAACATATAAAGTCACCTTAAAAACTTTAGTTCCAACCCCTAGAATTTTAAAAGTTAAAATTCAACATTATACTTTATAATATTATAAGTTAATAATATATATATATATATATATATATATATATAAGAACAAGTCGTTTTACCGTTAGTAGGCCCCATTCACGAAGCCGGTCTATAAGGGGGGGTATAACGTTGTTGCCTATAAAATGGCAGCTTAATGGGTGTCCACTCTCACCCATCGCTTCTTTGACTGGTGGAGGGTCGTTAGCCGAACGGGCAAGGCAATTACTTTAATCCTCATTAAAAGTATGATGGTTATAGTGTTGAGAGAAGAACTTTGAGATACACTTGAACAAAAATGGTTAGAATAAGTATATAGCGGAATAGTTAATCTCGAAGGATCTGTTAGCTCAACAATACTATTAATAGTTAGAAGTTAGTGAGTTAGATGCGGAAAGTAAAGTAATGTAAATGACAGCAATTGTTATATCAAGAATACACGTAAGTTGATTCATAACTTGGAATGCATTCAAACCAAAGTTAGTAAGAGAGATCAAACTTAGTGAAGAAGTCACAAGGACTTGCTCCGAAGAGAGATTACGATCAGATATGATAGTGAGAAAAAGAGAGAAGAAGATTTCTAAGATAAGTAGTAAAGATACTTGAAGATGCGTATATTATTCAGAATAAGTGAACTCTATTTATAGAGACTTAAGCATTACAAAAGATAACTTCTAGAAGTAGCCATGCAAGGCATACTGTAAAATAGAAAGCATAAAGAAAAGACAAAAGAGACTAAGTTCAAAAGCTTGTTGTCTTCTGACTTTCGGATGACTGTGGTAGATGCTTTCATTGCGGTAGCAAGTTGGCTGCAGTTCTGGAAAGTTCAAGAGGGTCACTTTCAGTGTTCTAACAATTTCCCCCTAAGTGACCTCTTTAACTTCTATCACTTATCAAGACGAAGATGCTTGATTAGAATCCACCAAAACTTCCTTACACTTTCTAACCAAGTGATCTTCCTTAGAATTTCAAACTTTACTTATGGAGTGGTGTATTTATAATTTTCAACTGCGGTCCGATAGATGTCAAGTTGCTTCTTTGTTAGACGATGAATAGCAGAGGTAGGGATGAAATATTTGACATTATCGGTTTTTCTTTTGAAGATGACACCGAGTTCAGGGAAGTTGGATGCACCTAAGGGTCTTTCTTCAAAGCCTTCGAAGGGCATCGGTGCTGGATCAAGTGGAGGTAACTCATGTTTCTTCGCAATGATAGGATAGATATCTGTATCGATTTTAGGAAAACCACATACAGTATCCATCAGAAACCTGTTGACTCTATCAAGTGCAACTTGTATCTTCGGATATTTCTCTGCCTTGCCCTGGAACACTCTTGCAATGAGGAAAATCTCCTCCAGATTCATGCAAGGAAAATCAGCTTGGTTCCTTACATAATCTTGTTCCCTTCGGGTCAGAGTGTATTGGAAAAACTCTGCCTTCATAAACTTTATGGCTCTGTAGTTTACCACTGCGTATGGTCGATCATTTGACCAAATGTGCTCAAAAGGAGAAGCATGATTTGCATAGAATTGAGAAAGTCTCTCAAATTCCATAAGCAATCGTTTGGCATCTGGAAGGCTTTGATCGAATGGCTCAAACACAGTGAAGTATTTGGCATTGGGTGAGATGGGGATATCCCAGTAACCATCAGTAGGAGGCTCAGCATATGTAAGATGAGGAATGTAGTCTTCATCCAACAGTCTTCGGTGTGGATTAACCCAAGAATTGATCAGAGTTTCATCCATGACAATATCAAATCCGCATAGCCTCCAGATCTCTTCAACAAGTTTGGCTGCCCTCCAGTCTTTCTTCCTTTGGGCGGTGGTGGGAGAATCTGTTGAGCGTGGATATGACATATGCTCCTCAAGATGTTTGAAGTGCGGGGGAGTTTGAGGTTTCTCCGGAACGTGAGGCGCATTATGAGAAGATGGTTGCGGTGAGGGAATCTTGCCAGTGATGATAGGTGGAGTTTGATGTGTTGAAATTGATTGATGAGATTGATGATCGTGATCTGATTGATGAGATTGATGGGCTTAGCTTGATCTTTTTCACTTCCCCTTCTCGAGGAAGTCCAAACCGGAGCTTCCTCAAGCCATGTCGGAAGGCCATCAATTTTGGAGAAGGCCTCCTGAAATTGAGCTTTGATAGCGTCTGTGAGTTGTTGATTGGTGGGAGAGGATGATTTGAACAGTAGGCGATGAATCTCCTTAGTGAGTTGAAGGATTTCAGGGCCATGGAAGTTGGTTGTTAATGATCGTTGAAGGCGGTTGATGGTGGAGTGAAGAATCGAGATGGTAGACTCATAAGCGGTATGAGTTTCATCTATTATTTTTTGAGACTGAGAGGCTTGATCTTTGATAGCAGTTTGAAGATCATTTTTTATTGCAGTGACCTCGGAGATAAGGCGTTCAGTGGCTTCCATGAAGTCTTTGTGGTCTGCTTTGCGATTGTTGTCAAAGAATTGGATTCCCATTTCGACCTTTAAACATATGCGCTCCGCAGCCAGTCGTTCCCTTGCTTCTAGTCTTTCTATCCTCTCAATCAGCGATTGAGGTCCAGGAACATCCTCTGGTTGCGGTTGAGTTGGCTTGACCGCAGCCAAGATTTGATCGACTTTTGCCTGGAGAGATAGAAACTCTTTTCTGGTGACTGCGTTCTTCTTCTTCTTCTTGGGCTTTGAGGTGGAGTGCTGAGAACCACTTGATTCTTCACCTTCATCGAACATCATGAGGTCATCGTCAGAAGGAGAGGGTTTGTTTACTTCTTGTACCTCATCATCATAAGGACCGAAGGTAGGAGCTGAGCTGATTGCTATTTCAGGACCTTCGTCTTGTGACGTTTCAAGAACCATAGTGGGAGGAATTTGGGTGGTATGTTGGACTGCGGATGCTGCTTGAGCTTTGAGGAGTAAATTGGCCTTCTGAGACATCCAGTCTTGAATATGAATAATTCTTGATACAGTATAGGCATTGTTGATTGCATCATCCCAATACTTAGCAACCACCTGAAGTTCTTGTTCCTTTTGTTGTTGCTGTTTGATTTGTTGATCCTTTTGGGCTTGGAATGCCCTTCGAAAGGCAACATATTTCTTTATTTCGGCATCAGTAGTTGGTTGATACCGACTCCAAGAATCACTTGAATCATCTCCGTCAATTCTTTGAGTGCGCACCAAGGTGTCCCTTGGGTTCACGGATCCTTGCACATGTGTGCTCAACGTGCCTAAACCACCTGTAAGTGATGGAAGCAGAGTAGGATTTCCGGAGCTTCCTTAGTCTCTGTGACCCATGGTCACGTTTGGCCTCGGCTCCGTTCTGTCATGAGCAAAAGAAGTGCTCTGCGGATGGATTGGTGTTTGAAGTGTTTGGGATATGTTCAAGAGGATGGAGTCTAACTCCTCGGGAGAAAAAACATGCAGTCGGGAAGCCCTGGAGACCTTAGGGCGATGTCCAGATTTATCTACTTGAGATAGAACTAGGGGGCTGTCTCCACGTTCAGATGATGATGATGATGATGAAACAAGCTCACATGATGAGCTTGAGTGGTATTCGATGGTGGTATTGAATGGAGCTACGGCAATCCCAAGGACTACCTTAGCCTGTGGAGAGGCTGAGGTATCAGTCCGGTCACGCATTTGGCTAGGGGTATTGATGGTTTTTCTTTTCTTGAGGATCGAAATTGATTGCCTATCCTCTTTAGAATCACTGATTGATACAGTGGTTGGTTTGGTTTTGCGTTTCTTGGTGGGTGCGGTTGGTTTGGGAGCATCCTTCTGTGGTGTTTTTTGTTTCTTTTTGGATGCCAACGTCTTTCTTCTTTGAGAAAGATTGGATAGAGTAATGGCAGAGGGGACTGCGGTACCCTCAGGGATAATGGTTGCAGATGGAAGAGGCGGGGTAAATGGGTATGGGGCAATACCCTCCGTAGCCTCAATATGGTCTGAGACATCAGCAGTCTCAGGACCAAGAGTAGAGAGAATATGGTTGGGAAGCCTGCGGATTGGTCCAAAAAAAGATTGATCGGATGAGGGATTGTACCTTTTGAGATCTTTTGTAACGAAAAGATTGATGTTGTTGCCCATGGGAATGGTTGCATCGGCATGAAGATCCAGGATGCATAGTGACCAGAACCTAGCAAAGGTGAGTTATGTTGGGTTTTCCTTACGGTGTTCCTTAGGGATGTATTGAAGGAAGTCATCCCATAGAATTTGCCCATAATTCACATCATGCCCTGTGAATATGCTCCAAACCAATTCAAGGAGCTTAAGCCCCATATTGTAAGTTCCTCCGGTTCTGCCGGATAGGCTTCGGATGATGAAGTGGCACACGTATTGCCACACTGCGGGCAGTTGATTTTTCTTGAATTCGCCGATACCCTTGATTCTTTTCTGGTATCCCATTTGGTATAGTGCAGCAGTAATATCCGCCATTGATGTGGAGAAGAACTTGATCGATGGATGAACCAGTAGATTAATGGATCTTAGAAACTTCTCCTTGGTCAGAATGACCAATGCGTCATTCACAAGATGGAGATGCACTTCTTGAGGGTTTTGGAGTGGTCGATATGCCGAAAAAGCACACTTGAACAAGGTGGAAATTGGTATGATTTCCGTAAATGCATCAAAGGGTCCAAACAGAGGGTGATTCTTGAGGAACTTGATCATGAGCGTGATGGGAGCATTGTATAAAGGATGATCTTCAAATACAGCTCTGAAATTGCTGGAGGCGATTGATGGAGAGTCGGATCATGTTGGATTTGCAAAACCTGAAGCCTTGGATTGCTTCTTGGATGCAACGGATTTCACCATTGTGAGAAAAAAAAAAAGAAATAGAGTTATGGAGGTTTTTGAGAGTTGAGAGACAATCGATATTCAGAAAGCGCAAAGGATTGATGGAGAAGAAGATGGGTTTATAAAGAGGGGTGAAAAAGGTTTTACCCTAGGTAACGGGTAAGAAGAGGATAAAACGACGATTGGGTTTTATTGGGGGAAAAGATGAATTATGGATTGAATCTCAGCCACAAATATTAAAAATGGGTTGAAAAAGATTTTGGGAGATTTTTCCAAAAAGGGTTGCATTTAATGTAAAGACGGACGCATGTTTATACGTCAGGTAATCGTGGGGGTGATGGGAGAGGGAGTGGTAACGGATGGGATGTGTTTGGGAGATGGGACGTGTTTGGCAGAGGAAAGGACAAATTAAGAATGAGTTGGATGGAAATATGCTCTTTTTGTCATCATCCCTAAAATAGGTCTGATAATAGTTTTTTTTTACAGTTTTAGTGAGAATGTTTTTTTTGTTTTATGTTATTTAATGAATGATCATTAAATAGCATACAAAGTTTTTTTTTATTTAAGTTGAAAAATAGCATTTGAGAAATTATCACAAAGATCACGAATGAAAGACTTTATTGTGGTTGGAGAAGTCTTTGCGGATGAACAAAGGAAAGACTGCAGTGAGAAGCTGAGAGAAAAAAAACACTTTGAACAAAAGTTAGTAACAACAGACCATTAGGACCCCTGAGCGATACGTATGACATATGGTTGCGGTACCTAGACTGCGGTACCAAAACCATCCATCATATGTAATTCTCAGTTAGAACCGCAACGGAGACCAAGGATGGTCTGCGGTAGCTAACAATTCAAAAAGAATTGCGGGTCTGGATTCATCATTCCCAACATTTGTAGGAATACATTCAGTTTTGTAGAGTCAAGTGCTTTTGTAAAAACATCAACAATCTCTTCATGAGTAGGACCAAAAATGAGTTCAATATTACCTTTCAGAATATGATCTTTCATGAAATGATACCGTAACTCAATATGTTTTATCTTGGAGTGTTGAATGGGATTGTGAGAGATTGCTATAGCACTTTCAGAGTCACAGTAAATTGGTATCCGCAGCATTTTGTATCCGTAGTCTAGTAATTGTTTCTTCATCCAAAGGACTTGGGAACAGCAACTGGCTACGGCCACGTATTCTGCTTTTGCGGTAGATAAAGATACACAACTACGTTTCCTCGAGGACCAGCTGACAAGTCTTCCTCCTAAAAATTGGCAACCACCAGATGTACTTTTTCGATCAAGTTTGCATCCGGCATGATCTGCATCAGTAAATGCTTGAAGACTGAAGTCATTGCCAGCGGGGTACCATAGACCCATAGATTTGCTTCCTTTTAGATACCGAATATTTTATTTGGCTGCGGTCATGTGTGACACTTTTGGATCAGCCTGGTATCTTGCACACACACCGGTTGCAAAGACAATGTCAGGTCTGCTTGCGGTGAGGTACATTAGCGAACCCATGATACCTTTATAAGTCTTGTGATCCACAGATTCACCAGAGGGATCAGCAGAGATCTTATATACGAAGGCCATAGGGACCTTAGCAGAAGAAAAGTTGTCCATTGAATATTTCTTCAGAAGTTCAGTAGTATATTTCTCTTGATGAATGAATATTCCTTGCTGAATTTGTTTGACTTGGAGACCTAGAAAGAAGTTAATCTCTCTGTTCATGCTCATTTGAAATTTTTTTGTCATGAGCTTAGCAAATTCATCCACTATTCCTTGATCAGATGATCCGAAGATGATATCATCCACATATATTTGTACAAGCATAAGGTGAGTTCTGTTTGCTTTTCTAAATAATGTGGGATCAATCACTCCTCTTTTGTATCCTGAAGAGACTAAGAATTCAGAAAGAGTTTCATACCAAGCTCTAGGGGCTTGTTTCAGACCGTAGACAGCTTTCTGAAGCTTGTAGCACTGATCAGGGAAATCGATACTTTCAAATCTGGGAGGTTGTTGAAGATAAACCTCTTCTTTTAATTCCCCATTGAGAAAAGCACTCTTAACGTCCATTTGGTGCACTTTGATGTTTTTGTGAGAGGCATATGCTAAGAATATTCTGATTACTTCCATTCTAGCTACTGGAGCGTATGTCTCATCATAGTCAACACCTTCCGGTTGGCTATAACCTTTAGCAACTAGTCTTGCTTTATTCCTGATGACTGCACCAGATTCATCTAGCTTTGTTCTTGAAAACCCATCTGGTACCAACAATAGTATGACCTTGTGGGATGGGAACAAGTTGCCACACTTTGTTTCTTTCAAATTCTTCCAGTTCTTCTTGCATTGCAGAAATCCAATCTGGTTCCAATAAGGCTTCTTTGATAGACCAAGGCTCGACTGCAGACATAAATGCTGCATAGTGACAATTATCAGATAAATCTTTGGCAGATCGAGTTTGTATACCTGCGGATGGATTCCCAATAATTTGAACTGGTGGGTGATCCTTCGTCCATACATGTAGGCGAGGCAACAGATGATCAGCAGCTGCGGTAGAAGGAATGTTTTCAATATCAGAGGTTGCTTCAAGTGAGGAAGGAAGTTCCCCCTAGATTTGAGAACAGCCTGATGAGTCATCCTGACTTGTTGGAGTGAGAGAGACATTTTCTTTGATAGGTTCCCCCTGGACTGCGGATGGGAGAGTGACAATTCTTGGATCAGATATATGAGTCCATCATCCGAATCCGAAGATACATTTGATGGTAATGTTTCTCTGTGGGCAGGAATTTGAACAACATCAAGTACTGGAACCTCGATGGTTGCGGCTAGATCTGGAGTAGAGCTTTCCCCCTCAACCGGAGAGGTGGAAGTATTGAGAGAAACTTCTTCCGATGTAGATGGTCCAGAGATGTCAGCATGTTGTTGTTGAGCGGTGGGAGATGTAAGAACTTCTGATAGTTTTGGCGTTTCAACCGGTTCAAAGAGATCATAATAATTGACTTCGACTAGGTTTAAGGGGCCAGAAGATGCAGGAATGTCACATTCCATGATTGCAGTGGTTTCAGTGGATGAAGGGGCATTGTGGATGTGAGAATCATCGAATTTCACATCAAAGCTTTCAATGATCAGCCTTGTACGTCTGATAAGTACTTGATAGGCAAACTTGTTAGAGGAATAACCAAGGAAGATGCCGTCATCAGACTTTGGTGCAAATTTATTAAGCTGATCTCTGTTGTTGACCACGAAACATCTACACCCAAAGATATGAAAGAAACGAACATCCGGCTTGCGGTTGTTAAGTCCTTCGTACGGTGTTTTGTTGAGACATTTGCACACAATGCTTCGGTTCTGGATAAAGCACGCAGTTGCTACAGCTTCAGCCCAGAAGTAGAGAGGAAGATGGGCGAAGTTAAGCATGGATCTGGCTGCTTCTACTAATGTGCGGTTTCTTCGTTCGACGACACCATTTTGTTGCGGAGTGTAGGGTGCTGAGAAGTTGTGAGAAATACCCTTGGACACCAAGAAACTGTTGAGAAGATGATTAGTGAATTTAGTTCCATTATCAATGTGGATGCGTCTGACTGGAAGCTTGATCTGAAGTTCTATTTCTTTGATGAAGTTGATAAAGATCTGCGGTGTCTCTGATTTGAGTCTGAGGAAGAAGACCCATGTAAAGCGAGTGAAATCATCAACAATAACCAGTATGTATTTTTTGTGGTGAAGACTGGCTACAGTTGAAGGACAGCAGAGATCAATGTGTAATAGTTCCAGAGGCTCTGAAATAGACGAATCCATTATCAGAGGGTGACTTGCCTTGACTTGTTTTCCACATTCACAGGCTGGACAGAGAGTATCATTTTTGAATTTGAGAATAGGGAGACCGCAGACTAGTTCACCAGTGACTAGATTGTTGATGTATCTGAAGTTGAGATGAGCTAGCTTGCGGTGCCATAACCAGCTGACTTCGGATACAGCTTTAGAAAAAAGACACAGTTGCAGTTTACTAATGATGAGAGAAATATCTAGAGGATACATTGTGCCTTCGGAGCGAGACTTGATTAAGCAAGTGCTTCGGTCACCCGTCATTATGTAACAGAATTGATCATCAAATTCTACTCGATGGCCTGCTTTACATAGTTGGCCAACACTGATGAGATTGTGTTTAAGACTTTCTACATAAGAAACCTTCTGAATGGAAAAGTTCCCCGTGGTGAGAACACCGTAGCCTCGTATGATGCCATTTGCATTGTTTCCAAAGGTGACATTTCCACCATTGCATATAGGCCTGAAATCCCGAAGTTATTCTAACCTTCCGGTCATGTGCAAGGAGCAGGCACTGTCGATAAACCATTCTTCTTCTTGATCCTCCTTGCACAATGCCTACAAAGTTAAGTGGTTAATTTCGGCACCCAAGTGAATTTGGAGCTCGAGGTCACATACGATGTGCTAATCGATGCATGATGCGAGGTGGCAGGGACAGGTTTTAAGTCAACTTTCAAACCTAGTCCTGGGTGTTTGAAGATCTTTGGAGTTTTGTGAGATTGTGAGTAATTATTAGAATTGACCCTGAAATCGTAGGTGTTGAAATTTTTTCGAATTCTTTCACATTGACATTGACAAGAGAACTTTTTGTCATTTTTCCTGACCTTTGACCTGGTCTGGGGTTTTGAAGATAAAGTATGTTTTTGTCCATTCCGAGGATTGTCAGATTTGACCTTTTTGTTTGTGTGTTTTGTGCAGGTCTGGCAGGTGTGAAGATACGTGCTGACCTTTTGTGATGTGATTTCTTAAACGTTTGAAATGACTTTTTGGGTGCCGGAGTTGGCAAAATTCCTTTCCATTTTTTGGACTGTGATACTGAAATGGTTGGAATAGGTAAGATACCCTTCCATTTTGGGTCATTAATAGAATAGATTTGAAATCCATTTGAACGAAAAGACTTATCCTCATGTTTGGATTCTTTTTGAGTATTATCAGAAACAGTGAACTCCTTTCTTTTTGTTTTCTTGGAAATACTTTTCTTGAAATGATAATTTGAAAGAACAAACTCCTCAGGACTTTTTGATTCAGGATATTTCACAGATTCCTTAACTTTTGAACAAATTTCTCGTTGCTTGCCACGAGAACGAAATTCTTCTTTAAAAACTCTTTTTGCTTCGGTCTTAGGAGAACCGCAGTCAGTGATATTTAATTGCGGTTTCCTAGAATCTTTAGAGATTTTTGAAAAATAGTGACTCGATTCATCCAAACTTGAGAAATTAGGACTTTGAGAACATTGACCAAACTCAAAATTTTCAATTGGTAATTCATGATTAATTGTTTCAATGATCATAGAACTCTTGACTTCAATCAATGGAGTAGCGTTTTGGACTACGGCAGAGTAAGTCTTGGTGAATACTTCTTTGGGACAATTGATATTAGGTAATGGGACAGATTGCGGTATGTGACTGCAGTCAGAGATACTGCGGTCGGACTGTAAGGATGGGAAGTCTAAAGAGACTTCAGGACTTTCAATAACAATTCCCTCATCAACTACGGACAATGTCTTAGAATATGTGTTGTTGACATGAGTAGAAGATTCAGGGAGAATTTCTTCCATAACACAATTATTACTCAAATCATGAAGTTTTCCAAAGTGGGCTTGAATATCCTCAGGAAATGTTTTGTTATTGACTGGAAATAAGAAATTGTGGTCTGGTGGGACATAGGGACGTTCCGGTGTGAACCGAGGTGATGAGTCCGTTGCGGTTGGGTAACCATTGGACCAACCCCAGTTAAAAGTGTTATCACCATTCCCATTATTGACAAGATTCTCAATGGCCTCAGTTTCATTAAACAGCTTTTCAATTAAAAGATTTAAACGTACAATTTCATTTTGTGCTAGATCTCTTTGATTTAAAGCTATTTCTAACTGAGTTTCACTAAGCATTCTAGCATCCTTTTCTAACATTAAATCCTTCTCTAACATTGCCATTTTGAGTCTCTTATTGTCCAAACATCCTCTAACACGGAACATCTCCTGCGAAGCGATGTTCTTCTCGTCTAGGACTTTATTGTAGTCTGTAAGGACGGCAACACAAGTGTCATTGAGTGTGTCTATGAAAGGTTGACAATCATGCATGTTGTAATTTAAAGTTTGAATCATGAGTTTTACCTGTTCCACAATGCTGATAGTTCCATTTTTAGCCATATAGAAATGGTTCTTCTTTGGATTGGATGAGCCATCTTCATCAGCAGTTGCTACCATACAGATCTTTCCTTTTCCTTTGCTAAGAACATCTTCATCTTCATCTCCTGATGACCACACTTGATGATTCCTTTTCACTTGAGAAACGTAGGCCTTTCGCCTTTCCCTTTTCTTTATCTTCCAGTTCTTGAGCCATTCGAAGATAGAAGGCTCTATCTTTTACTACATTTGCCTTGCAATCTTTGGCAAAATGGTTTTCCTTGTTGCATTTGTGACATATGACGACATCACTCTTGTCTTCTATAGAGGTACCGGAGTCAGTTGATTGGGACTGCGGTGGTACTTCTTTTGATTGTGTCTGCTGAGACTGCGGTGGAGGGAGAGGGTTTTTAGAGGAACGAAAGTGATTGTTCTGAAAGTTGCGGTTGAAAGGTGGTCTATTAAATTGTTGGTTTTGGCGAAATGAAGGTAGTAAGAGATTGAATTTCTGACTAATAAGAGCAATGGCATTCTGAAACTCTTCTTCGTCATCATATTCTGAGTCAGCTTCATATGATTGTGGTGGAGAGTCATATGAGGTGGAATAAGTTTGAGTGTGAGGTGATTGGGCTACTAATGCAAGTGGTCCTTCGAAGTCTGAGCAGTCCTTGAGTACAGTGGACTCTTGAGCTTGCAATTCTCCATAAAGTTTATAGAGAGATAAGGAGTGAACCTTCCTGTCACCTTGTACAATCATTTTGACTGTTGTCCAGTGTCTTCTTAAGTCATTAAGAAACTGCAGATTTGTTTCATGATTGCTGCGGATGGTACCCTCATTGGACAGTTTTGTGACAATCAAGTTAAACCTTTTAAATGAATCTTCCAAACTTTCACCGGAGTGGGCTTTGAAATTATTGAATTCGTTGGGTGTTGTAGTAAGCTTCTTGTCTTGAGTCTGCTCTGAACCTTCATACAAGTTTTTGAGAACATCCCAAATCTCCTTTGCTGATTTGCAATTTATGATGATGTCGAAGTTGTCAGGAGCAACTCCACAAGAGATTTCATAAAAGGCAATAGCATCACTTTCCATTTTGTCTAGATCATCTTTTGTGGGACGATTCAAGGCTGGTTGACCTCCTCCAAGTCTTGCAGTGGCTCCATCAGTTTGAACAGGGGTAAGGACTGGAACATGGGGTCCTTCTTCTACAGATCTCCAGACGTCTCTACCAAGTCGTCTAAGATATCTCTCCATCCTTTGAGACCAGTGGTGATACTCATTTGCAACCAGTATTGGGGCTCGATTGGAACCACCAACACTGTTGGAAACATTCAGCGATAACGAGTGTGCCATTTGAATTTTTAGAAATGAGCTTTAGTGGTATAGATGGCTCTTTGAAAAATCAGAGTTCCGATATTCAAAAATCAACCACTCTGGCTCTGACACCAATTGTTGAGAGAAGAACTTTGAGATACACTTGAACAAAAATGGTTAGAACAAGTATATAGCGGAATATTTACTCTCGAAGGATCTGTTAGCTCAACAATAATATTAATAGTTAGAAGTTAGTGAGTTAGATGCGGAAAGTAAAGTAATGTAAATGACATCAATTGTTATATCAAGAGTACATGTAAGTTGATTCATAACTTGGAATGCATTCAAACCAAAGTTAGTAAGAGAGATCAAACTTAGTGAAGAAGTCACAAGGACTTGCTCCGAAGAGAGATTATGATCAGATATGATAGTGAGAAAAAGAGAGAGAAGAATATTTCTGAGATAAGTAGTAAAGATACTTGAAGATGCGTATACTATTCAGAATAAGTGAGCTTTATTTATAGAGACTTAAGCATTACAAAAGATAACTTCTAGAAGTAGCCATGCAAGGCATACTGGAAAATAGAAAGCATAAAGAAAAGACAAAAGAGACTAAGTTCAAAAGCTTGTTGTCTTCTGACTTCGGATGATTGCGGTAGATGCTTTCATTGCGGTAGCAAGTTGGCTGCGGTTCTGGAAAGTTCAAGAGGGTCACTTTCAGTGTTCTAACATATAGAGTAACTAAATGTTTTATAAATTCCCAATCTTAGTTACTTTAGGAAAATGTGAATATGGTGCTAACCCATGAAATAACACTTTCACTTTGCTTAAGTCGTTAGTGGAGTGTGTGTGGTTAACCATGTAACACTCGTGTTTCTAGCCTAGGCATTTATATGAGGTGATAGTCTAGGTTAACCTTTGTAACTCATTTTGAAGAAATGAAAAGGAATTATGTGAATATTATGTGAATTATGTGTTTTATGCTTAATTCTTAGGACTTAATCGATTAAGAATAAAAATAAGCGTCAAAGTTAAAGTGTGAGATAAGCCCGATATCTTTACATAAAGTTGTAGTGGTCGAAACAATGATTTCTGGGATATAAAGAATGCCGAAATCTGAGTTATAACAAAGAAGTTATGAGTTGTCGAAGTTTCGCGACAAACCGGCACGGGGCCGAGTGTCGTAAAAAGTGAGTTTTTGATAAACTACTCTTTAGCGTTAGTGATCTAAAAGAAAGTCATAGTATTCGTTAAACTGAGAAGTTTGATAAAAGGAACGCCCAAATCTGACTTCGTATGAGGAAGTTATGATTTTTCGAATTTTCAGCTTAGCAGTAGAAAGCTAAAAACTCGAATTTTAGATCGAGCGGTTTTTAGCCAATAGAATCTAAACGAGAATTGAAGGTCTCGTCAATAGTACCACAACGGTAAAAAGTCTGACGAAAACGGACGTCGGATGAAGAAATTATGAATTTTTAACGGATTTCCTGTCCCGGTCTATTAAAAATAATAATATAAAAATTAAAATCAAAATTAGCCGACGAAGTCTAAACGGAAGTTGTAGAGCATAATTTTAGCTATGTGTACATATAAAGAACGTCAAAAACGGAGCTCATATGCGAAAGTTATGGATTTTAGAAGTTTTGGCGCGAAAATCGAGAAAATTCACATAGTCACGAGTTGCCACGTCACCCTCACTGAAAAAGTGCCACGTGTCCAAAAATGGATGAGTCACCTCGCATGAACAGTAGCCACATGATCCTCGCATGCAACCCACGTGATCTGACCCGTGTGTCGCTTGCTGATTGGACCGAGGGTGCGGTCCAATGATCTTCCGACGCCTCGCTTCTGACTCATAATTCGAGCCTCGCTGGCCCAATCTGAAGGCGACGCGTGCCCTTCGCGTGTCTGAAGCTCGCACCCGCCACCTGTCCTCGGTCCTCGAATGCCACCTGCCTTCGTTGTCTCCTCCTTCTCGGCCGAACCCTCGCAGCTCTCCCCTATAAATAGTGGCCTTGCGAGACTTCCCGGGTAATTTTGGGAAATTGCCCATTTTTACCCCTTTTTCAATATTTTGGTTATTTTGACCTCCCCCGATGCCCCGAGATCATTTCCAACGCCCGGAACACATCCCGGAGTGCCCGAAGGCCCGGAAAATTTATTTTTTTGGTTTTGAAGCCCGACCTTTCGCAGAGCCCGGTTTCTCAATAAAACTCCCGGTTTTATTAGAAACGATCGTTTTAGGAAACGAATTGCTGCCCGATTATCATCAAATCAAGTGAGTGTATATTCACTTTCAATTTACACATAGATATGAAGTATTTACCTTAAAATACGTGTTATGTGTAAATATATTAATTGTTTATTTGAGGTGACTGTTGTGTTGATATTCTATACAAGTTTTAAACTGTATATATATATATATATATATATATATATATATATATATATATATATATATATATATATATATTTTATCTACAAATATGTTGGGTAGAACATGGGTAGATAGTTGGTGAAATAAAAGTGATGAGAGGTACCGATGTTTAAGATGATCTAGTCATCTAGCAGAGTATAGACAACGGCCACAGACTATTTTAGATAGCCCAATGGAACGTTAATAGACTTGTAATCGGTACGTATGTTTGAACTATATGCTCATTAGGTATTTTGAACTATGTGTTCATCCATTAGTTCTTCCTTTTGACACTATTACGTGTCGGGGTACGGGAGCGTACGGGAGTACTTCATCAATATTTTCCCTATACTTTTATTTGGAAGAACTTTGGAGTCTTTGTTCATTTATGAAGTGATTGGACAAGCTTCATGAGTTAGTGATATAGATCATGATTTAAATAGTGGGTGTGTGATGAAAAGTGAGTTGGATAGATGAGATAGATCATGAGTTGAAAGTGAGTGGTGAAATATGGGAAAAGCTTTTACCCAGATGTTGGCGTGAGTGGTGCAATATGAGAAAAGCCCTTACCCAAGGTTGACCCCCATCATTCAGCAGAGTAGGGATGACAACCATGGACTGTTTTGATGGTCTGTGGAACACTAGTAGGCTCGTAACCTGTAGGTGTTAATGGACTTAAGTGTTCATTCGATATACTCTAAAACCCCTGTCATTCAGCAGAGTAGGGATGACAACCATGGACTGTTTTGATGGTCTGTGGAACACTAGCAGGCTCGTAACCTATAGGTGCTAATGGACTTAAGTGTTCATTCGTTGTACTCTATTCCCCTCATGAGTGCCTTTAGGGCAAGTAAGGCTGGGGAAAACCCCTTAGTATGTTCATCAGTTGTATGGAAAACCCATTGACATGTATTGCGGGGAAACCCCGTGGGAAATACCGTCGATGAATAAGAGCTATGGACTAGCACATGGCGACGATGTGTCTTCGTGCCTATTTGACATAAATTGCTGAAGGAAAGCAATGTTGTTACCTTGTTGGTTGTTTTATGTTAGGATGTCTTGTTTGACATAACTTGCTGAGGGAAAGCAATGTTGTCACTCCGATGTTTGTTTTATTTGACATAACTTGCTGAGGAACCCCCAAAGCAATGTTGTCACCCTAGTGATAATCCTTAGGCTAGGTCCCTTATGAAAGTTGTTTTAGGGACGTAAACTGAGGATAATGGGAATGGGTAATTAGGGTTATTTTGGCTGATGAAATTAATAAATTTATTGTTGATTGAGAACTTAATAAGTTTATTATTTATTGTGGGTTGAAAACCCTATATGCTCACCAGGCTCCCAAGCCTGACCCACTCAGTTTATTTGTATCACAGGTATCGATACGAAGTTGCTTTACACTGAGAGATTAAAAGAGAAGTAGATCACTAGTGTAAATGAATGTAAGTCTTGTTTATGATTATGTTTTTGTATTGACAATGACATCCCAATGGTTTAAGTGAATAAAATATATTTCTTCAGAAATGATTTGATAACATAGTTATCATGTTTATCTGGGAACAAATTCCACAACACTTTTAATCAAATGATTACTCTGAAGTTATTTTAAAAGCATAAATTAAATCGGTCTTTTCTGATCGTGAAATTGGGGATGTCACAAACCGGCACACTAACCTGGACTTAACAAGGTAGGAAAAGGGTGGCTTAAGGTTTATCATACATCGGTGGAGCGTGTGTGGTTAACCGGCACATCGGTTAGGTGATAAACATTAAGAGTACCAAGTAATTTGCATGGTTAATTCAGACCTAATTCTGTGATCCTCGGCATCCCAGTCACAAAACTTGAAGGGCACATTCGAGATTAAAACTTGTCATTGAAAAGTTCAATGAATCTCAAAAGAATCTAGGAGTTTCAAAACCAATTAAAACCTAATAATTTATTTCGTTTTTCATGGTGGAAATTGGTGAATCGTCATTCACCTACCTTCAAATATTTTATAGCTTGGATTACGACATCTCTCTTCTAAGTTATAAAATATTGTGTTGGGTCTTAGCCTTAATATTACATTTGGGTGTCTTATTAAGGACTATCTTTATATCTAATCTAAACTTGTCCTTCTTCCTTTTCAGATGTCTTCCAACAATGTTGCTTCTGGCTCAAACCCTACTGGCTCCTTCTCTCTCATGAACCTTTATGGGAGAGTCATCTTCGATGGATCCAACTTCAATGATTGGATCAGGAACATCAGGATGGTCACTCAGTATGAGGACAAGGAATATGTCCTCAACAAGGAGCTTAAGGATCTTGATGAGTCTACCGCTACTCCCGAGGAGATCGTTGACTTTAGGGAACATGAGAGAGATGCTACTAAAGTGGCATGTATCATGTTGGCCACGATGATAGCTGAGCTCCAAAAGTCCTATGAGGGCTATTATACTTTTGAGATGCACTAGGATTTAATGGACAGATACCATCAGAGTGCTCGTCAAGAGCGATATGAAATAATCTCCTCCATGATAACAACCCGAATGAAGGATGGTGAACCCATCACGGGCCACATGTAGAAAATGAAAAGATTCATGGACCGTTTGTTGAAATTGAATGTGAACTTCCCCGAGGAGTTGGCAATTGACATCATTTTGCAGTCCTTACCTTCGTGTTATGATCAATTCCGAATGACATATCACATGAACAAGGAGGAAGTTACACTCAGCAAACTTCAAGGACTTTTGAAGACTGCCGAAAGTGGTCTTAAAAGTAAATCGGTTGTTACTACTCCTACGCCTACCACCGCCCCTGTTTTAGCTATTGGGCAAGGTGAAGGGAAGAAGAGGAAGAGCCCTTCGAAGGGTACCAAGGGAAAGTCCCTTGATGACTCCTCTTCAAGTAGAACCAAAAGAGGTTCTGTCACTCCTTTTGCCAACCCTAAAGAGGTTAAATGCTTCTATTGCCATGAAAAGGTGCACTGGAAGCAAAACTGCCCAAAGTACCTGCAATATGTTAAGGATGGAAAGTAAAACCCAACCATGTAGGTATTTACAATATATTGTCTAATAACTCACCCCATTCTAATTCTTGGGTCCTTGATACTGGTTATGGTATTCACATATGTTCTGATTTGCAGGGACTTAGAAGAAGTTAGAATGTGGAGCATGGGAAGATAAACTTAATCATGGGGAATAGGAAAGCTTCACCTGTCACCAAGATTGGAGATTATTCTTTAGTGGGTTAACATTAGGTTTGAATAAATGTTGTTATTCGTCTGAAATGGCGAGAAATATTATTTCCTTTCATGGTTTGTACAAACAAGGGTTTACCTTTTCGTTTGATAACGAATGTCGTGGTATTAATGCTTTCTTTAATAATGTTCTTTATTTTAAAGCATTACCTTGTGATGGTGTGTATGAAACTGTGTCGGTTGTAGATAACCTAGGAAATAATGTGTTGTGTATTGATTCTTCCACTAACTTGGATAAAGCATCATTATGGCATTGTCGTCTTGGACATGTAAGTAAGAAACGCATAGGCCAACTCCAAAAGGATGGAGTCTTGGAGTCATTTGACCTAAAGTCGGATGATAGTTTTGAATCTTGTTTACTTGGGAAAATGACAAAGTCACCCTTCACTGGTATTGTGCTAGGGGTGAGGGTTTGTTGGACCTCATACATACTGATGTGTGTGGACCCTTCAGAACCGCCACAAGGGATGCTAATCGCTTATATGTGACTTTTACTGATGATTATAGTAGATATGGATATGTCTACTTAATCAAGCATAAGTCAGAAACCTTTGAAAAGTTCAAGGAGTTTAAACAGGAATTGGAGAATCAGTTGGGCAGGAACATTAAGATGCTTCGATCCGATCGAGGTGGTGAGTATCTTAGTACAGAGTTCCTTGACTATCTTAGGGAATGTGGGATTGTCTCACAATTGACACCTCCCAGGACACCACAGCTTAATGGTGTGGCTGAGAGGCGTAATCGAACCTTGTTGGATATGGTTCGTTCCATGATGAGTCGAGCTTCGCTACCAATCTCATTTTTGGGGTATGCCTTAGAGACTGCCACCCATATCCTTAATCTAGTCCCTACAAAGAAGGTTGCCAAAACACCTCACGAGATGTGGACTAGAAAAGTTCTCAATCTAGATCACATCAATATTTGGGGATGCGAGGCTTTCGTGAGGCGCGGGACTCACGATAAGATCAAACCTCGAAGTGAGAGGTGTATTTTCATCGGCTACCCACAAAAATCCTTTGGTTACCTCTTCTACAGACCCAGTGATAAGGTGGTCTTTGTAGCAAGAAGAGGAGTCTTGAGAGAGAGAGAGAGAGAGAGAGAGAGAGAGTTCATAAGACAAGGAAACAGTGGGAGGCAAATTGATCTTGAAGAAATTCAAGAGTCAAGTGGTAAAGGAACATCAAACCCTAGCAATCAACCTGAGGAGGAAACTCCTGTAGAACCAACTGATGAATCTGTACCTATGAGGCGTTCAACTAGAGTTAGGAATCCACCTAAGCATTACTATGGTTTCCATATTACTTCAGAAGGTGATACATTTATCAGTGATAGCACACTGGTAAATTTGGATGAACCTAACAACTATAGGGAAGTCATGGCAGGCCCTGAGTCTGCTAAATGGAAAGAGGCTATGGACAGCAAGATTCAATCCATGTATGATAATCAAGTCTGGAACTTGGTTGACAATGTACCGGTTCGTAAGACGGTCGGGTACATATGGATCTTCAAGAAGAAGACCGACATGGATGGAAAAGTGCACACTTATAAGGCATGACTGGTTGCGAAGGGCTTCACTCAAACTCAGGGAGTTGATTATGATGAAACCTTCTCACTAGTGTCAAAGATTAAGTCTATTAGGGTTATGCTAGCCATTGCTGCATTTCATGATTATGAAATATGGAAAATGGATGTCAAAACCGCTTTCCTTAATGGAAAGTTGGCTGAGGATGTTTACATGATTCGGACAGAGGGTTTTGTCAGTGCAGAGTACCCTGATAGAGTGTGCAAGCTTGAGAAATCCATTTATGAATTGAAACAAGCATCTCACAGCTGGAACCTTTGTTTTGATGAGAAAGTCAAAGAGTTTGGTTTTTCGAGAAGCGAAGATGAGTCCTGTGTGTATGTCAGAGCTAGTGGGAGTATAGTTAGCTTTTTGGTACTGTATGTGGATGACATTCTACTCATGGGAAATGACATCCCATCTTTATAGGAGGTTAAGTTCTGGCTTGGGAAGTGTTTCGCTATGAAGGACCTTAGAGAAGCTGTCTATATCCTAGGGATAAGGATATTGAGAGAAAGGAGTAAAAGACTAATTGGACTTAGTCAAAGCACCTATGTGGACAAAGTGTTGAAAAGGTTCAACATGCAGAATTCTAAGAAAGGTGACTTTCCGATCTAGCATAATGCCAAACTGAGCAAGGCTCAAAGCTCGAGTATAGAGGATGAGATAGCTGAGATGAGTCAATTACCATATGCTTCCGCAGATGGCTCGATCATGTATGCTATGACTTGTACTCGCCCTGATGTTGCCTTTTCTTTAAGCATGGTCAGCAGATATCATGGGAATCCTGGCAAGGCTCATTGGACTGCGGTAAACAACATTCTTAAGTACCTGCAAAGGACTAAGGATTGGATCCTTACCCTTGGTGGGAGTGATTACTTGAGAGTTGTGGGGTATAGTGATGCTAGCTTTCAGACTGATAGGGATAATTTCCGCTCTCAGTTGGGCTGGGTCTTTACCATGAATGGAGGAGCAGTTACTTGGAAAAGTTCCAATCAGGAGACAGTAGCTAATTCGACATGTGAATCAGAGTATATAGTAGCGAGTGAAGCGGCAAAGGAGGCGATATGGCTAAGGAACTTCATCAGAGACCTTGGAGTTGTACCAGCTATAAAGGAGCCTATGGAGAGTTTTTGTGACAGCAATAGTGTGGTTGCCTTAGCCAAGGAACTGAGAGATCAAGGCAGATCCAGACACATTGACAGAAAATATCACTTCATAAGACATAAGATAGAAGAAGGACTCCTCGTAGCAAAGAGGATATCGTCAGAAGAGTACCTAGCAGATCCCCTCACGAAGGGACTGACTAGGGTTAGGCATTTGCAGCATGCAAGGCGCATCGGGCTGAAGGACGATATTAGTTTTACAGATTAGATAGCTCTGAAATTTGTAAAGTGTAATTGACATTTGATGATAAATAAAAGTTGTTGTTTATTTATAAGTAAAGTGTTTCTGTCTTCTGTAAATCATTTACTATCATTTCATTTTGCATGTTTTGACTTCCAGAATAATTATGTTATGGGATATCGTATTATTCAAATTCTCCACAGTCGGTCATATGTAGGAAGTAAGTATGAATCAAGACTGTCATGAAGTTGGCTTGTAGATGTCTAAAGTGTTGGACATAGCAAGAGTTGCTACAACATTCATGAGTACTCATAAGTTCTGAATATTGGATTAAACCCACGCTCACTTGTACCACTTCATGGAATTTCTCTCAAGTGATCGTGAGATGGTAATATCATATAAGTCTTCAAACCTAGAGATATGGTTTGTTTCCTATGAGATGGTTATGCATTGATTGTACGAAAACGCATCAGTAACTTGATGTCATAAAACGTATCTTTATGTATAATTCAACAAATAGTAGAACAAGCATATGATTCGAAGTTTATCTGTTCCTTCTAGGATTAGAAGCGATATATGGGCCCCTCGATGATTTTGTTTTGACCTATGTACCGGGGCCCGTCAGAACTAAATTGATGTGTTCGATTAAGTACTATGTCAAACAAATCGGAAATCGGGAAACAAACCGTTGGACAATAAGTAAGACATTGTTCCATGTATTTTTTCCGATTGATATCTAGAACAAATGATTATATGATCCCTTATCTAAAATGGCGCTTCATAGTTCAACAGAGTTTTAAGAGCTACGATTGATGGTCGGTTCCTAAAGTCATGCTTGCAACTATAGTTATTAGACTTATCCAAGTGGGAGACTAATGGATAAGGTGTCTAAGTCCATAACTATATTTGAGATGTTCTTGATCCGACCCGACAAGGTCCATTTGGGTTGCACTTCACCCGAACAATTTATATGGATAATCTTTTGAGAATAGTATAAGTTATGATTTATTAATATATTATAAGTTCTAATATATTAATATGAAATCATATTATTTAATTAGTTTTG
This sequence comes from Lactuca serriola, assembly GCF_051521515.1. Taxonomy (NCBI): domain Eukaryota; kingdom Viridiplantae; phylum Streptophyta; class Magnoliopsida; order Asterales; family Asteraceae; genus Lactuca; species Lactuca serriola. The sequence continues at coordinate 396,370,982 of NC_136411.1, forward strand.
ATCTAAAATTAATTTAGAATTAATTTGGTGATCAAAAGGGTGACTAATTAAATATGGGCTCTTGTATTTATATAGTGTGGACTAATGCTTATTTAGAATGGGCTAGGCTTGCATGGAAAGTCCATGGAGCTTTAACCCATGGATCTTATGGAAATGAAAGGTCATGGGTATTAGTGTTTACATGAATGTAACCCTAATCCACCACACTATATAAAGGGGTCCTTGGCACTAGTGTGTGTGAGAACTAAAGGTGGCCAATTTCTTGAAGTGTTCTACTACTCTCTCAAGTTTCCAAAGTTTGTGGTGACTTGTGACTTCCATTTTAGGCATCCACATTATTGGTGCTAGGCTCTCAAACTCCAAGCAATCAACCACACACAAAAGGTATGTAATTCTATTAGTGTTTTACGATTCAAGTACCCCATAACATGCTAGTTAGGAAGTAAACCTTGGAAAATTATTATTTGCATGTATTTTATAGAAAACATAGATCCAAGGTTTCTAGGGTTGCATGTACACCATAGGAGTGTTAGAATGCTAAAAACCTTTCAGTTTCGTATTAGGTATGTGTTGAGTCCATTTGTGTTGCGTCTTGGGCCATATATTTTGTATCCGGATTGGGCCTGTCCATCCGTGTCTATCTAGATTAGTTTCATTGTTATCTAGATTAGTTGTTAGGGTTATAGTATATATATATATATATATATATATATATATATATATATATATATGCATGCATGTATGCGTATATTAAAAAGCTGTTAATCACGTTGATTCTTGTAACCCTAAACACCTCTACAGATTGAAGTTCTTTATCGAGCTCTTCTGAGGTGTTATCACATTAATCATAAGACATATTCAGTGCCATTCTTGTGTTCTTTATTACATACTTATTTAATATCCTGCTTAGAATCATACGATCCTAAAAGAACTTTGTTCTAACAATTGGTATCAGAGCAGGAGACTGTGTGATCAATACACACTCCTTCTGTATTCATAATACTTTAGGGTTTCCGCTTTTATCATATAAATAGAAGTCGTCGTCTTCATAACGACGACAACTCTGTTTTTGATAAAACCCTAATCTCAAGTTTACAGGTTTGATTCTAGCAGCTCACCATGTCTCACGATGATTCGCATACAAACCCCATTAACATCTCAAACAGCATTGGATCAACAACCAGAGTACCCATACTCTATACTCAAGACTACGAAGTATGGGCTCATCACTTTGAAGATTATGTGGTTGGATCTGAAGACAATGGCTATCTCATTTGGGAAGCTATCACTCTTGGACCGTTTGTTCATTCAGGAACAAACACGACTGTTAAGTCGCAAACGGATTACAACAAGTTGGTGACGAATGTTGAGAAGATGCCACAGGATGAGAAGGACAAGCTCTTCTGAGGTGTTATCACATTAATCATACGACATATTCAGTGTCATTCTTGTGTTCTTTATTACATACGTATTTAATATCCTGCTTAGAATCATACGATCCTAAAAGAACTTTGTTCTAACAATTGGTATGTAATTCTATTAGTGTTTTATGATTCAAGTACCCCATAACATGCTAGTTAGGAAGTAAACCTTGGAAAATTATTATTTGCATGTATTTTATAGAAAACATGGATCCAAGGTTTCTAGGGTTGCATGTACACCATAGGAGTGTTAGAATGCTGAAAACCTTTCAGTTTCGTATTAGGTATGTTCCCCTAGTGGAGAGGGAGATGTTGGATCAAGAGTATTTGGATTTGAGGCAAACGACGAATTCGGTGACGGCGATCACCAAGATGTTTACTAAAAGGGCTGTTTTCTGTCCTGAGTATGCTACTACAGAGTAGGCTCAGATGGCACGATACTTTAGCATGCTCAAGACTGACATTCGGCAGTTTGTGTCTACTCAACATTAAAGTACCCTCTCTGAGCTTTAGGATGCCGCATGGAAACGGGAGATTGAGATTGAGACTCAAATGAGGGAGCATAGGTAGGCTACCGTTCAGTCATAGCCTGCAGTGAAGTGGTTCTAGCCCGATGATTCACAATCTAGGGGGTATAGGGGATGTAATTGTGGTAAGTGCGACAAGGTTCATGAGGGTGTTGGTCGGTTTTCTTCTGGGTGCCACTAATATGGCGGGTAGGGCCATATTTTGAGGATTTTCATTAGCAGGGCCTTGTACTGAGCACCAGGATTTGTTATCACTGTGATCAGGTTGTCCATGTGAAGGCAAATTGTTCATTGCTTGCTGCAAGACCGGTGCAGCCTCCATCCCCGACTACTCTAAGGATTACGAATGGACGCCAGGGCAGAGCGAAGCCCCCGAGAGCTCGAGGTCGTGCTTTCCCGCTCACGGTAGAGGAGGCCAAAGCTGCGTTGGATGTCATTACTAGTATGTTTCCATTTATTATTCTGTCGAGATATTTATTTGTATGCTTATGATTGTATTTCTGTTAGGTACCTTTTTAGTGAACTCCTTGCCTGCTCTTGTCCTTTTTGACTCGGGTGTGAGTCGGTCTTCTGTGTCTCATTCCTTCAGTATGAGTTTTGATATGTCTCTTGGAGAGTTGGAGTGTCTGTTGTGATTTTCCATTGCCAACAATCACGGGATTTCTGCATCAAGCATTTTTTGGGATTGTACTTTGGAGATTTTCGGGGTGTCTTACCCGATCGATTTGATCCCTATTCCTATGAGGGATGTATGTATGATAATAGGGATAAATTAGTTTAGCAAATTTGGTGACATGATAGATTATGAGGGGCAGCGAGTTATAGTTCAAACCCCAAGTGGGGGAGAACTTATTATTTATGGCGAGGGTACCAATGTTGGATCAGCCTTTTGTTCTGCTGACAGGGCTCAACAGTATCTACAACATGGATGTTTGGGATATCATGTTTATGTGACTGAAACTCGGGTAGAGAAGGGGGTTTCAGTTTCAGTTGTACCTATAGTCAGAGAGTTCCCAGATGTATTCACAGATGAACTACCCAGTGTGCCTCCCGCGAGGAAAATGGAGTTCAGGATTGATCTGATTTCTGTGACGGCCCCGATTGCTAAGGCGTTGTACCGATTAGCACCACTAGAGATGCATGAGTTGTCCTCTCAGCTTCAGGATCTGTTTGGCAAACAGTTTATCAGACCGAGCAGTTCGTCTTGGGAGCACCGATCTTGTTTGTGAAGAAGAAGGATGGGTCTCACCATATGTGTATCAATTATCGGGAGTTGAACAAGTTGACAGTGAAGAACCGTTACCCACTTCCACGGATTGATGATCTCTCAGATCAGCTGCAGAGTGCATCTTGGTTCTCCAAGATCGATTTAAGGTCATGGTATCATCAGATGAAGGTTAAAGATGAAGACTTAGAGAAGATAACGTTTTAAACTCGTTATGGTCATTAGGAGTTCGTGGTGATGCCGTTTGGGCTCACCAACGCACATTTGGAATTTATGGATTTGATGAATCGAGTGTGCGAGCCAATGCTTGATCGTTCGGTCATTGTTTTTATCGATGATATCCTGGTCTATTCCAAGACCAGGGAGCAGCATGAGGTGCACCTTCGAGAGCTTTTGGGAGTTTTGAGACGGGAGAGGCTTTATGCCAAGTTCTCGAAGTGTGAGTTTTGGTTACGGGAGGTCCAGTTCTTAGGACACCTCGTTAACCAGAATGGGATTCTGGTCGACCCTACCAAGATTGAGGTTGTTATGCAGTGGGAGGTCCCAAAGTCTCCTTTGGAAATCATAAGCTTTCTAGGTTTAGCAAGATATTATCGGAGATTTATTCAGGATTTCTCCAAGGTTGTTGTACCTCTTACTTGTCTAACGAAGAAAGGCATGGATTTTCACTTGGGGCTGAGCAACAGGCTGCGTTATTTTTTTTTTTTTTGCTAAAGAAATGCTACGTTATCAATAAAAACAGGCTATAACAAGTCATGCTCCTTTTAGAAGGTAATATAGACTTTAAGCCCTTACAAAACTAACAAAAAAAACGAAAAAGAAAGAAACATAACATAAGGAACTTTTTATAGGAACGAAATGTATATTTTCAAAGTGTAGGGGTCAAAACGAAATGTTTGTATTTAGAGGGTGTTTGGCATTCCTTTTGAAATTACTTTTTTTTGAATTTTGGCTTTTTTAAAAAGTCAAAAGTTTAAAAAGTTGTTTGGTAACTTCAAAAGATCTTTTAAATTGATTTTTTGAGAAGAAGAAAAATGAGGTGGTTAAGAAGTTACGAATATGTGACTTTTACTAACTTTTGGCTTGTTTCCCTTTGCACCCTCAAAAGTTTACATAAACACATTTTAAAACTTTTTTTTGGAAAAAGAAATAAATCAAAAAGTCGTTTTCTAAAAAGGACTTTTTAGTTTAAAATGCTATCCCAAACACCCCGTGATTTGAGTTTTGTATATCTCACGGGGGAATCGACGAGAGCTCGGTTGCAGCTATTGAAATGGCGGAAGGACAAAAACTTAAAATTGCCCCAAAACGAATAAAGTTTGATAAAATTATGGAGGAGGTGGAAGAAGATCGAATCAGTCTGTTACCAGATTGCTTGCTTCTTGAATTCCTCTCTCGTTTACCTTCTACAAAATGCACCATAAGAACAGGTACACTCTCCAAACGATAGGAACATGTATGGACTTGTCAATTTTGAACGAAATGTTGTTAATCAATCCGGTTCGGATTTCGTTTTGATGGTCAGCAAAACCCTACCTCAATGTCGCCAAATGAAGCTCAAGAAATTCAGAGTGCACACCACTTATGATATTCGATTTGAATAACAACTCAACAGTTGGATTCGTTATGCTATAAGTTGCAACATTGAAGAGTTTAATTTAACGTTTTTGAATTTGAAATGGGGAGTTAAGTTTCTGTAAGATAAATTCTTCTTAACCAATTCATGTTTCACTGATATCACATTAATTATACAAGTAACAAACAAAGTTGATAAGAAGTTTCTTTTATTCATAAAGAAATATGTTGTATAATTTAGTCATCTTCATGGTTTCGCATATACAGAATACTTTATGTAGTTTAATACACATTGCTTCAATAAGAATCAACTGTAATTGTACACAACATACATTAGTAGTCTTTACAAATTACAAACAAAAATTGTCTCCAGCCTCTATCTTTCATCATTAACACAAGTCAAACATTCAAAACTCATCATCTTGTTATGAAGCTACCTTTTCCAATTTCACCTAAAACACAACCAAAATTCATCAAAAAACTAAAAAAAATCCCACACTTTTTATAACAATCCATCAAGAACCAACAAGTTTATACCTTTTTCAGATACTTTTTATGAAGTTTCATAGCCCCCGAGCAAGATTTCTTAGCATCCAAATTCCCAGAAGTGTCATTCAATATCTGTCAAAAAAGATGAATCAATCAATCAAGAAACACATCATCATGATGAAAATGTTGAAGGAAACTTTTTTGTTGTTAATAAATGAAAAAGAAAAAGGTTTGACCTTGACAACATCATCGAGTCCCTTGGCTTCTGTGAGCAATTTGACACTTTTCTCCTTGAGGACACTTGCAACAAGAAACACAGAAATGGGGAGAGTTTCTTCATCTTTAGCCCCACTTCTCAAAATTTCCCTTTCAAATTTGCCACATTGTCGTGATGATTTTGGTTTTGCTTTAGCATCTTCAGGTCTATCAGAATCAGGTTCCTCATATAAATTGTAAAGATCAGGATCATACTCCAAAGCCCACATCATCTGTTTCAAATTCATTAAGTCATGTATTGAGTAAAATGGCTAAATGAGTAATGATGTTTGTCTGAATAAAGTTTGGTGTCTTTATAAGGTTATTATTATTATTTATTACCTCCCATAAATACAAAGAATCACCAAAAGAAAGTTCTCTTCTGAACAAAACCATAAGCATTCTGAATGCGAATAAATAATCACCACCACCTAGGTGATCTGCATTCGTGTTAATATTAGTTTTTTAGCATTTTTATTATTATAAAAAGTAAATGTAAAAAGGTTAAAAAGTTATTAAGAAAGTACCCAAGTGTTGATGAAGCTTAGGGTCAACAACTTGAATAACATTTGCTAAATTGCAAAGTTGTGACTCAACCCCAACAGATGCCCCTACGCATTTGAAATTCCCTCTCTTCAAACCCATAAATAAAATCACATTTAATTTCTTGAAATACAATCATTAATTCATTACTCATAGCTTTACAAATGATAATACGTTAGGGTAAATGAATATATATATATATATATATATATATATATATATATATATATATATATACCAATCTACGCATTAAACGTTCAAAGCACCAAAATGCATCTGCTTCATCTTCAAGAAGCATAATCATAGGAGAACAAAGATCACTCATTCCTGTTTTGATACGTTTACAAAACATACAAATCATAATTAGAATCTTTCACATACCATTTTCAAAAGGGTGTTACAAAATATAATAATAATAATAATAACCTTCAAGAAAAAGAAAATTTTAAATGATTAAATCAACATCCACCTTGACCATAACCGACTTCTTTATCAAACCAAGCATACACCGAAAGAACATCCCACAATTTTGACAAGTTCTCCTGCTTTTCATAAAACACAAGTGTCCTATCTGTTCGAACCACATCAAGACCTATTATAAATAGTAAAATCCAAAGATAAAAAAAACACTACATTATAATTATTAAACAATGTTGAAACTTGAAAATGAAATGATTTTAAAACATGTACATGATAGAATCTTTGTATATCAACCTATTTGATGTAGGGTAAGTTTCCATTGGATTATCTTATTGTCTTCTTCCTTTGGGACAAATATTTCTTTGCCTGAATTGACTACAATATATGAAATGTATGCATTAGTAAAAGTGTAAAACCATTTAAACAACTATTAATTTGTGACATTTGTCAAAAGGGGAAAAAAGATTACTTGTTGTTTGAGTTGTTGGTGTCATAAGTTTCTCAGGGTTTGCTTCTAGAAGCACTATTGGATCTTGAGTTGGGGTTCCATCTTCTGTTATTACAGGAGCAGTTATAAACTTGCCACTTCCAACAAGTGGAAACATGTATGTGCATAATTCTTTTAGTCTTCCATATTCTTCTCTAAAATCATAAAAACGAATATATATATATATATATATATATATATATATATATATATATATATATATATATATATATATATATATAAGTGATCATCATAAAAAAAAAAAAGAATTATAAAGAGAAAATACTTAAATACCTTCTTGTTAGGCGTATCTCTTTTCTCTCCTCATATGTACTCTTGGGATCAAAACAACCGAGTAAAAATTCCCATACTTCTCCTCTAATCGTTGGATGTATCCCCTGATTTATATCAACGATTCAACAAAAAATGTCAAATTAAGTACAAATTTAATAGAAATTTCAAATTTACGTTAGTAATTTGGTTGGGAAAATAAAAACATACACCACGATAAATTCGACCAAGGGTTTGGCCTATATCAAGATGACCTTCTGGACTGAATGCTGATTGCCACTTCCTTACACTAAGAGTCTTCCCCGACTAGATAAACATTTTACGAATTAGAAGCCTTAAAAAGAATCAATTTAAAACGTTAGGATAAATCAAATTCCAATTTGTAATTTTAAACATGTTCGTCGTCTTCCTCGTAGATCCAACATGAAGAAAAGAACTTTTAGCAATGAAATTGATTGGTATATATATAAATATGATTATAGAAGAGATATGGGTTTACCTTGATTTTAAATTTGGTTTTAGGAACATCGGTGCATTCAGCTCGAACTTCATAATATGAATCTGTTGGAAGCCCTGGGTCTTTCCACAATATATTCATCCTCTCTTGTTAACTTATATCTTCAAACAAAACTTGAAATTCGTGAGTTTTTTTTTTGTTCTTTGAATCGATCCAATTGATTCAAGAATGGTACACCCCGAACCGTAAAACACCTGACGAAACACAACCCAGATGAGATCTTGGTGGGAATACCCAAAGCGACAAACCTTTCTTGTTTTCTCTTCCTTTTCGTTATCAATTATGGGGTTTGTTTGTCTGTTTTTCAGTTTGTCGATTTGAGCAGAGTTGGGTATATGTTCTTCGTTCTGGATGGGTGGAGGCAGCGGTTGTGGTGGTGGTGGTGGTGGTCGGATGGTGGTGGTAAAATGAGCGGAGTTACCGCATTTTCTGATCTGCTAAAGCTTTTTCCGAGAAGAAGATCATTATTCTCAAATAATTGCACGATTTTCCTTCTTCTGTGTTGAGTTGTGGAGCGCAAAAGACGTGAGAATGTGGGATCGAGGAATGTGAGGTCCGGCCACCGTGTTTCGGGGGGAGGATTCGTTCGGTCGTTCGTCGCATCTCATTGTATTAAAGCTGCAGAAAATCGATGGAGACAAGAAGGCCAGAGAAAGAAACGAGTGTTTTGATTGCACGCTCATGTGGGCACGTGTTTGATGCGAGGAGTTTGAGCATGAGTCGTCTAGTTGACCCATTCATAAAAGGTGCCGTCGTCTTCGGGTGTTGCTATTGGCACCCGGTTTATGGGTAAAAACCACCGTCAAAAACCATTTTGACTTTGACTTTGGTAAAATAATTTAATTTGACTAACGTGTTTTGATTTTCTTCGGACCTTATCACACAATCAATTTATATAAATTAAATAATTTTAACATTTTTCTCCTTATAGTTAAAATATATATTTACTTTATATCATTTTCTATTTAAAAAAATTACTTTTAGTCCTTCTTACTTTAATTTAGTATATATTGATAGTTCAACTTTTTCTCACATATTATATATATATATATATATATATATATATATATATATATATATATATATGGTCCCTATGATTTTGTGTAATCTACGAGTTAGGTCCCTAAATTTTTTCTTAACTCGGACAATCCCTATTATATCTTTTTGTTGTATGCTTAATCCGACCTAAAATGACTGTTATTATCTTATTAACTATTTTAATTAATATTTTATTTACAAACTAGAAAAGATTCCCCAGCGTTGTCAGGGTCAGAAGGTATTGCTTTGTAAAGTAAAGTAGCATGTTGGTTGCTTTTTGTCCGTTAATGTGAGGGTAATTTGGTCTTTTCAGGTAGTAGGGACTGAATTTGTCACCATGGGTAAACCATATGGACCATTTATGTAATTTTGGCGGTGGTGATGGTGGTGATGATGGCAGATGGTGGGTGGGTTTATTGTATTGGGTGGGTATTTTCTAATAAATAAAACATTAATTTAAAACCAAAAAGAGAATGTTAAATCAGGTAAACCACAGGGACCAATCGTGTAATTTTGTCTAACAATAATAATAATAATAATAAGGGACCATTTCTGCCAAAAGACTAAATACTAATAATATGTAATAAAAGAAGAGGGTTATGAAAAAATCAAACCAAAGTGAAAGGGTTGTTTGTGAACAAAAACATAAAGATGAAGGGTCAATGTTGTAAGATGGAAGACCAAAATTGACAAAAAAATGTGTCACTTTCCTATTAAAATCTTTCATAACTTTATATATATATATATATATATATATATATATATATATATATATATATATATATATATATAATAACTATATTTATATTTATGGTCATTTAACTTACCCATCGGTTAAGGAATAATAGTAGATTAATACGAGTTTAACCAATATAGAAATTAAAACAAAATATTTATATGAAAATAATCAAAGATAAATAAAAATATAATAATTATTATAGTTTATAACAAATCCATTTTTTATGTATAGATAAATAAAAATACAATAATTATTTAATGTTGTTTTTTTTCTCTATTTCATTATATCATTAGTTTATGTGTTTTATTTTTTTTAATTCAGCCTTAAGAGGTTTTATTGTTACTTTTTAAATGTGTAATCTTAACTGTTATGATAAACAACTACCAAAATAATAATTATATTTTAACAACTGTTTGTTAAAAGAATAATCTTAAATAAATTCACCGTTTATTAATACCTATTAAGTATATATTGTCTGAAATAATAAAAAATTCTTTTCGTATTTATTTTAACAAAAGAAATATGATTCAAATTAAAATACGAGGGGATTCTTTTTAATATTTCAAATAATACATACTTATTGAGTATTAAAAAGTGGTAGATTTTATTTAAGATTATTCTTTTAACAAATAATTATTAAAATATAGTTGTTATGACAGTATAATATTTGTTTTTTCTTATATTTAAGATTATTTGTTTAAAAATTAACAATAAAACCTCTTAAAGCTGAATAAAAAAAAATAAAACATATAAACGAATGATGTAAACGAAAAACATATAAAAAAAATTAAATAATTATATTTCATATTTGATAGTTATCAGAGGTTCTATTTTAATTAGTTTATTCGAGCATATATATATATATATATATATATATATATATATATATATATATATATATATAAAATGTGGAAGAACAAAACTTAAAAAAAAATATTAAATTGTATATTTGATTATAACGTCAAAAATATTAAAAGATTTTTAAACCCAAAAACAAATATTAATAAATAAATGTAAGAATAAATAACAATACAACATAATAATAATAATAATAATAATAATAATAATAATAATAAAATGTTAAATAAAAATGGAAAAGAAAAAGGAAGAATAAGTTAGTATTTTTATATGAAACAAGGACCAAAACTGTAATATTTATAAATCGTAGAGATGTAATCTATTAATTTTAAACTAAGGACCAAAACTATGAATCAGACCAAAGTTCAAGGACCATTTCTGTAATTTATTCTAAAAAAAAACATGAATATACTTTTGAAACGGACACTGTTTGTCGTTAATTATTACATGATTTTTTAATTAAGTTTACTGTCAATGGTTTTGAATCGGTGGTTGTGACTTTTTATTCCGGTATCTTTAAAATCCCCCTATCTACAGCATCTTTATTGAACAGTTTTCTTCCCACCCCATCCAACTATCAATTTATCAAACGTTAATTAATATTAACATTTTTACCAGTTAAAACATATTTTTAGTTTATATTATTTTCTATTTAAAAAAGTTTGTTTCAATCCTTATTACTTCAATTTACCATACATTGATATATATATATATATATATATATATATATATATATATATATATATATATATATATATATATATATATATATATATAAGTAGTCGTTTACCCGCACTAAGCGACAGGTGTGAATAATGGAGGAAGGAGGGGGTGAGTAATCTTGTTTTCAACGAATTTTTTCATTTTGACAGGAATACGTTGTTATATAAGTGGCCTAGGAGAATAGTTTTAGGAGAATAGTTTCCTTTTAGCAATTAGATTCCTTTCGACATGCAGGCGGTGGATGGTAAAATTTTTCGTTTAAGTGAATAGTTTCAAGAGTCAATTATTTCTATTGTGCAATGAATATTTAGAAAACATTCTATCATCTTTTAATTAAATCAACGATATTTTAAGGTTATTCCATTAAGTACTCGATTTTTTTGCCATTAATGTTTTAGATTTATTCTATTATTTTATAAGTAAACTTTTATACCCTAAATAGTTAAAAGGTTAAAAAAAAATATTTTAGTGATTGAAGAATTGGCTCACCAAAATGCATGTAAATTCCATTTTCTTTTGCTCATTTTAATGTTATACACCACTTTGTTAAATTAAATGGTTGAAGTGGTAACAAGATGAATAATCCTTACAACCGTTACTAAAACCATATAACTAACCGGAGCATGTCACCATAAATAACGCTCTAATTCTTTTTTATTGTTATTTTTTGTGTATATAAAGCTAACCGGAGCATATCACCATAAAAGATACCATAAAAGATAGTATAAGGAACTAAAAAGACCACATATACAAAACAACATTAATAAAACAAATTTTAGAGAGGGAGGGGGGGGGGGGGGTATGCAAATTGGCAACAACCTCACCATAAATAAGTTTTTTTAACAGGAAAGAGGATTGACCAAGTACAGAAATATTAAAAAAAAAACATTTAAGAATTATGATTTTCTAGAACAAGGAACACAACACCATTTAAAAGGACATATATTTATCATGCAACCACCCCATCGGAAGAAAGGTCCCAAATGATCTCCAATTGAGTGAGGCAAAGCAACAGAAGAACGAAATTAACCAACTTTAACATCAGGGACAAAACAACATTAGGAGCAAAAATCGTCCAAATATGGTCTCCAATTAGGAGAGGCTTCCAACTATGTTTCAAACATGTATAACTTGTATCTTTCACCAATAAGCATGGTTCACTGTCAAGATCAACATCATTATGATCAACACATACCTAAAAAGAGAAATAAACATTAATCCATGAAATAAAATTAAAAAAACTAATAAATCATATGTTCCCAATTCTTTATAAATGATTTATTAAATTTTAGTAGATGCTTCTACTCTATTACTTTATAGCCCAAGGCTACCATAGGATTTGTGTGTGCAAGATAAAATCAAAATACTTTCATTTCTCCGATGAGGTCAAATGCAAGAAAAAGTAATGTATTGAGAGTTAAACAATAACAACCTACTTCAGTATTTTAGGAATTATTAAACCAATCGAATATACTCATATTAACATATTCAAAGTACTATGTTATAATTACCAAAACATCCTACTATACTCAAATTCATAGATTCACGGCTTCAATAAATAGCAATTTACTTTTGCATTTCCACCAAAGAGCCTCGTCGCTGATAAGTTTCTGAAATATCCTCAAAAAAAAGTTAGAATATTAGAGCCTTCTTAAGCATAAGGCAATTCCCATGTCACCATCTTCCTCTAAACTGTGGATGAACCTAATATTATTCCTGGTTATGTCCTCCCACCTGTATTGAGGACACAGAAGCCTTAACTCTCAACCAATCTCTAACCTTCCATTCCATATCAGATAATTTGCTCATAAGTCATATTTGTTAAAGAACATAAAATTCCCTTAAAAAAATTTGAAAGATGTGTTTGTTGATTTACCTTAAAGTCCTCTAGTTTTTCCATGTCAAAAGGATCAGCTTGCCATGGTTTGGAATCTCATTATTAGGAGACCATCACTTTCTATCTCAATAGTTCTTCCAACACTGTGATGTGTTTCACCATCCCAAGCATACATAGGCTCTACAACTAATCGCTTCACGCATCAGACATTTTTCAACAAAAAAATCAAACCTCTACTAAGTCATTAAACAATAACAAAAAAAAAAAAAAAAACATTAGCCCTAAAACATTTTTTAAAACCGCATCAGACCTGACTTGCTACACCAAAAATAATACATTTTTTTGACACCGGCATTAAGCATCAGACCTTAAAATTCACAATAGACAAAAAAAGAACTTAAATGTACACTTCCATTAGAGCTTAATGATGAGAAACATAAATTGTTTTGTCTATTTGCAAGTCAAAATCATCTCATCCAAATGAAAATGGAATCCTACAACCTCATGAGTTACTTTAAGACCAAGTAATTGTTGCTATCATCACCATATTACCTTAAGACAGGCTTTCAATATCCTTTTACAACATGGTCACTACGTCTTCTTATCATGGAAGGACTGGGTTTTTCGATGCATACTTATGTTTGGCTACTGTCTGCTGAACTGACCCTCCTGCCAAAAGACACAACGACCAAATTAAAAGGCAAATCACAAATTTAAAACTAAAGAAAATCTAAAATTCCATTTTCGATTAGAACCCAAATAATAAGGTTAAACAGCTTCACTTTGGGACAATTGAGGACTTTAAACAAATAAACACATATTGAGCAAGTGAAACAGAATCCAAATGAAATATTTTTTATGCTGATATTTTTGTTTTTCTAGGAGATAAAGGGAGAGGGAGGGATCGGTAGGGATCGGTTATTGCTTTTATTGTCCCTTTGTCAATTGTTTCAGTAGCTGGTATTGCCCCATGCCTAAGGTCCAATCCAACAGGGCCTACCCAGTTGGACAAGCTTATATTCATCAGTATTGATATTCACAAAAGAGTAAAAGAATATTAGAAAACAAAATAAAGAAACAAAGTTAAGTATAAGAACCTTGTATATTAAATTGCCACTCAGTTCCATGAAGATCTTTTCCTGTTACCCCCTGAGTAGGAGTTTTTTGTGTCACGTCCTGAAAATATAAGAATTTGGCGAATTGGAGCATGAAAAAGAGAGTAATGAAAGGGGTAGAGGGTTAGAGGTTACAGAACATAAGAATAAGAAAATTTACCAATATGTCTGAAGTTGTTAAGACTTTGTAGAAATTGTGAACAGTTGGCCTTAAAGCCTCAGTTAGGCATTCATTAGGAATTGTTTGATCACTTTGTTTTGTTGGACATGTTGCATCAAGAAGAAATATAAGCACCAAAACCATTCCCCTTGGTGGAAATGACCTGTCTTTGGAGGCAGTAACAAAAATTGACAACAACAGGAAGAAATTTAGAGCAAGTGTACTAAAAAACCGTATTAAATAAAAACAACCACACCATTTATCTTAGTTCTAGATCGATTCTTGTTGATTAAAACCCAATTTTGAAAAGATGAAAGCATTTTACCAAAATCCCTATCGGGATTGAAAGCTTTGGTATCCTTGAAATTGATGGGAAATATGAATTACATCGACTTTGAGTAGATAGAGAAAGGAGAATAATTAACCTGGATAACGCTAAGCCTCATTTACATTTCTCATTAATGGGGATAAATGTAAGCACCAGAAGATGACAGTGGTGGTCGTGAAGTCCATTTGTCTGAGAGAGAGAGAGAGAGAGAGAGAGAGAGAGAGAGAGAATATGCTGTCAACTGATGATTTGTGCGATGGTAGGTGGCTAGATTAGGGCTTCAAAAGTTACATCTTCATTACCATTTCCTTGAGTAGAGACACAAGTGTAACATCTGTACATTGTATTTTCTATTGGTCAGGTGGCGGTGGTGATTTAGACTAAAGAAATTGAGGAAGAGAGATCGAGAGATTAAGAGAGAGAAAAAGTTGGTGACTAATGAATGGTGCGATGGCGGTGGCTAGATTAGGGTTTGAAAAGTAGGATATCTGTTACCTTTTTCTTGAGCAAAGACACGTGTGCGTTTGTAGTTTTATGAAGAAAAACAGAGGTAGAGAAGGTTAACGGAGGAAGGAATGGTCGGTGACTTATTCCAGGTTGTAGCGGAAGCGTGAGGAGGGTGGTGGCACCGGAGGGCTGCCGGAAACTTGAAAGAACAAGGAATGAGACAAAAGAGGTGTGTGTTTTGACGGCTAGAGGAAGTTAAGGTTTAGTGTTTTCAAGATCTAAAGACAGCGTAAAGATACAACGAGGTATACTGTTAGAATGGAAGTTTGATAAGATTGTACGTTATGTTGTAATGGGTATACCTCTTAATTTTCAAGAAATTGGTAATATGTTTAATAATAGAGTAAATATATATATATATATATATATATATATATATATATATATATATATATATATATATATATATATTGTGTGGTTTGAGATAATCTACGAGTTTGATCATTAACTTTTTTTTTTAACTCGAACAGTCATTATTATAACTTTTTGTTGTGCGTTTGGTCCGAGGTTCTATTTTAATTTGTTTATTCGAGCAAAATATATTAAAAAAAATATTATATAATGTGACCGAACATAACTAAAAAAAAGGTATATTAAATTGTATGTTCGAATATGATGGCAAAAATATTAAAAGACTTTTAAACCCTAAAAACAAATATGAATAAATAAAGGTAAGAATAAATAATAATAATAATAATAATAATAATAATAATAATAATAATAATAAATTGTTAAAAGAAAATGAAAAAGGAAGAATAAGTTATTATATTTAAATGAAACAGGGACCAAAAATGTAATATTTATAAATCATAGAGATGCAATCTGTTAATTTTTAAATTTAGAAACAAAAAATGT
Source organism: Lactuca serriola (assembly GCF_051521515.1). Lineage (NCBI taxonomy): Eukaryota > Viridiplantae > Streptophyta > Magnoliopsida > Asterales > Asteraceae > Lactuca > Lactuca serriola. The sequence continues at coordinate 396,386,892 of NC_136411.1, forward strand.
GAATGAGAACGAAAGCTCAAGAACCATTTCTATAATTTATTCTAGAGAAAATTACACGGTTGGTCCCTATGGTTTGCTCTTACTTGCACGCTTCGTCCCTGGAAAGAATTTTTAACTCGGACAATCCCTATAACTTTATTTCGTTACCCGCCTAGTCCTTCAGTTAACTTTCCGTCTTATTTGGGGTTAGGAACTACTCACGTGAGTGGCACGCTGGGGGCATTTTTGTCCTTTCAACCCTACAACGGACTTAAAACTACTTCTCCTTCCTTCTTTTCTCAATCGGTGCTTCCAGTTCTCCTCTTCTACTCCATTTCTTTTGCTCGTGAAGATTGAAGATCCACAAAATTGATTATGGTGAAATGCAAGTGTGGAGCTGTAGGGATCATACGAACTGCAGGAACAAAGAGAAATCCTGGTAGGCCTTTTTATGCATGCCCTTTACAGGTATTGAGTTATCAATTTTTTTGGTAATTTCTAGGATGAACCCTAGTTTGTGCTAATCGAGGGTATTGAAAACTTCAGGGACCAAGAAGTGGATTTATTTCGTGGGTAGATGAAGAAAAGCATACGTATGAGGCTGAAAGCCAAAATCTTGAGCTTGAAATCCATAATGAAGAACTTCAAATCCAAAATCGTGACCTTGAAATCCAGAATGAAGAACTTGAAATCCAAAATCGGAACCTTAAAATGTTGTTAATTGTCAGTTGGATTTTGTTTTTTGGGATAATTGTTTACAAGTTGTAGTATTAGGTATTTCAGTAATGGTTTTTGGTTGAAGATAATCTAATGAAAGGGTAATATTAGCATGTTTGTATTGCTGCATTTTAATGAAATGGTATATTTAGGTACAATTAATAGTTGCAGTTTGTTGTCTTATAAAAGATTACAATGGATTATTACCATCTTGTATTGCTGGAATTGGGAGAGAAAGGGTATCCATTGGTACAATTAATAGATGCAATGCAACTATAATCTTTTGGTATTTTTCATTTAACATATGACCAAAAACATGCCAAATGAAATGACCAAAAAAACATGCCAAATGAAATGACCAAAAAACATGCCAAATGATCCATTATATAACATTAAATGAAATGACCAAACACATGCCAAATGAAATGTCCAAAAACATGCCAAATGAAATGACCAAAAACATACCAATAATTGATCCATTAGATAACATTAAAACAAAAGCATTACATAAGAGTTTAACCAAAAACAAATGTCTAAGTACCAACTGCAATTGTTTTGGTGATACTAAACACAATACAGTTTAATCAAAATACAAACATCACATGACATAATAGTTTAACCACAATACAAACATCACATTACATAATAGCTTAACCAAAATAAGAGCATCACATGATAAAAGAGTTTACAATGGATCCTTCTCTTTTCCTTTCTTCTTCTGTTTTCCTTTCTCATTCTCTTTTCCTTTATCCTTCTCTTTTCCTTTCTCATTCTTCTTTTTTCCCTTCTTCCCAACAGTTGGTAACTGCCCTTTGCAAGTCCTGGCATTGTGTCCTTTGTTGTTACATTTGGTACATGTAACAGTTTTTTGTGCTCTAGAAACTGTATTCCCTTTGATCATATTCTCTTTTTCTGTAGTTGACTTCCTTCGTTTCTTTTTTGGTCTTCCTATTGGGACATGGTGTTTTGGAGGCAACAAAGTAGTTGGACAAGGTGACTTAATCCACAATCTTCTACCATTTATCGGATCCACTTTGAAAGAGTACATGTTCCTCCAGGTTGATAGCCAATAACATTCATGAACAAAGGTTTCTGGAATACCAATTGCACCATTATTTCTCCTCATGTCCCAGATTGCAGATACAACATGTTTGCATGGCATTCCAGTTATTTCCCACTTCTTGCATGAACACGTTCGTTGATTCACATTCACTACACACTGATCTTGCCAAGGTCCACTCACTTGGTACTTCCCATTTCCACAAAATGATGCTGTATACTCCTCTGCCTGATCTTTGATCTTTTGCAATAGCTTGGTAGCTGTTGGAGTCAAAGGGCCTGTTGCTTTGTCAATTTCTTTTTCAACATTCACAATCCTCTTCATGATGTACTCCCGGATGAACTCTAAGCAATTGATAATTGGTGTGTCACGTCCGTCTATTATTTTGCTATTAAAGCACTCGCATATGTTGTTTATCACAATATCAGAATGTGCTCTCCCTATTAATTAATAGAATACATGTATAATTGGTTAGCAAACATTAGAGTATTGTTATGAACTCACTTAATTTAATGAGTAACCACAACAAGAACACAATGTAAACAACAGAATGCAAAAGAAAATAATTCCAGGTTAACAGAAAAGATCGATATCTCAATTCCTATCCCACTACCCTCTTATACTATCAGTCATAACAACTAAATAATATAAAATACCCATAATGCCCCTGTACCAACAAGATGCTCTTTATTTGATGATTACCCCAAACTACCCTTTATCTAAAATAAGGTGACCAGAGTGGGTGCATAACAAGTATACAACAATAGTTATCATATATTATAATATATAACATGGTCAAACCTGTAAAATGAGAACGTGCCCAATGTTGAGGTGGTATTTGTTTAAGCCACTCATAACATTCTTGGTTTAATTTTCTAACTTCTTCCATTTCTTTTTCAAACTCTTGCACAGTATATGTTGTTGAACAATTCCAAAGCAGTTCTTTAAACTTATCCCCTCTCCAACGTGACCTCATATTTTCGTGTATGTGGCGAACACAATAACGGTGCTCTGCACAAGGAAACAAATCTGCGATGGCAGAACTTAAACCCTACAAGAAAGATACATTATGTCAATGATTTCTTTTCCTTTAGATATTAGTATTCAAAACACAAGAAAATAACCTTTTGCCTGTCTGATATAAATGTAAAATTTGAATTTGAAGCCAACCCTAGGTCATCACCCAAGTGAGTTAAAAACCATGTCCAAGAGTTCAGTGTCTCAGCTTCAACCACAGCATATGCTAAAGGATATATTCCATTATTCCCATCTAAAGCCTGTGCAATACAATCCAATAAATAAAAGTAAAAAATAAATCAAAATATATGGTTCAACCACAACATAAGAGAAAATGTACCACAGCAGATAAAATTTGACCATGGAAAGGTCCTTTCATGAAAGCCCCGTCTACCCCAAGAAAATCCCTCTTCCCTGCTGCAAATCCTTGCTTCAAAGCACCAAGGCACACGTACACGCGTCTGAAGGTTCTTGTCTCAACATCAGGATTTGGTTCACTTTCGACATCAAGTTTGATAGTGGTGTCTGGGTTTTGAGTCTGCACTTCTAACAAATAATCTTGTAAGATCTTGTACTGAGTGGCATAATCACCCCTGATAATTTTTAAGGCTGCTTCTCTTGCCCTAAAGGCTTTCATCTTAGAAATATCTACTTTGTAGATACGTTGAAGTTGTTCCCTTAAAGCCTTGACTGGAATTTTTGGGTTTGCTTCCACCAGTTGTAAAATTTGCTTTGAAAGAAACTTGTAATCACAAGACCTAACCTTTCTTGTTTGAAGACATTTATGTTCACTAACATATGTTTTAACTGTCCAATCCTTGTCGCGTTTCCACTTACTGGCTAAAAGAACCCAAGGACACTTACCTTCTTCATTGACTACTTCTTGACCGGTCCCACCACCTAGGCTTGTTATGGTTCCCCTGCATACAACCCTTACTCTGTTTTTATCATTCTTCTCAAAATCCAACTCCCTTCTTGTATCTATTGCATGTTGGTTAACCATATCTTTAAACTCCTTTGACGAATTAAATTTCTGATATAAATAGAAAGGCTCACTGACTTGAGCATTTTCGTTCTCATGCGCCCTTCTAATAGCTTTAATCTTTTTGTTTCTTTCTCCTTCGATCCCATCATCCGATGAAGAGTCGGACAAGAAAAGTTCCATATCTATAACTTCAAGGTCTGCTTCATTCCCATCTTCTGTAACTACATGATTCTTTCTTTTAGAAGCACCTCCAATCCACTCAACATCTGGGTCAACATTCAAGTGGAATTCTCTCATGTCAACTTCAACATCATCAATGATATTGTCTTCGTCTAGAAGAAAGTCACCATCTTGACTCTCACTATCATCACCACTGCTATTATCATCACTACTATGTTCAATTTCAGTTTCCATGATGTTTGCATTATCACTTACCATGTCCACCTTGTCAATTGAAGGCTCATTTCTAGTAGGTGAAACAGGAGGGTTGTTTCTATTAGGCTCAAATGTCAACACATCATTAGGCTCAACTTGTGTATCATGCCATTCCAAAAACAATCTTTTTGGGGTACAATCAATCTCAACTATACGTACCTTAGATGGGTTTGGTGACATCGAGTATGTGTGTAATTTCGTTTGCCCGTGCTCTGTATACACCTCTATTAGCTTATGCTGGCCAACATATTTTGCTAAATGCCTTACATCATCATCTGAAGCTAAAGCAAACAAGCCAAAATCCAAATCGCACAGTGGCCTTCGAAAATGATAGTACATCTCCACATGTAGATTTTCATCGATATACCCAAGTTTCACCATCATGTCATCAATATCGTGAACACAGAAAGTCTCGATGTCTATTAAGTCAACGTAATGTCTCTTTCCGTTTACATACTTCCTTCTAGGAAAATCAGTAAACTTTCCACCATGGTTTAATAGCATGCAAAACATGGTCGGATGATCACCTATTAAGGAAATGCCCCAAAAATTTTGATTAACATTTGATTAGGGTTGTAGGATTTCACGAAGCAAATGCAAATAAAAACGAGATTAGGGACTAGGCGGACTTACCATATTGAAGACGAACTTCTGCTTCACTGATCATCCGTCCTCGTGCTTCACTTAAATTCCAAACCGGCATTGTTGATTATTTGGAAAAGCATACAAAGTTTTAGCTAGCGACTAGGGTTTTCGTTTGAGAGAAGAAAGGGAATTCGTCTGACAAGTGTGTGTTTGTGTGTGTTTTGGTTTGACGATGATCGGAATCGTAAAACCATCGGTCTGTATTCTAAATGGCGCTAATATATTGTAGGGTTGAAAGGACAAAAATGCCCCCAGCGTGCCACTCACGTGAGTAGTTCCTAACCCCAAATAAGACGGAAAGTTAACTGAAGGACTAGGCGGGTAACGAAATAAAGTTATAAGGATTGTCCGAGTTAAAAATTCTTTCCAGGGACGAAGCGTGCAAGTAAGAGCAAACCATAGGGACCAACCGTGTAATTTTCTCTTTATTCTAAAAAGAACATAAACTATTTTTTTAAAAGTGGACACGGTTATCATATCTACACTCATTACATTTTTAATAATTTTTTAATTGAATTACCATCGAGTCAAAACCACCGATTCAAACCATCCGATAAACTTAATTAAAAAATCATTAAAAGTTAACGACACACAGACAGTGTCCGTTTTTCAAAAGCATTTTCATGTCTTTTTAGAATAAATTACAGAAATGATCCTTGAGCTTTAGTCTGATTCATAGTTTTGGTCCTAAGTTTAAAAATTAACAGATTATATCCCTATGATTTATAAATATTATAGTTTTGGTCCTTGTTTCATATAAAAATACTAACTTATTCTTCCTTTTTCTTTTCCATTTTTATTTAACATTTTATTATTATTATTATTATTATTATTATTATTATTATTATTATTATTATTATTATTATGTCATTTATTCTTACATTTATTTATTCATATTTGCTTTTAGGGTTTAAATTTTTTTTAATATTTTTGATGTTATAATCAAATATACAATTTAATATTTTTTTTAAGTTTTGTTCGTTCACATTATATATATATATATATATATATATATATATATATATAAACAAATTAAAATAAAACTCCGGATAACTATCAAATATCAAATATAATTATTTAATTTTTTTTATATGTTTTTCGTTTACATCATTCGTTTATATGTTTTACTTTTAATATTTTTTTTAAGTTTTGTTCGTTCACATTATATATATATATATATATATATATATATATATATATATATATATATATATATATATATATATATATATGCTCGAATAAACAAATTAAAATAGAACTCCGGATAACTATCAAATATCAAATATAATTATTTAATTTTTTTATATGTTTTTCGTTTACATCATTCGTTTATATGTTTTACTTTTTTTTTATTCAGCTTTAAGAGGTTTTATTGTTACTTTTTAAACGAATAATCTTAAATATAAGAAAAAACAACTATTATACTGTTATAACAACTATATTTTAATAATTATTTATTAAAAGAATAATCTTAAATAAAATCTACCACTTTTTAATACCCAATAAGTATATATTGTCTGAAATATTAAAAAAAAATCCCCTCGTATTTTAATTTAAATTATATTTCTTTTGTTAAAATAAAGATGAAGAGAATGTTTTATTATTTCAGACAATATATACTTAATAGGTATTAATAAGCGGTGGATTTATTTAAGATTATTCTTTTAACAAACAGTTGTTAAAATATAATTATTATTTTGATTGTTGTTTATCATAACAGTTAAGATCACACATTTAAAAAGTAACAATAAAACCTCTTCAGGCTGAATTAAAAAAATAAAACACATAAACTAATGATATAACAAAATAGACAAAAAAAAACTACATTAAATAGTTATTGTATTTTTATTTAACTATACATAAAAACTGGATTTGTTATAAACTATAATAATTATTATATTTTTATTTATCTTTGATTATTTTCATATAAATATTTTGTTTTAATTTCTATATTGATTAAGCTCATATTAATCTACGATTATTCCTTAACCGATACGGTAAGTTAAATGACTATAAATATAAATATAGTTATTTGTAAATAAAATATTAATTAAAATAGTTAATAAGATAATAACAGTCTTTTTAGGTAAGATTAAGCGTACAACAAAAAGATTTAATAGAGACTGTCCGAGTTAAGAAAAAATTTAGGGACCTAACTCGTAGATTACCCTAAATCATAGGGACCATTTATATATATATATATATATATATATATATATATATATATATATATATATATATATATATATATATATATATATATATATATAATATGTGTGAAAAAGTTGAAGTATCAATATATACTAAATTAAAGTAAGGACTAAAAGTAATTTTTTTTAAATAGAAAAGGATATAAAGTAAATATATATTTTAACTATAAGGATAAAAATGTTAAAATTATTTAATTTATATAAATTGATTGTTTGATAAGCTGCGAAGAAAATCAAAACACGATATTTATTATCTTTAAGTCACATCAGTATCAGTCACATTAAATTAAATTATTTTACCAAAGTCAAAGTCAAAATGGTTTTTGACGGTGGTTTTAACCCATAAATCGGGTGTCAATAGCAACACCCGAAGACGACGACACCTTTTATGAATGGGTCAACTAGACGACTCATGCTCAAACTCCTCGCATCAAACATGCGCCCACAGGAGCGTGCAATCAAAACACTCGTTTCCTCCTCAGGCCTTCTTGTCTCCATCGATTTTCCGCAGCTTTAATACAATGAAATGCGACGAACGACTGAACGAGTCCTCCCCGCGAAACACGGCGGCCGGACCTCACATTCCTCGATCCCACATTCTCACGTCTTTTGCGCTCCACAACTCAACACAGAAGAAGGAAAATCGTGCAATTATTTGAGAATAATGATCTTCTCGGAAAAAGCTTTAGCAAATCAGAAAATACGGTAACTCCGCTCATTTTACCACCACCATCTGACCACCACCACCACCACCGCCGCCGCCGCCGCCTCCACCCATCCAGAACGAAGAACATGTACCCAACTCCGCTCAAATCGACAAAGAGAAAAATAGACAAACAAACCCCATAATTGATAACGAAAAGGAAGAGAAAACAAGAAAAAAAGTTTGTCGCTTTGGGTATTCCCACCAAGATCTCATATGGGTTGTGTTTCGTCGGGTGTTTTAGGGTTCGGGGTGTACCATTCTTGAAAGAACAAAAAGAAAAAAAACTCACGAATTTCAAGTTTTGTTTGAAGAGATAAGTTAACAAGAGATGATGAATATATTGTGGAAAGACCCAGGGCTTCCGACAGATTCATTTTATGAAGTTTGAGTTGAATGCACCGATGTTCCTAAAAACAAATTTAAAATCAAGGTAAACCCATCTCTCTTCTATAATCATATTTATATATATACCAATCAATTTCACTGTTTGCTAAAAGTTCTTTTCTTCATGTTGGATCTACGAGGAAGAAGACGAACATGTTTAAAATTACAAATTGGAATTTGATTTATCCTAACGTTTTAAATTGATTCTTTTTAAGGCTTCTAATTCGTAAAATGCTTATCTAGTCGGGGAAGACTCTTAGTGTAAGGAAGTGGCAATCAGCATTCAGTCCAGAAGGTCATCTTGATATAGGCCAAACCCTTGGTCGAATTTATCATGGTGTACGTTTTTATTTTCCCAGCCAAATTACTAACGTAAATTTGAAATTTCTATTAAATTTGTACTTAATTTGACATTTTTTGATGAATCGTTGATATAACTAAGGGGATACATCCAACGATTAGAGGAGAAGTATGAGAATTTTTACTCGGTTGTTTTGATCCCAAGAGTACATATGAGGAGAGAAAAGAGATACGCCTAACAAGAAGGTATTTAAGTATTTTCTCTTTATAATTCTTTTTTTTTTTTATGATGATCACTTATATATATATATATATATATATATATATATATATATATATATATATATATATATATATCGTTTTTATGATTTTAGAGAAGAATATGGAAGACTAAAAGAATTATGCACATACATGTTTCCACTTGTTGGAAGTGGCAAGTTTATAACTGCTCTTGTAATATCAGAAGATGGAACCCCAACTCAAGATCCAATAGTGCTTCTAGAAGCAAACCTTGAGAAACTTATGACACCAACAACTCAAGAAAAAAGTAATCTTTTTTTTTCCTTTTGACAAATGTCACAAATTAATAGTTGTTTAAATGGTTTTACACTTTTACTAATGCATACATTTCATATATTGTAGTCAATTCAGGCAAAGAAATATATGTCCCAAAGGAAGAAGACAATAAGATAATCCAATGGAAATTTACCCTACATCAAATAGGTTGATATATAAAGATTCTATCATGTACATGTTTAAAAATCATTTCATTTTCAAGTTTCAACATTGTTTAATCATTATAATGTAGTGTTTTTTTTTATCTTTGGATTTTACTATTTATAATAGGTCTTGATGTGGTTCGAACAGATATGACACTTGTGTTTTATGAAAAGCAGGAGAACTTGTCAAAATTGTGGGATGTTCTTTCGGTGTATGATTGGTTTGATAAAGAAGTCGGTTATGGTCAAGGTGGATGTTGATTTAATCATTAAAAATTTTCTTTTTCTTGAAGGTTTTTTTATTATTATTATATTTTGTAACACCCTTTTGAAAATGGTATGTGAAAGATTCTAATTATGATTTGTATGTTTTGTAAACGTATCAAAACAGGAATGAGTGATCTTTGTTCTCCTATGATTATGCTTCTTGACGATCAAGCAGATGCATTTTGGTGCTTTGAACGTTTAATGCGTACATTGGTATTTATATATATATATATATATATATATATATATATATATATATATATATATATATATATTCATTTACCCTAATGTATTATCATTTCTAAAGCTATGAGTAATGACTTAATGATTGTATTTCAAGAAATTAAATGTGATTTTATTTATGGGTTTGAAGAGAGGGAATTTCAAATGCGTAGGGGCATCTGTTGGGGTTGAGTCACAACTTTGCAATTTAGCAAATGTTATTCAAGTTGTTGACCCTAAGCTTCATCAACACTTGGGTACTTTCTTAATAACTTTTTAACCTTTTTACATTTTTTTATAATAATAAAAATGCTAAAAAAACTAATATTAACACGAATGCAAATCACCTAGGTGGTGGTGATTATTTATTCGCATTCAGAATGCTTATGGTTTTGTTCAGAAGAGAACTTTCTTTTGGTGATTCGTTGTATTTATGGGAGGTAATAAATAATAATAATAACCTTATAAAGACACCAAACTTTATTCAGACAAACATCATTACTCATTTAGCCACTTTACTCAATACATGACTTAATGAATTTGAAACAGATGATGTGGATGTGGGCTTTGGAGTATGATCCTGATCTTTACAATTTATATGAGGAACCTGATTCTGATAGACCTGAAGATGCTAAAGCAAAACCAAAATCATCACGACAATGTGGCAAATTTGAAAGGGAAATTTTGAGAAGTGGGGCTAAAGATGAAGAAACTCTCCCCATTTCTGTGTTTCTTGTTGCAAGTGTCCTCAAGGAGAAAAGTGTCAAATTGCTCACAGAAGCCAAGGGACTCGATGATGTTGTTAAGGTCAAACCTTTTTCTTTTTCATTTCTTAACAACACGAAAGTTTCCTTCAACATTTTCATCATGATGATGTGTTTCTTGATTGATTGATTCATCTTTTTTGACAGATATTGAATGACACTTCATGGAATTTGGATGCTAAGAAATCTTGCTCGGGTCTATGACACTTCACAAAAAGTATCTGAAAAAGGTATAAACTTGTTGGTTCTTGATGGATTGTTATTAAAAGTGTGGGATTTTTTTGGTTTTTTGATGAATTTTGGTTATGTTTTAGGTGAAATTGGAAAAGGCAACTTCATTACAGGATGATGAGTTTTGAGTGTTTGACTTGTGTTAATGATGAAATATAGAGGTTGGAGACAATTTTTGTTTGTAATTTGTAAAGACTACTAATGTATGTTGTGTACAATTACAGTCGATTCTTATTGAAGCAATGTGTATTAAACTACATACTGTATTCTGTATATGTGATACCATGAAGATGACTAAATTATACAGTATATTTTTTTATGAATAAAAGAAACTTCTTATCAACTTTGTTTGTTACTTGTATAATTAATGTGATATCAGTGAAACATGAATTGGTTAAGAAGAATTCATCTTACAGAAACTTAACTCCCCATTACAAATTCGAAAACGTTAAATTAAACTCTTCAATGTTGCAACATATAGCATAACAAATCCAAGTGTTGAGTTGTTATTCAAATCGAATATCATAAGTGGTGTGCACTCTGAATTTCTTGAGCTTCATTTGGCGACATTGAGGTAGGGTTTTGTTGACCATCAAAACGAAATCCGAACCGGATTGATTAACAACATTTCGTTCAAAATTGACACGTCCATACATGTTCCTATCGTTTGGAGAGTGTACCTGTTCTTATGGTGCATTTTGTAGAAGGTAAACGAGAGAGGAATTCAAGAAGCAAGCAATCTTGTAACAGACTGATTCGATCTTCTTCCACCTCCTCCATAATTTTATCAAACTTTATTCATTTTGGGGCAATTTTAAGTTTTTGTCCTTCCGCCATTTCAATAGATGCAACCGAGCTCTCGTTGATTCTCACGTGAGATATACAAAAATCAAATCACAGGGTGTTTGGGATAGCATTTTAAACTAAAAGGTCCTTTTTAGAAAACGACTTTTTGATTTATTTCTTTTTCCTAAAAAAAAGCTTTAAAATGTGTTTATGTAAACTTTTGAGGGTGCAAAGGGAAATAAGCCAAAAGTTGGTAAAAGTCACATATTCATAACTTATTAACCACCTCATTTTTCTTCTTCTTAAAAAATCAATTTAAAAGATCTTTTGAAGTTACCAAACAACTTTTTAAACTTTTGACTTTTTAAAAAAGCCAAAAGTAAAAAAAAAGTAATTTCAAAAGGAATGTCAAACACCCTCTAAATACAAACATTTCGTTTTGATCCCTACACTTTGAAAATAAACATTTCGTTCCTATAAAAAGTTCCTTATATTATGTTTCTTTCTTTTTCGTTTTTTTTTATTTTTATAAGGGCTTAAAGTCTATATTACCTTCTAAAAGGAGCATGACTTGTTATAGCCCGTTTTTATTGATAACGTAGCATTTTCTTTAGCAAAAAAAAAAATCAACGCAACCTGTTGCTCAGCCCCAAGCGAAAATCCATGCCTTTCTTCGTCAGACAAGTAAGGGGTACAACAACCTTGGAGAAATCCTGAATAAATCTCCGATAATATCTTGCTAAACCTAGAAAGCTTATGATTTCCAAAGTAGACTTTGGGACCTCCCACTGCATAACAACCTCCATCTTGGTAGGGTCGACCAGAATCCCATTCTGGTTAACGAGGTGTCCTAAGAACTGGACCTCCCGTAACCAAAACTCACACTTCAAGAACTTTGCATAAAGCCTCTCCCGTCTCAAAACTCCCAGAAGCTCTCGAAGGTGCACCTCATGCTGCTCCCTGGTCTTGGAATAGACCAAGATATCATCGATAAAAACAATGACTAAACGATCAAGCATTGGCTTGCACACTTGATTCATCAAATCCATAAATTCTGAATGTGCGTTGGTGAGCCCAAACGGCATCACCACGAACCCGTAATGACCATAACGAGTTTAAAACGTTGTTTTCTCTAAGTCTTCATCTCTAACCTTCATCTGATGATACCATGAACTTAAATCGATCTTGGAGAACCAAGATGCATTTTGAAGCTGATCAGAGAGATCATGAATCCGTGGAAATGGGTAACGGTTCTTCACAGTCAACTTGTTCAACTCCTGATAATTGATACACATATGGTGAGACTCATCCTTCTTCTTCACAAACAAGATCAGTGTTCCCAAGGCGAACTGCTCGGTCTGATAAACTGTTTGCCAAACAACTCCTGAAGCTGAGAGGACAACTCATACATCTCTAGTGGTGCTAATCGGTACGACGCCTTAGCAATCGGGGCCACACCAAAAATCAGATCAATCCTAAACTCCACTTGCCTCGCGGGAGGCACACCGGGTAGTTCATATGTGAATACATCTGGGAACTCTTTGACTACAGGTACAACTGAAACTAAAACCCCCTTCTCTACCCGAGTGTCAATCACATAAACATGATATCCCAAACATCCATGTTGTAGATACTGTTGAGCCCTGTCAGCAGAACAAAAGGCTGATCCAACATTGGTACCCTCTCCATAAATAATCAGTTCTCCCCCACTTGGGGTTTGAACTACAACTCGCTGCCCCTCACAATCTATCATGTCACCAAATTTTCTAAACTAATCCATCCCTATTATCATACATACATCCCTCATAGGAATAGGGATCAAATCGATCGGGGTAAGACACCCCAAAAATCTCCAAAGTACAATCCCAAAAAATGCTTGATGCAGAAATCCCGTGCTTGTTGGCGATGGAAAATCGCAACAGGCACTCCAACTCTCCAAGAGACATATCAAAACTCATACTGAAGGAACGAGACACAAAAGACCGACTCACACCTGAGTCAAAAAGGACAAGAGCAGCAAGGAGTTCACTAAGAAGGTACCTAACAGAAATACAATCATAAGCATACAAATAAATATCTCGACAGAATAATAAATGGAAACATACCAGTAATGACATCCAGCGCCGCTCTGGCCTCCTTTACCGTGAGCGGGAAAGCACGACCTCGAGCCCTCGGGGGCTCCGCTCTGCCCTAGCGTCCATTCGTAATCCTTAGAGTAGTCGGGGATGGAGGCTGCACCGGTCTTGTAGCAAGCAATGAACAATTTGCCTTCACATGGACAACCTGATCATAGTGATAACAAATCCTGGTGCTCAATACTAGGCCCTGCTAATGAAAATCCTTAAAATATGGCCCTACCCGCCATATTAGTGGCACCCAGAAGAAAACCGACTAACACCCTCATGAACCTTGTCGCACTTACCACAAGTACATGAGGGTGTGGACCAAAAACACTCCAAATCACTCAAAAGCCTCAAGAATGCTCAAATGAAGGCTATGGTTTCAATTTTAGGGTTAATATTAATGGAGGCTAGAGATAATAGGGTTTGGACACAAGCTAATGTTGGATTAGCTGTCTAAGACCATAACTATAATTGGCATAAACTTGAATTGACAGTAGCATAGTCCTTTTGGATTGCCCTCAAAACTAACAATTGAATATGATAATTTTTAGAGAGATGGATAGAGAGAGAGAGCATGATTTATTAATTTATTATATGGTTAATAAATTAATTAGATATCAAAATAAATAATTTGTTAATATATTATAAGAATAATATATTAATTGGAATTAGTATTATTTAATTAATAATTAATCAGAAATTAATTGGATTAATTAAAAGTAGGAGGACTAAATGTGACAATGTTCAATAGTTGAGCATTGAAGAATTCTAGAACCTCCCATAAAGAGGGGGAACGAATTCTAGATCCCTTTTAGGGTTTCCTTGGGCTTTAAGGGTGCTTTGGATGCCATAGGGAGGAAGTTAATGGATTAGGGTTATCTTGGTGATACCTGTCTTATCCAATATCTTCCTAACACCTATATAAACCCCTCTTTGGGTTTAATTTTGTCCATGCCTTATTCCTTAGAGGAAATTCCGATTTTTTTTCTTCTATTCTCCTCTCTCTCTCTCCCCCCCCCCCCCCTCTCTCTTCAAGTCCCCTGGTTGTTAGGGTTTGGGTGTGGACCATTAGAGGCACGTCACTTGTGGCGCTTGCTACCAAAGGTTTTCAAGTAACGATTCAATATTGTTTACAATAACAATCGTAAAGGTTATTTTTTCTTGTTCTTATGGCTTAGTTAGTTCGTATGAAAGTTTTATAGTATTGCATTCAAAGTATGTTGCCTTTACATAAAAGACACAGATCCTATTAGGTTGCATCTGCCCTAATTAATTGAGATTTTTTTTGATTATTTTCTGCTTATGACATTGAACTTGTAACCCCAAATACCCATCAGTGGTATCAAAGCCCAGTTGTTCTTTCACGTATTTGCATATTGGTGAATCATCAAAGAAACCTGTTTACGATTTATCACAACTCACGTTGTGTGCTTGCATGCTCACGTCGTGAACCTAGACCATATCCGAAAATCTAGTGCTAATCTGCCTTAACAACTTTTATATGATAAATACATGCCTTGTTTCATCCTTAAATCCGATTTTGATGTATCTTGTATGATAAATTAAAAGCTTAGATGTTAGGAGATTAGCATTTGACTTGATTTATTATTTTGTGATTAATATGATTAAGTTTTTAAGTGCTTAAATAATTAATTTGAATATTAATGGAACTTACTAATAAATGTCAAATAATATTTGGTTTATCTTAAATTTAAATTACCTTAATTTTAAAATTTATTACAAACCCTAGTATTCTAAAAAGTTTAAAATACTTCATTATGGATCTTACTATTAATTTAATTAAAGTGATTAATTAAAAAAATAATTAATAAATCCATAAATGCTTTAAATTTAATTAAATCAAAAGTTTAATTTATTAAAAGATTAAACCCTTGTTATTTTAAAATATTTTAGAATACACCTTATACTATGTATATAATTAAAAGTTTAATTTGTATTATAGTCAGTCGAACTGTTGGTACGCCTCATTCACGAAGTCATACTATAAGTGGAGTTTAAGAAATCGGCCTATTAAAATCACCGTCATTTGGTATCCATTCTTACCCACCGCTCTCTTGTATGGTGGAGGGTCGTTAGCCGAATGAGTTTGATAGGACATAACCTCATTAAAAGTATAATGATAAAAAGTAACTAAACTATTTAAAAATGTCATTCTTAGTTACTTTAGGAAAATATGAATTTATATGCTAATCCATGAAATTGGACATTACACTTTATGAGTCGTTAGTGGAGCATGTGTGGTTAACTGGTACACTGATGGGGGACTAATAAAGGGTAGTAATGGGTGTCTCGAAATTATCATTGATTAATGGAGTGTGTGGTTAACCGGCACATTAAAACGAGATGATAAATGTCATCGATAGTGGCAAGCTAATATGCATGGTTATTCACATATCGTTTGTGATACTCAGCATGCCAATCACAAAAGTGAGAGCATAATCGAGATTTGTGACATCCCCAATTTCACGGCCAGAAAAAACCGATTTGTTTATGCTTTGTTTTATAAATCAGAGTGATCGTTTAAAGAAAACGGTTGCGGAATTTGTTCCCAAAATAAAATATGATAACCATTTATCAAAACATTTCTCGAAAAGAATGTATTTTCATTAAATAATAAAACATCGGGATGTCATGTTCGTTACAAACCAAAAGAATAAACAATATAAAATAGATCTTACAATAGTTATTTATAACTACTGATCTATAATCCCAAAATCTCTCGTCAAATCCACCAACTTATACCCTTGTGCCATTACCTGTAATGAAAAGAAAACTGAGTGGGTCAGGCTTGGGAGCCTGGTGAGCATATAGGGTTTTCAACCCACAATAATATAATTATTATATTTAATCAACAAACAATCAACCCAATTACCCATCCCCATTATCTTCTTAAGGTTTTAACCTAAAAACCAACTATCCTTCATTCATTTATTCATAAGGAATTGGCACGAATTTCATTGCTGCCAACGTTTATTTATCAAGTACTAAATCCATAGTTATCAGGTGCTAACTCCATAGTCACCAAGGTTCACTTAACAAGCGCTAACTCCATAGTCGCCAAGGCTTACTCAACAAGCGCTAACTCCATAGTCGCCAAGGCTTACTCAACAAGCGCTAACTCCGTAGTCGCCAAGGTTTACTCAACAAACGCTAACTCCATAGTCGCCAAGTTTTACTCAACAAGCGCTAACTCCATAGTCGCCAAGGTTCATCAAATAGGCATGAAGTCACATCGTCGCCAAGGTTTATACAATAGGCGCTAACTCCATAGTCACCAACTATTCCATCTACCTATGTTCTACCCAACAATTTTGTAGATATAAATACTTACACATTTTAAATCATTTAACACCTGTATAAAACACCAATTTCCATGCCCATCTCAAATAGACAAATAATATATAAACACATAGCACGTATTTCATAGCAAACACTTAATATTTATGTGTTAGAAGAAAGTGACCACACACTCACGCATATAAACAACAATATACTTAATACACTCAAACCATACTTGTATTATTATCGTGTTTATGAAAGGTAGTATACACTCACTTGATCAGAAGATGATCGGACAGCACTACGGCTTGTAGAAGTAGTATTCTTCGATAGATCTGGAAGATCTTCACAAAAATCGAACTTCTCGCGGGCAGAGCTTCGGCTCGGGAATCGCACTTCTTGGGATCTTCGGGGCCTCGGGACTTGCTTCGGGGCTCGGGAATGATACCGGGGCTTCGGGATAATTCTTGCACGAAAAACGATGCAAAAACGCAAGAGGAAGAAGAGAAATGAGCAATTGAATCGGCTGCACTCGACTCCCTTTTATAGGGTCTGGATCTGCGATTTACGCGGGGCGTACTCTTAGGTTACGCGGGGCGTAACCTGGATAAGCCCGGTGACTCCTCCCTTGGATAATATCAAAAATTTATATTTAAATTTAATTTCGAAAATATTTAATAAACTTCAAAAATTCATATCTTCCTCATACGAACTCCGTTTTCGACGTTCTTTATATCCACGCGTAGGTGAGACTACTATCTACAACTTTCGTTTAGACTCCGTCGGCTAATTTTGACTTTATTTTTATTGTTTATTTTTAGTAGGCCGGGACAGGAAAACTCCATTATAAAATCATAACTTCTTCATCCGACGTCCGTTTTCGCCTATCTTTTTATCGTTTTACTACAATTAATGAGGTCTTCAATTCCCATTTAGATTGTTTTGTCTAAAAACCGCTCGGTCTCAAATCGAGCATTCGGGCTGTAAACCGCTAAGTCGAAACTTAGAAAAATCATAACTTCCTCATACGAAGTCAGATTTGGACGTTCTTTTTATGCACGCTCACGGTTTAACGTATTCTACGACTTTCATTTAGATTGCTAAGGCTAAATATCGCTCTAATGTAAATTCACTTTTTACGTGGCGCTGTGTCGTGCCGGTTCTGTCGCGAAACTTCGACAGGTCATAAAATATTCGTTATAACTCGGATTTCGGCGTTCTTTATATGTACGGAATCCTTGTAACATATACTACAACTTAGTTAAGATTATTCATTCTAAATAATCTTTCATAAAAAATTCATTTTTGACGCCTATCATCTCTAAATTGACTAGCGCTGATCTACGGGCGTTACAATTATCTCCCCCTTAGGATGATTACGTCCCGGAATCATCAACGAAAATAGAACTTGCATAATGATTCCACACGTTATTTATTCATCCTTGGTAATAACCTTAAATTCTATGTTTCCTCGAAAGAGTATTTAACCCTATGGCTTTCTTGACCGCAGACGATGCCCAATCTTGCATCTGCTTATCGTACTATGTTGTACTTTCAATCGTAACCCTCGAGTTACCAAATAAGTTGTTATTATGGACTCCTTCTTCTTCTCAGGATAAATACTTTCCTTTATCTATTGTAACAAACCGATGGGTCGTGCTCTACTGACCTCTCATCGAATGATGCAATGCTTAGACTCAGGTCTCTTAGAGTTAAATTCCAAAATGGAATATACCTTCCTTCATATTCTAATGTGATATAATCACATTTCAGCATGTAGCATTTATACCTACAACTTCTTTTAACAACGAGGGCGACATTATCAATCGCATTAACTTCAACCTTCTGACTTAAGTCAGATGTTACATCTAACTTGGTCCTCTAGACCACATAACATACTCCTCGTAGTCGAACTCAAATTTAAATATGACCACTAGGGTCGGAACAAGAACCATCTTACTAGTCATTACCGAAACAATGGTAATGACATACCAGAATAAAATGGAATCAATCACTAGCTTCTTGGTAACCTTGTGACTTTCCCCTGATCCAAGTGTGAGTCCTGTGCTTCCGGTAGTATATGCATCTACTACCTTTCACACCTACTCATACTCGTCCCAAGTATTGTCCCGCAGTCGACCAAGTCACCATACAAGAAAATCACAAAACAATTTAACACATACGAATGTGTCCAAGTAATCATAAACAATTTCCCTAGACTCTACTAGGACTTCTTCACTGCTCAATCTTCAATCATCAACTCTATTCCAACTCGATTGGTGATGAAAATATCAGACGATGAGACAACTTCAAGAATTTCACCAATCGTTCCATCATCCTGCCAATCGAAGGTGTACTTTAGACGTACCGTACTCCTCTAAACGTACTTTTATTTCATAAGACATACTCTAAAGGCAAGATACCACTCTTACGATATCTTCCGATAGGTGTCATTCACTATCATAAGCCTTCTTTATTTCGTCCATTTATTCAATTCTCTACAAGTCTTCACCATGACCTTTTGTACATCCAAGCAGACATTCGGTGTACCAAGCGAGAATTTTTTTAAGATAAGAAAGCTTTAATTACGATAAACGTATAAATCTCCTTATCACCCCCGAAACGTTTACATGCTAGTTCTAATATCGTATCAAACGCTTAAAATCCTAAACACATAAGGTTTCCAGATCTGGTTGGCAACAGACCATAGATCCAAACAAAAATTTCATATATGGCAAACATATAGCATTTAGCACATAAAAGCATTTTAGGCATCTTTCCTAAAATATACTAGTGCTCGTGCCTAAAACATGGTAGACACTCATCTCACAATCATCGCTTAGCATTCTAAGTTTGAGTCTAGAAATCCTACAAATTTCTAGTTCGCTTAAACTAATGCTCTGATACCAAATGTGACATCCCCAATTTCACGGCCAGAAAAGACCGATTTGTTTATGCTTTGTTTTATAAATCAGAGTGATCGTTTAAAGAAAACGGTTGCGGAATTTGTTCCCAAAATAAAATATGATAACCATTTATCAAAACATTTCTCGAAAAGAATGTATTTTCATTAAATAATAAAACCTCGGGATGTCATGTTCGTTACAGACCAAAAGAATAAACAATATAAAATAGATCTTACAATAGTTATTTATAACTACTGATCTATAATCCCAAAATCTCTCGTCAAGTCCACCAACTTATACCCTTGTGCCATTACCTGTAATGAAAAGAAAACTGAGTGGGTCAGGCTTGGGAGCCTGGTGAGCATATAGGGTTTTCAACCCACAATAATATAATTATTATATTTAATCAACAAACAATCAACCCAATTACCCATCCCCATTATCTTCTTAAGGTTTTACCCTAAAAACCAACTATCCTTCATTCATTTATTCATAAGGAATCGGCACGAATTCCATTGCTGCCAACGTTTATTTATCAAGTACTAAATTCATAGTTATCAGGTGCTAACTCCATAGTCACCAAGGTTCACTTAACAAGCGCTAACTCCATAGTCGCCAAGGCTTACTCAACAAGCGCTAACTCCATAGTCGCCAAGGTTTACTCAACAAGCGCTAACTCCATAGTCGCCAAGGTTTACTCAACAAACGCTAACTCCATAGTCGCCAAGGTTTACTCAACAAGCGCTAACTCCATAGTCGCCAAGGTTTATCAAATAAGCATGAAGTCACATCGTCGCCAAGGTTTATACAATAGGCGCTAACTCCATAGTCACCAACTATTCCATCTACCTATGTTCTACCCAACAATTTTGTAGATATAAATACTTACACAGTTTAAATCATTTAACACATGTATAAAACACCAATTTCCATGCCCATCTCAAATAGACAAATAATATATAAACACATAGCACGTATTTCATAGCAAACACTTAATATTTATGTGTTAGAAGAAAGTGACCACACACTCACGCATATAAACAACAATATACTTAATACACTCAAACCATACTTGTATTATTATCGTGTTTATGAAAGGTAGTATACACTCACTTGATCAGAAGATGATCGGACAGCACTACGGCTTGTAGAAGTAGTATTCTTCGATAGATCTGGAAGATCTTCACAAAAATCGAACTTCTCGCGGGCAGAGCTTCGGCTCGGGAATCGCACTTCTCGGGATCTTCGGGGCCTCGGGACTTGCTTCGGGGCTCGGGAATAATACCGTGGCTTCGGGATAATTCTTGCACGAAAAACGATGCAAAAACGCAAGAGGAAGAAGAGAAATGAGCAATTGAATCGGCTGCACTCGACTCCGTTTTATAGGGTCTGGATCTGCGATTTACGCGGGGCGTACTCTTAGGTTACTCGGGGCGTAACCTGGATAAGCCCGGTGACTCCTCCCTTGGATAATATCAAAAAATTATATTTAAATTTAATTTCGAAAATATTAAATAAACTTCAAAAATTCATATCTTCCTCATATGAACTCCGTTTTCGACGTTCTTTATATCCACGCGTAGGTGAGACTACTATCTACAGCTTTCGTTTAGACTCTGTCGGCTAATTTTGACTTTATTTTTATTGTTTATTTTTAGTAGGCCGGGACAGGAAAACTCCGTTATAAAATCATAACTTCTTCATCCGACGTCCGTTTTCGCCTATCTTTTTATCGTTTTACTACAATTAATGAGGTCTTCAATTCTCATTTAGATTTTTTTGGCTAAAAACCGCTCGGTCTCAAATCGAGCATTCGGGCTGCAAACCGCTAAGTCGAAACTTAGAAAAATTATAACTTCCTCATACGAAGTCAGATTTGGACGTTCTTTTTATGCACGCTCATGGTTTAACGTATTCTACGACTTTCATTTAGATTGCTAAGGCTAAATATCGCTCTAACGTAAATTCACTTTTTACGTCGCGCTGTGTCGTGCCGGTTCTGTCGCGAAACTTCGACATGTCATAAGTTCTTCGTTATAACTCGTATTTCGGCGTTCTTTATATGTACGGAATCCTTGTAACATATACTACAACTTAGTTAAGATTATTCATTCTAAATAATCTTTCATCAAAAATTCATTTTTGATGCCTATCGTCTCTAAATTGACTAGCCCTGATCTACGGGCGTTACAAGATTAAACATGTCATTGATTAGATTCAGTGAATATCAAAAGATCTAGGAGTTTCATAAGATTGAAATTGGTAAAAGCATTACCTACCTAAAATAGATTTGATATTGATTACGACATCCCTCTTCAAAGTTCGAATCGAAAATATGGATCCTAGCATTAATTTAAATTTATGGGTTAATAATTACGGATTAAAGTCAACTAACTTGAATTCTATTTTCTCCTATTATAGATGTAAAGTTCAGACAACAATGGTCTTCATCATTCTTTTGGAAATGATTTTCCTCTACCATCTGAAGATGATCTTCCACTTTCTAATGGAAGTGAAAATGCTTTCTCTTCTTTGGGAAATGCTGGAATTGAACATCATGCTTCTCCAACTCTTCCTCCTCCTGTAATTCTCCCCATGTCACGAGTTAAGAGATACGAAACTATTCAAACCCTATTGGCATGTAATCATAGAGATGGAAACTATGTGTGTATGCATGTTCTGAAAATGAAATCGTACATTGACAAATTGGAAAGGATGGGTGTCATTTTCCCAAGGGAACAAGCCATTGATTTGGTTCTACCTTCGCTTCCTGAGTCATATTATTAGTTCGTCGAGGACTTTTATATGAACAACCACGACGTGACCCTAATTAATATAACACATATGTTGATTGTTGTTGAAGCAGAAATGCTTAAGAGCACAAGTAAAGCAAAAGTGTTTGAAGGATCTAATTCCAAAGTTTCCATGGACATTAACAATGGTAACAATGGTTGTCTAGAAAATATTTCTCTTCCCAATGGAAAAGGATCAACCAAGGTCAAACCGTTTGATCGTATGGTAAAGAGAAAGGATGGTTCTGAGATAGTTCCATGTGTTAAACCTAAGAAGTCAATATGTTTCTATTGCCAATTAAAGGGAAATTGGTTGCGAAGTTGCCTATATTACCTAAAAGATCTTAAAGATGGTAAAGTCAAGTCGTGCGACTCTACTTCAGGTACATCCATTATATAACTCCATTTTTTTTAACAAGTTCTTATTCATAGATTATTAATACATGATGTGATGATCACATTTTGATGTTTTGTAGGATCTAAGAGAAAGAAGGAAGCTTAAGAAGAGTGAGCTGAATCTAATCGTGAGAGATGGATTTCGGTCGCATGGTTCGATGATTAGATTTTGGAAGCTACTGCTTAGGAGTTATGATAATTTAATAGATTGATTAGGAAATTTCTAGAGACAAAGTTTTCATTTTATTCGTTGTAAGGAAAAGTTCCAAATTTTCGTTTATTATCAATAAAAGTGAATTTTTGGTTTATTTGTTGGCTTGCTTTATATTACAATGGCATTCATGAATATGTTGGTTGCATTTGTATTATTAGCAATGTTAAATATGGATTTGATTATTGTTACACATCGCTTGTGGTAATGTCTTAGTTAATAAAGTGCAAGATAATTCTCATCACCCAAGTTTCAATTAGATAAAAAAAACTTGGAGTCATGCTATTTGAATTGTGTGATGTATAAGAATCTTGATCGTTGGAAGATTATGATTAATTCATTGATCAGATGTTTATGTGAGTCAAAGTGAAGGATTAATGGATCTGATTCATATGATATGGACTATTCAGATCTACCATAAAGGATGAATAACTTTATTCGTCATGATTTGCTGATGTTTCAGTAAGTGTGGTTGTGTTTATAAAATTAAGCATAATTCTGATACTTTAGAAAAGTTTCAAAGAGTAGCAAAACGAATAAGAAGAATCTTTTAGGCAGAAAGATAAAGGTTCTCCAATCTGAAAGGAAAGGAGAGTACTTTAGTATCATGTTTTGTGATCATCTTAATGATTTTTGAACTATGTCTCAATTGATCCTCAAAGAACATCTTAGTGCAATTGTTTGACTAAGAAGAGGAATCATATATTATTGAAATGGTTCAATCGTGCGATGATTCATACTTCGTTTCTAATCAAGTTTTAAAGTCATGCTCTAGTTACTACACATCGTATCTTGAAACTTATTTCATACTAAGTAGGTTTATAACACCTCATATAATGTGGAGTAATAATGTTTTCTTACTTTATCACATTTGGAATTAGAAGTTATGGTGTTTTGGTTAAAACAAATGATAAACTAAGACCAGTTTCATGAAGTGTTTCTTGTTGAGAATCCACATTAACTTTTGAATATTTGTATTAGCTCGTCAAGGAATGTTCCTTGAGAGAAAAACTTATATGTCAAGAAGTCAGTGGGGGTCTTATTGATCTTGAAAATTTTTAAGAGTCAATCGAGATTAAACCTTTTATTTATCACTAGTACACGACCTGAGGTTGATAACCTATTGTGTTTAATTGCCACATTCTTGTTTCTGTACATCTTTTAGTTGACTTGGCAATGCTTATAAGTTCTATAGTTCTCATTTGACTGCAAAAGGCAAAGCATGTTGGTAAGTGAAAGTACATTGATCAATATGGGTGAGTTGTTTAACAACTTGGAAGCACTAGTAGGCCCTTGAGCAACCAGATGACAAGAAATTAAGAACAAGCAAAGTTCAGCCCATGAAAGCTAAATTTGAATTTGGTTTTTTCATAAACCTTGTCTTATGATTGATAGGTTGAAAATGATAAATTCACACGGACAGGAACATATACACCATAAAATCTAGGTGGCAAAAGGTTTCACTCTAATTTATAAGAATAATTATGAGGAAACATTTTCGCTAGTAGTTTTTAAGAATATGATAAATATCATTATGGTTAGTAGTTGTGTTAATTGAGTTCTCAAATTCTCAATATGATTGCAGCATCCCTTTTCATAGTTCGAATTGAGAGAATTGGCAAGGAACTATTTTGAACGTTTAGGACATATGGCTATAAGTTTTGAAAGGGTTTGAACACACACACACACACGTATACTATCTAATGAAAGGTGTATAAGATTGAGAATTCTAGTTGAAGACTTAACAAAGCGTCACGTATCAGAAATATGCACTTTAGTAAGGAAGTCAAGAGTGTTGATTTCTAGAAATCCAGTTGATTTTTGGGTACATGCCAAAGCTAGTGGGAGCATAATTGTTGTGCTATTAGGAGCATAATTGTTGTGATATTAGGAGCATAATTGTTATGCTAGTGGAAGCATAATTGTTATGTTAAATGTTGCAAGTTGGCAATACTATTTATAGGAAACAAAGTTTTCAAATTTGCAAATTGCAAAGTTTGGGAATTGTTTCTCTATGATAGACTTAAGGGAGAGAGCACTCATACTTTAAATCTAAAAGTTTAGATTGAAGGGTTTAATAGAACTTAGTCTTGGACATATATGAATATCATATTGAAATGATTCAACATAGGAAATTCAATATATGGAACTATTATAGCAAGTGATACAAGGTCTTATGAATCGAGTCTCATATGCTTCGGATATAGGATCGATTGTGTATGCTATAATATTCACTTGTTTTGATTTTTCGAAAAAATTCCTTGGGCATTGAGAAGGGAAAAAGGACTAGAACTTTGTGTGACTAAAGTTCTTGAAGAACTGTCAAGAACGTTCTAAGGTTATACCAAAAGATTGGCTACTTGTAGACAGCTGGAAGTATGATATTGATTTGGACGGACCATATTGACATGATTCTGGATTGAGATTATTCTTATTCAGAATTGATGGTTATATGGAATATGGAAATGTTTCCATAGTGGGAGTTGGTTATTAAAATCTACATGTGAGTTAGGAACTTTAATGCAAGGAAGGTTTTCAAGGAGTGTATCTTGAATTTGAGACTTTGTTTCCATGGAATTGTTTTAAGTAACAAAGTTTTAACGGAAAATTTTTGTAATATCGTTGGCAAAGTCTCTGTGACTTTGAGGCTTCGACATCACAAAAGGAAATTGCATGTAAAGATGGAATTCTAACACATTTGGTAGTAACAAGAATTTGGAATTATGAAATGAGCATCATTGGAATAGTGTCCAGTCGATATGTTCACAAAGGAAGGACCATAGAGAGACATAGTATGCATTTTCATAACATGGAATGATTGATGTTTTAATTCAAGTGTTTAGTTGATTACTCGAAACATTATACAGTAAATAAAGTCTTAATAAATATGGTGATTAAATAATAAGAGTCTTATTGATATTAAATATTTTTGAGACCATAGTTAATTAGGTTATTATTGTGTTTCACTTTGCATGTTTTACTTCCTGAATAATATGATTATTTGAATTTCCACAGTCGATCGTACTTTTGGAAGTAAGTAGCGAATTAAGGTTGTCATGAATTTAATTCTAGATTGTCTATGGGGATTAGACATAGCAATTGTTTGCTAAAATGTTCATGAGTACTTAGAAAATAGGGATTTTAAGTATTGGATAAACCTACGCTATGTGAATTACTTCATGGATTTTATCATGATTAATTTGGAGACGATAATATCTTATATTCTTTAAATGGAGATATATGAGTTGTTGTTTACAAGTCGGTTGTGCATTTATAATACATAAATGCATCAGTAACATGATGTTATAAAACGTATTGTTGTGCATGAGTTGATAAGTAAATAGTGCAAGCATATAAGTCAAAGTTTATCCTTTTCTTTTGCCCCAACGGGAAAAGCGATATTTTTGGGCCCCTTGTAGAATGGAGGAATTGTAAAACGGATTTTTCCCATGTCTATATGATATCTTGTAGAACGGAGGAATATTTGATCACTTATCTTAGGACATGCTACTGACTGGGTTAAAGTTCGACAACGGCTTTTGGTAGTTACAATTTGTTGATCAGTTTGTGTAACAATTGGTAAAAATAGGAACGATCGTACGATGCTATGTTTTGATTAATAAGCAATATGAGTATTTTATCAAGAATGGTTGAAGGAATTTAACCTCTTTTATTTAAATAAGTTATTGTGAAATATAAAACAACTATTGATAAATTTCGTTATGATGTATGACTACGAACCATCACCGGTTTGTGAAATTAGCATATAACATCATTTAAACGCAACAATCTTAATTTTTGTATCAACATGTCTCTAGTTGATAAGTAAGTTAGGTTCTATGTAAAACGTTTGCTTAATAGATGTGGAGGATCTAAATTTGACAAATATACGTACCAAAGTGACAAAACGTGTTTAACGACATGGTTAACCGATTAAATGTCATGAAATTATACATTGGTCAATAAATTTTATATTTAAATAAATAAAAATATAAAATGAATTATTATAAGGTATAATTAGAATGTATTTAAGTGTTTTTGAATAAAAAGAATAAAACATAAACATTAAAGTTCAAATACACAAAAACTACATTGTTATTTTATACTAAGTATACATGTATGTATTTGTACATATGTATTATTATCTAGTGAATGACTAGTTATGGGTCATGATTTAAGTGAAGAGAATTGCTGGAGATATGTGCCAGCTTAACTTATAAGTGCTTAATCACTTAAGACATTTTACTAAGAATGCTTATTAATCCCTCTTCTAATTTCCGAGATTAAGACCTTCCCTCTCCTTAACTAGAACTCCTAACTAACTAAATAACTAGTAGTTAGTTAGTTAACTAACTCTATCTCTAAGCAACCACCCAAGCAAGTGGCTAGACAAGATCACATCACTTAAACTCACATCCCATCACAAGCTAGTCTAGGTTTTGTCCCCTTATCCTCTTCCACCCTTTCCTCCTTCATAATCACGAAATTTCCTCATCTTTTTACCCTAAATTCACCAGCCAATACTCCAGGGAATTACTCTCAACCTTCATCTCATTTTCAGCCACAAGAACTTCCTTCCAAAACCATCAAAACCATGAACTAAAGGGTTGTTGTCCCTTTTGTGTTTCAGCCACCATTTCACCCATCTACACCCTCCTTTTGCTTGATATTTTTACCACCAAATACCCCTGGAAGCTACTTGTTATGATACTCAAAATTATTGATTCAAAATAGTGAGTAAACTACCCTTTTTCTTACTCTTTTGCTGTAAAGTTTTCGTGACAGCAACATAGCCAAAACAGTGGCTGTTTTGGAGCATCAAACCAACACCCAAAAGTTCTTCATCTTCAAGCTTACATTCTTCAAGTATTCACATAAGGTGAGTTCATACCCCTACATTTTCATGTTTTCTTCAAGTTTTAAGGGAGGGAATACAAGTTAGAACACTAAACATAACTTAAATTTAAATGACAGCTTTCTACAGAAAAGCTGAGTCCTATTCAAGGACTGTTTTGACCATCTTAAACTTAATATCTTTCAAAACTGTACAATATGAAAATAGAGTTTATACCTTTCTAAGGACTACTCGCACGCGTTCATACGATTTTTCTACAATTTATGGCGATTTTTATAAAACTGCCTATCATTTCAGAAGTGATTTCAGACCAATCTGTGAAGATGTTCATTTTCACACTAGTTTGAGACCACTAAAAATCATAATAAAAATTAGGAATAAAGTAGACTCATTTTATAAACTCTCAGAGGTGACGGATTCAGTTTTTGACTTACGATGATTTTGCTATGAATTTTCTAAAAATAGGGACAGTAAAGGGTAAAACTGTCAAAAGTGGTTTATAGATTTATTAACACCTTCTAATATTTTTGAGCAATGTTTATACATTAAGGAAGTTAAAAAACAATCATTTAAATATGTTTAATTACCATTTTTACAAAAGTGATAAGTACAAAAAGGTCTTTAGTATCAAACTTAAGGATTATTTCATGCAAAGTTTCTAATAAAAACGTAAGAATATGAACAACAATTACGAAACATACCAAATCATCTTTTAAAATTCATATATATATATATATATATATATATATATATATATATATATATAAAACCATTTACATATATATGTTTTGTTTACAAACTTGTCTTCTACATCGAAAATATACATATATAGTTTACGAAACTCTACTCCATTTGTATCCTGTTGAGCAAATGGTAAAATATTGTCAAATGCATATCTAAAGATTTCACGTCGTTTTTCATAGCTATCCCAGTCTTAGGGGATAATCATTTATACAAACATTTTCAACACAAAAACACGTAAACTCGTTGAACAAATTTAGTGAGTTTTGTCTTCACGGTACCTTAGAAAGTACACACGAAAGTCCTGTTAAATATAACCAGAGTCTCTTGTAGGGAGAGCGTGATAGTTGTGTATAGATCTATACTGGGACCGACAATCCTGCACCTTAGTTGCTTGCAACAGCTAGACCAGTAGGTCTAGGGGTGACAAATGTCATAACGAAATCGACACCTGAAGAAAGTTGCGAACAAGGCAGTCTGGGTCAATCAAGCATGGTTATAAGATAAAAATTAAAACTCACGTAAAACAACAATGACACTTTTAGTTTACGCGAAGACAGTCTTCAAACAGTTTTATATACAAACAAAACTGCATAACATCATTTTAAGTAGGAAAATTACTTATACGCTTCGGTCTTGGTTCATTTAAGGCCACATCTCATTTTAGGGAAAATATAGTATTTTCTGGAAAACAAACATTACTACATTTCATAGAAAAGGTTTACAAATATACATACAAATGCTTATGAACTCACCAACTTAAATGTTGATACTCTCTTTTCAAATAACTTGTATTCTCAGGAAATCAGTAAATCATGTAACAACTGGCTTTGAGGATGGGACGCTTAGGCGTCTAAACAAATCTTTTAACAACATATTGTAATTGATATTTTGAAACATGTAATACGTAAAAATGATGTAACTTTTTCAATTATATATATGTTGGTTGTGTTTGCTTTGAACATTTATACTCAACGGTTATGATACACTACATGATAGTCACCCGCCCCTGGACGTTTCTGCCATCCTGGTTTGGGGGTGTGACAGTTTGGAAGTTATACTGGCAGTTATAGTTATTAGACTTATCCAAGTGGGAGACTATTGGATTAGGTATCTAAGACCATAACTATAATTGGTATAAAATTGAATTTATAATAGCACAGTCCTTTTAGGTTGCCCTCAAACCTAGCAATTGAATAGAGGCGCGACACTTGTGGTGCTTGCTACCAAAGGTTTTCAAGTAAGGATTCAAGATTGTTTTCAATCAAAATATTAAAGGTTAGTTTTCTTGTTCTTATGACTTAGTTAGTTCATAGGAAAGTTCTATAGGATTGCATTCAAAGTATGTTGCCTTTACATGAAAGACATAAATCCTATTAGGTTGCATGTACCCTAATTAATTGAAATTGTTTTTTGATTATTTTCCGTTTGTGGCATTGATCTTGTAACCCTAAATACCCATCAGTTAAGGCCTTTAAATAAGGTCCAAGACCCTAAGTTAGGGTTTGCACGTGATATTTTATGATTAGGATGCTAGTTGTGTGTATGAATCTTGCATGTGTAGTATATGATATGTATACCGAGCAGGGTCTGATGTCAGGCGAGGCCTGATGGATGTATTGTATGCTATTTAGCTTAGTGATTCTTGCATGTATTTATGTGTCTGTATGAATGTCAGGTGGGGCCTGATGCTAGGATAGGCCTGAAGAATGTGATGGGCGGGGCCTATCTCATGTTTTGACAGATCTGTTCCGAGTAGGGCTCGATGTCGGGCAGGGCACAATGGTTGTGGGGAATGGATCATTTTATGTTTGATATGTATGATATGGGGGTATTTTGGGGAACTCACTAAG
Source organism: Lactuca serriola (assembly GCF_051521515.1). Lineage (NCBI taxonomy): Eukaryota > Viridiplantae > Streptophyta > Magnoliopsida > Asterales > Asteraceae > Lactuca > Lactuca serriola. The sequence continues at coordinate 396,417,496 of NC_136411.1, forward strand.
ATTTGTGTTTATGGTTTTCAGTTTATGTTTCAGGTACTTCCTGATTACAGGGGAAGGGCTCAGGATGATCGCATCGCACACACCATATTGTTCCGCATTTTGTTGACCTTATGCATTTGAATGATTATTGGCATACTCTGAATTTCTTTTGTGGTATTATGAACACGTTTTGGATGATGTTTTATTATTATAAAAATGAAATTTTTGGCCTTAAATTTTGGGATGTTACTTCATCTTGAGAGCTTATTTTTCTAGATTATTTGTGTTTCCAGTTAACATAGATTTCTTAGTTAGTAATTATGGGGACAATCACACAGGTGAGAGATTCCTTGGAATCATCCTATTGGTGGTGGAATATTAGCTTCTCAGTTTCAACAATTAATAGATGTGCTAAATCCGTTTCATATTTCAGAGCAAACTGACACTTGGAGATGAGATTTTGGGTTGGATAATGTTTTTTCGGTTAAAGACACAATATCTCATTTGGATCTTTTGGTCCTTCATTTTGCTGATGGTATTACTAGGTGGAATATATTTCTTTCGATTAAAGTTATCCTTTTATTTGGAGACTTATTCTTAATAGGCTACCTACTAGATGCAACTAGATAGAAGAAGTGGTGATGTGGATTCAGTGATATATCTTTGTTGTCGTGTTTAGCAAGAGTATGTGGAACATTTGTGCTTAAAATACACTTTGGCTCGACAACTTTGGAAAAAGCTTACGGTTAGGATAAACCGATAAACCAATCAGTTCCTCTTTTTTATTCTTTTCAAGATTTGTTGCAATAATTGATAGCCAAGTTGTAACAAGTTTCCGAAGGGTGATTATGGAGACGATTTGTGTTACTTTGATTTGGGTTCTTTGGACATATCGGAACACGATAATTTTCAGGAACGTGAATTACAGAAAAGAGTTTATTTGTTCCGCTATTTCCGTGGTTGCAAAACCCCTCATGAACTAATTATTTGTTCCTTTGCTAGTTTCTAGCTAACATTTTTTTAATACATATAGTTGTTCCAAAAAAGGAAGACTAATGGAAAAAGGAGGATATCACACTTCCGTATTCAATATCGATTTGGACTAATGAAAAAATGGTCATGTGTTGTTGTATAAAACATAGTCAAATCGAGATCATAATGAACGACCAACAATTAAAAAGACGTTAATAATCACATTGCAAATATCATACAAGTACCCAAAGATATTATCTCAAAATCTTTGAATAACCTTTGAATAGACCGAAGTATGTTTCCTTGTGACTCTCTAGTGATATTAAATTCTTACTGCATGATTGAACGGTACGTTGCGAATAAACCATTAGTACTCTTGAGAGGAAAAATTATTGAGTTTTATTCGATGAAGATCAATGAATCTAGCATAAATATTTATCATGAACAAAAAATTATACCTGTGAATATATATATATATATATATAAAAGGGCGGAGCCATCTTAGAACCACGGTAGGCCAATGCCCACCCCCAAATTTTCATTTTTTTTTTTTTGCATATAGATATATGAACCTATTTGGGGGTAAGTTATTCAATAAACACATGTAGCTTAGCGGCAAGGCACTATATCTCTATTCCATAGTTTAAGAGTTCAATCCTAATGCCATTTAATTCCTATGTTTTTTTGTAATTCATTTCTAAAATTACAGTTCGGCTCGCTATATTTGGAGGTTAAATTCTTTTAATAAGTAAGTTTTCAAAATTTACATATTTCACACATCAACTTTTATAAATTTGCATAATTCCATTTTTAGCTAATTTAATTTAGTTTTTAGTTTTTCTTTTTTAGATTTATTTTTATTATATATATATATATATATATATATATATATATATATATATATATTTCAATTATTTTATAAGGAACACCCTAAAAAAAAAATTTGGCTCCGCCCTTGTATATATAAGGGAAAGTGAATATATCCTTAAGGGTATATAAACGTAGGTACCCAAATTCATTATAGTGGTTTTGTATCATATATATATATATATATATATATATATACACACACACACACACACATACTAGGCGAATGCCCACGCGTTGCGCAGAAGCATCTATATAGCTGAAATATCTACCAATATATGTTTTTTTAAATATAACAATAATGTGGTTATTAAATTTGATATAATAATTCGTATATTAAATTGATATAATATATTGATTATATATACATCTATTAAAACCGCATAATCTCAATCTTTAGAATGACCTCTACCCGTGGGTTATTCATGAATAAAATTAAATGTAATATATGGTTTAATGTTATTTATAGTTTTTGTTATTGTTAATTATTTTTTTTTAATTTATTTGATTAACGTTTTAATTTCTATCATTGTAATTATTTAAAACATCAAACAATTTTTTTTTATTTTAAAGGTAACAATATAATCATTTATATAGAGTTATTTTTAACTATTTTTATTGTAAATTATTTTAAGCTACTTGTGTGAAAACTTTTAACGATTATAAGAATATCTTTAAGAAATATTTTAGTTAAATTGATACTACAATTTTATTTTTGTACTTAGCACTACAATTTTTCATTTTTAACTATTCACAAAATATTCTTTGAGTTTTAAGTAGAACTGAAATTTATATTGAAGTTGACTTTGTAACGTTATATTTAAATTAACAATTTAAGTATTTTGTCTAAATTGTTCAAAAGTTGTAGCTTTAAATTGAGAATGGTTTGCATACAACAACATATTAAATCTAATAAATTAAGTATAATATGTTAAAAGTTAACGACAAAACATTCTAAGTAGAAGTAAAAATATTATTTTAATATTGAAATTTAGTTTATTTATAATTACACTTTAGGTTTGATACTTATTTAACCTTATTAACCAACTTATAATCATTATTAGAAAGACACTACAATTTATCACTTTTAACTATTTACAAAATATTCTTTAGGTTACTTAAGTTTAACTAAAATTTATTTAAGTTGATCTTGTACGGTTATATTTAAAATAACAATTTAAGTGTTTTACACAAATTGTTCAAAAGTTGTATCTTTAAAATGATAATGGTTTACATATAACATATTAGACCTAATAAATTAAGTATAATATGTTAAATGTTAAAAACATAACTCTATAAGTAGAAGTCAATATATTCTTTTAATATTGAAATTTAGTTTATATATGATTACACTTTAGGTTTCATATTTATTTAAGTTTATTAACCAACTTATAATCATTATTAGAAAGAAATTGAAAAGTCATGGGAGTTTCAAATGAATGTGGTTAAAGGAAAAATAAATGAGAGTTTCAAATGCATGAGATTCAAGAAAAAATGCTAGCTTTATAAGTATATAATGATAATGATATATATATATATATATATATATATATATATATATACACACATTGTAATTGTCTAATGTTCTTATAATTCAACTTCTAATTTGATATACTTCTATGATTTTTTATAAATTTCACATTTATCTTCCTCTTATATAATTTTCATGATCAACTATAATATATATATAACATATGAGGTGTTCGACAAAAAGATGTGATGTAAGAGGAAGATACTAGTGAAATTTCGAAAATATTGAAAGTAAATATATAAAACAAAACGATGTATTTTGGTGGGTTGGGTACCTAAGCTTATATACCTTCAAGGGTATATTCATTTTTCATATATATATATATATTGCATTGTGTCGTAACAAAAACTTGTCCGCAAACTCATGGTATTTTTTATGTTAATGACCAAAAAATGGATTTATGATAAAACACTACCATTTTATATTATATGAATAACTCACAAATCAATGTTTTGTTTTAACAAAATCTCAAAACAAACCCAAACCTCAGACTTATTCTTAATAGGCTACCCACTAGATGCAATCTAGATAGAAGAGGTGTTGATATGGATTCAGTGATATACCCATGTTGTCGTGTTGAGCAAGAGTATGTGGAGCATTTGTTCTTAAAATACACTTTGGCTCGACAACTTTGGAAAAAGATTACGGTTAGGATTGTAACAGCCCAAAATACAACCCAAAAATTTTCGTTTTTAAAACATTACTAAACCATAATATCAAATATCAAAAGATAAAAACCATGAATCGTGTATCCCTATTGTCATAATAAATTATCGAATCAAAACTAGTGTCAAGACCATATCAAAATATAAGAGTCAATCTCCCAGGCTAAACTGCGGTGTGTGCCATGCCGTCATCCCGAGCCCTTCCCTTTGCTAGCTGAAGTACCTAAAACCAAAACTGAAATTGTAAGCACGAAACTTAGTGAGCTCTCCCAAACTACCATATACCATACAATAACATATAAACACATATTGGGCCTTGCCCACTACATCGGACCGAAGTCCGGAACTAACCAGGGGTTTGCCCTCTGCATCGGACCGAAATCCGGAAACTGCATCGGACCGAAGTCCGGAACTAACCAGGGCCTTTCCCTCTGCATCGGACCGAAGTCCGAAAACTGACTGAACATAGCATAGCATAATCATAACTACTAGCATAAACACATACTGCATACTGCATCGGACCGAAGTTCAGAACACAAAACACAAAGACATGCTTGAATCACAAAGACATCAAGCACACTGAACTACTGCATCGGACCGAAGTCCGGAACTACTGCTAAATAAACGGGCCGACATTGTGGCCGTAGACCCGTTCCTACTGGAAGGAAACTCACCTCGTAATGTTGGCTGCTGAGATGCTAAATCTGAAACTGTCTGACTGCTGCTCCGGAACTCCCCGGCTACAAATCCCATAAACACTAAATCAAATACTGATAACTAATCTCAGGGTATCATGACTATTTTACCCCTGTTCAAAGTCAACTTTCAGTTGACCGGACTCGCCGAGTTGGGCCGCCAACTCACCGAGTCCCTATCATCTGACTCACCGAGTTGTATGAACAACTCGTCGAGTTCTCCTTCATCATATGAACATGTCCAGTCTGTGACTCGCCGAGTTGTATGAACAACTCGTCGAGTCTGTTCTTAAGGCAAGAAGATTGCCTTGGACTCGTCGGGTCATGGCGTAGACTCGCCGAGTCCCTCCATCTCTAATTCTGCTTCCTAACTCACCGATTCAAATCTTCATTCCCTCGTCCAACTCGTACACTAAAAAGGGGAAAATAATTAGGGATTATGAACCGACTCGTCGAGTCTCATGCATGCCATTACTATATAGTCGATTCAAGTCGATTTCAGTGCATCCAATTCATAGATCTGGGCTTCTAGGGCTGGTTTTACACGTAAAGTTTACAACTTTACGTGCATGCACAAGAGAATGGGGCTTAAACACCAAAACCATCCAACAATAAGCACTTAGGGTTTGGAACAAGGCTATATTTGCATAAAGGTAGCTACATTGAGCTCCTAGAGCTCAATAACATCCAGATCTATGGTTTCCACCTTAATGAGAGTTCAATTCTCGAGTTTGAATCATATAAAGTTCCAAGAGAAACATAAACAAGCATAAAAGAGGGTTTAATGGAAGAATAAGCAAGGTGATAACTTTATTACCAGAATATGTAGCAAATGGAAGCTAGATTCTGGATCTCCTTTCTCTTCTATTGGTCTTCTTTCCTTCCTTCTCTTCTACAACTTCCAAGCAGGAATGGGGCGTTACAAGGATAGACCAATCGGTTCCTCTTTTTTATTTTTTTCAAGATTTGTTGCCCTGGTTTGATAGCCAAGTTGTAACAAGTTTCCAAAGGGTGATTATGGAGACGATTTGTGTTACTTTCATTTGGTTTTTTTGGACGTATCAGAACACGATAATTTTTGGGAATATGAATTACAGAAAAGAGTTTATGTTTGATTCCGTTGTTTTCGTGGATGCAAAACCCCTCGTGAACTAATTGTTTATTCATTTGCTAGTTTCTAGCTAGCATTTTTAAATACATATAGTTATTCCAAAAAAGAAGAGTAATTGCAAAAAGAGGATATCGTGCTTTCGTATTCAATATTGACATGGAGACGAAACTGTCCTATGTTGTATAAAAATAATCAAATCGAGATCATAATCAACAATCAACAATTAAAAAGACATTAATATTCAGATTGCAAATATCAGACAAGTACCCAAAAATATAATCTCAAAATATTTAAATAATCCTTATATTAATAAAAGAATAGTTTTAATCTCCTTTTGACATGTGCCACTCTAACACAACTCCACATTAATATTATACCATGTGCCAAAAGATATATTAGGCAAATCACTATCACAATTAATGAGGTTAAGGTTTTAAATAAGAGATTTAAAACTTTTTATAGAAACATTTAATTTTTTTTAATTATATGTTAAATTTGAAGTTATAACTAACTTTAAAATTTTTGCATATCTTTTAATTAATAATTTATTTAAAATAATTGATTAATAATTAAGAATTTTTACTATGAAAATTAAATTAATTTTATAACTGTGATTTCCACGGGTTATATACTAATCTTTTATTAGACCGAAATATGTTTAGTTGCAGCTCTCTAGTGATAATTTGTTATGTTTTGACAAACACAAAAAAAACTCCAAGAAGAAAAAGAGAAATACGGGCCTGGCCAGATGGATGGGAGGGACCGTGGAGTAACCGGCCCGCCAAGTCCATCAGCTCAGGGGACAATAAAAAAGACGACAGCCCAAACAAGCGAATTAATTCTGCAGTGACAGACGTGACGCAAGAGATATTCCCAGGCTTCGATTGCTGGGTTCGCAGATGTTAGTTGATTCTCCAGCTCTAAAACGGAGGAGATTCGCCGTTGCTGATCAACTTGCTATGGTTTGTGTTGTGTTTTTGTTCTAGTTTCTCCGTAACGTTGATCGAATCTGATAGGGGTTTATCTTGTTTGAATCTTTGTGTCTTCTGTAAAGTATTCCTATCGGTTTCATAAGAATCACGGAAAATCAATCAATTAGGGTTCAAGAATTATTATCCGATTCAAGATTGTTGGTCAGCATAATCAATGACCAATACATTATTTTAAGTATCGGATAAAAAATCAATTAACTCAGGAACATAAGAACAACATTGTGTAACTTATTTTTGTCTTTTCGATTTGGAATATCTACTAGGTTCCTTACATACAAAGTTATTTGTATTGATCCTTATCTTGTTTGGAACTGCTAGAATTTGAATATACAATCAATTGAAGCATTAAGAAAAGTAAAGAATTAACAAAAGACAAGACCTCAAGTTCTTGTAGCTATTATATCTTGGATCTATAATGCTTGATGTTTTGCAATGATGATACTTAGTGTTGATGATATCTGTTGTAATTCAGGAAAAGCTTGTTGCTGCAAAGCAAACTTATGGTCGGGAAATCCGTGTATTCGAGACAACAACAGCAACAATCTCCCAAACATCAAATGATGTCTCTGGCAGTGGTAGGAAGTTCACTTCCCCTGTAACTAACAAGTATTATTTGATTTCACAGTTAGCTTTATGATTTCACATGAACATGTTCTTTATCATTTGGACAGAGGAACCAGATGACCTGGAATTCACCACTGCAGATTATTATCGCATCCTGGCTACTAAAAAAGAAGGTGGGTGTAATTATATGCATATGCATATATATATATATATATATATATATATATATATATATATATATATATATATATATATATATATCTGTTCTATTAGCTATTGTTGCTATAATATTTGCTCTTTTCATCACACATTATGTGCAATTGTGAGCAGATAAATATTTGAAAACAAAGAAAATTCGAGACGCAGAAACAGCAGCTAGTAGATCAAGAATTACCAAGGTAGATGTTAACTTAAATCAGGAAGCAACTTCTTTTTATCTTTTGTAAAATTTTAATTTTCAGATTATCATTTTAAGTAACTATATTATTTTCATCAATTCATTTATTTATATAATATACAGGCAGTGATTCGTGTAAGGTTCCCAGATAACCACACATTAGAAGCCACATTCCACCCAACAGAGACAATGCAAAGTTTAGTTGATCTTCTTGTGAAAGTTGTGGCTCGACCAGACCTCCCTTTCTATATATGTGAGCATATATACAATATAACTTAATAAAGCATAGTGAAAATGAATAAATATATTATATATAAGGGCATTCTTGGCCTTTTTTTTCCCTTACAGATACTATACCTCCCAAGAAGCAAATAAAGAACATGTCTCAGGATTTCTATTCTGCTGGTTTTGCTCCTGGTGCAATCGTCTATTTTTCATATGACCTACCACAAGGTTGATACTTGTTGTGCATTCTCCTACAATATCTAAATAAAATATTGTATAAAGCTTGATGAAATGGTCTGTTTGTATGTGAAGGTGATGATACTATTGTTGCACAAGGCCCATTTCTTAAAGAGGATGTCATGGCTTTAAAAGATCTAGACAGCCTTATACCCGACCCTGATCAACCTGCTCCCGAGCCTGTTGTGATGGCTGCTACTCCAGTACAGAAGCCAGCTGGCGAGAAGAAAATGGTGAAGCCAAAATGGTTGAAAATGTGACATTTCAAGGTAAAAAAAAAAAAAAAAAAGTCTTTTATAAATTGTAATCTAAATGGAACTTTATTTGGTTTGTAAAGCACTATTAGAAGGGGAGAATGGAGATCATCTTTATTGATTTTCTTGTTAAGGTTTAAGTTGTAATTGTAAAGTATTACCAAGTGTTTATCAATTCATTGTTTGGAACTAATTTAATTTCAACTTGTCTTTTATGTTAATAGATGTAACGTTATTGTATATAAGTTTTGTTAAGGGAGTTTTAGGATGTGCATTCACAAGGTGATACATATATAGACGTTTTGAAAATGCTAATAAGATAATTAGTTACAACAAATGATTGAAGATATAAATTTATATTTACTCTTGGAAATTGTTTTATTTTGGCAGCAATTCCACAAGCTTCTAAAAATCGTTTTGGCTTGGTTATTAATGGGTCAAACTCAAATAGAAATAGATTACTGAACTGATCCTATTGAACATTGGATTAGATTGGTTTTAACAGTCGGATATTTATTATTCCAATATGTCCGATTGGATTCATGCAATGTCCATTCATTTTGTATCATTTTTTTTTGTTTAAACACATTATATTTGACCTCTTAAATTTGTCTTTAGGTATGTGGTAGTCCCTTAATGCGTACATTTGTCTCTGTCATTGTGTCTTGACTGACCTACTATGTCTTGTTGGGCTGTACCTATCATTCACATCAAAGTCAATGACTTGGAAACAAATGCACAAAGAAAACCAAATGTATAACCTTAACTAATTTGTTGATAAATGCATAGCAAGATTTTTAAAAAATTTAAACCTCAATTAGTAAAATCAACTTTATCATGTTTTATATATACAGTTGTTCAATGCAAACAGATAAAGCGAACATTTAAGCCACATGTGATCATAGATCTATTTCTTTACGAAGCAAACAAAATCTGCTAAAGAGCCAACCCAAGATAGATAAACAGTGGCCAAGATGATTTTTTTTTTTTGGTTGCAAATTTATGCAATTATTCCATTTCATCAATAAAAAGACAAATACAAGCTTTGATTTATAGAAAAATAAATTACAAAACAGTTCAAACTGATAATCTATCAACCAACAATTAAAAAAAAATACAATCAAGTAGTTTATCATAGTTGATTTCAAAGAAAAATATACGTCCACTTGTTAGACTTAGGGCTCCAAACGGTTAATAAGTTTATTTACAAGTTATTTCAAATCGTTTTTTATCGAGTTTGAGGACAAAAAGCAAATTCGGAACATATTATAAGTTAAGTTCAAGCTTATAGAGACTTACTTCGAATTATAATAGAGCATCTTTAGCTTTATGTGATCATTTGTAATTAAAATTTGATAAAGAGCCAAGGACTCTTTGAAGAAGAAACTTATTTGAGGGAGCAAACATGTCTATTATACGAACTTCTGGGTTTAAAATGCTCTTTCATTTAAACAAAGTTATGGGATGAAGCCATATACCGAAAACAATATACAGGACATATGCGTCGTCTACGACAGTCGGTCCAATAAGCGGAAAACGTCCGGCAATCACTACATATCTGTTCGTCGGTGAAGAACACAGTGTCCTAACAGTTTCAGATTCCTTAGAGCTATCCTTCTAATCACGATTAATAACATCAGCGAGCTCGCAATACCTCACGAATTTAGAGATTATTGATTTCAGTTATCATGATTTAATTGATCTTCACTTGACATCGTGTTGTGATCAGGTAAATACTATGTTTGAAATAATATTGCTAGATTTGAACTGCTTTTTTGGTCATATATTGAATTCATTTTGATAAAGTCCACTCCACTACATTTCTCTCCTATCACTATGTACAGTTTAGAATGCATAGCATTCTTTTGGTTATATATAAATCTCTATGGTTATTAACTGAAATTTAGAGAAGAATTGGTAAATTGTCTTTGCTAACTTATAGGTTTAGTATAACACTGTTTATGTTTAATCTCATTTGTGAAATTTGATTGTATTTCTGATGATAAGTAACTGATTTTCTTTCGAATTATTTCTAGTTAGTTTGTTTTGTTTGTTCTGTGTTACAGGAAGGAGCTATAATCAAGCGTGATATAGTTCATCTTTCAAGCCTTAACTATGGAACGGACACAGTCACAAGGTGCCTATCAATTATTGTGCTTGGAGCTTCTGGTGATCTTTCCCTGCACTCTTTCATCTCCATTGCCAAGGTTTTATTCATTCAAATGATGTGCATATATATATATATATATATATATATATATATATATATATATATATATATATATATATATATATTTGGTTATGTCAGGAGCAAAATGTAAGATGATGATTTGAGGGAGTTTTTCATGACACTTAACACACGTATTTGTTGGGAATTCACACAAATTAACTCAAATTACGTACATAACCTCATTATAATTAGAAGCTCCATAGATCCATACACTGTCTGTTGGTAATACTAGTAATCAATAACTAGTTGAAATGAAGAAAAAGAAAAAAGCGGCAACTCAAGTGTACATTCGGCTTAATGATGCAACAAAAAAATAAAATCAAGCATATACAGCTGCGATAATTAGCATCAACGGGAACAACAAGTAGACCATGGAATTTCCTAAGCTTTGGGAATCACTTGTACCTGAAACACACATGAAGATTATAATTAGTTTACTGAAGAGAAACAAGAAAGATAGAAAAAGGCCGGGGGGAATGTATATATGATGGTGATACCTGGAGTAGTCTTAGAGGTGGAGGTGATGCATGAGATCGGGTTGACACGTTGACCACATCTTGCTGGTAATTCTTGGGCCTTAGTGACATTGATACCAGCATTCTCAGCATTTTTAGTACCTTGATTGCTTATCATACTACACAAGCACTCTGGATTGGATTTTATCACTGATTTCAATGGATCACAACAGCTATCAGGGGGATCCTGTCCCTGTCCCTGCCCTTGATTATTCAGATAGTTCAGGCAAGGAATTAGCTGATTCAGGCAGGCTGAGCCACCACCACCACCACCGCTTCCTTGTGCGTTTCCTTCTTCCATAAATACCCCTGCCAACGTTATCATTATTATCAACAACTTACCTTGCATCGAAACCTTCATTTCCAACTCTTACGTGATTTGTTTCTCTTTCTTTTCTATCAGCTATTTCTTTGAATCTTTGTGAGGATTTAGATATAATACACACATACAAATAGGGGATGATGCATGGTATTTGTTGGTGAACGTAGTTGATCAAACTGAGAGCATGTTGACTTTTTATATTAAATGCACAAACTGTCACGGAGCTTCCCAAATAGGTTGAACTACCCGAACCCCAGATAGGAATAGATAGAGATGATGCTAACTATTATTATATTATTTGTAGTATAATTAATAAATTATCATGTTTCTAGAAATTCTTTGCAGTTGTAAAGCTACATGTTACCCACTTTTCAAATTGGAGAACTATTTAATGAATAACAGATCTACCGTATTGAGTATTGATCACTATTTGGGAAAGGAGTTGGTGCAGAATTTGTTAATAGAAATAAGAGTAAATTACAAATTTGGTCCTTGTACTTTATTCAAAATCATAAGTTTGGTCCATTTTTTTACATCTTCTTAAGTCGTATTTACGTTTGCACTTTGTTGCGGATTCGGTTGTTGAAATTAATCCTGATTTGGTTCATGTTTAACTCAGTTTTTAATGCATTAAAAATGACTAAGTGGTTACCATATTATTAGGTGGATGTGGTTATCGAGGTAGTAAAGTATTTCAATTTTAGTTCTTTAGTTTAAAGCTTTTTATTTCAGCTTTCAATGTAGTATAGTCTATAAATTTCTAATCTCTGTTTTACTGATAATAGAGCATCAGAATAAAAACTTCCTAAAGTTCTTCCATGTGTATGTACCTTTGATTCCTAACTCAGTTTACATGTTTGAGTGTGTAGCTTGATCTCATGCTGTCTGATTTCCAACATTTGGTATCAGAGCATACGATTCATGCCCAAATATATCCACTACGAACCCATGTCATCCAGCCAACTTGTTACAAGAGAGAATGGTGGAGTGCCATTTCAATGTCCGATCTTGACTCCCACAAACTACACCACGCGGGCGATCAAGATCGAAGCTATAATCGATGCCCAAGGAATATGGGAATCCATTGAACCAACAGAGGGAGTAGTTGTGGATGAGAAAAAGAACAAGTTGACTCGGGCTTTTCTTTTCCAAGCAATACCGGAAGACATCTTGTTACAGGTGGCAAAGAAGAAGACAACAAAGGAGGTGCGGGATTCTTTAAAAACGAGGTATCTTGGTGTTGATCGAGTACAAAAGGCAAGATTACATACTCTTAAAAGCGAGTTTGAGGCGTTGCGAATGAAAGACGGAGAGTCTATAGACGAGTGCGCGGGTAAATTGACCGATATGATCTCAAAGTACAGCAGCCTTGGCGATACCCTTGAAGATGAAGTATCAGTTAGAAAGCTTCTCGACTTGGTACCAGATAAGTATCTCCAACTGGTTGCATCTATCGAACAGTACTCAGACATCGATACTATCTCGTTTGAAGAAGCCATTGGTAGACTCAAGGTGTATGAGGATCGCATTCGACTCCGGAGTGGGATTGCAAGCACGAAGGGAAGTCTTCTTCTTTCTAGAACCGATGATCAAACTGTGACAACCGGAAATTTCTTCCGTCCAAACTGTTAAAAATAAATCAATTCGGAATTTATTTCTGCTCTTGTCAGCATTATCTCGGGTCTAATTAAATATTTTGAACTCAATACAATCGAGGTTTGGGTCCAAGAACGAACTTTTCCAAGTCAAAGCATAGAATCCGGGCCAAACACCCCTTCAAGAGGAGTGTACGACCGCAAACTCGAGTTTACGGTCGTACACCCCCCACCCTACCCCTTGGTCGGAAACTCACCCCTATATAAGGGATGCTAGGCCTTCATTTACCACTTTACACATCTCATAAGCTTTCTCTCTCTACTCTCTCTCTACAATTTTCGAGTTTTGCTCAAGGGTCCTAAAAAATGTAAGTGATTCTTCACTTTGATTGTGTTTCAATCCTTAATCTAGTGATGAATCCATGTCTCATCATTTGCTAGATCTTCTCTCTCACCAAGAACACCAAGAATACACACTAGTTCTTGGTGGCTAAAAACCTTATTCCAAGCCTCTTACAGTAAGTAACTACTCCCTATGCTTGTTATCTACTAGGAATCACTTGTTTTCACCTAAAAATCGACCCAAAATCATGAACACGAAATGGGTTTACGACTGTAAACCATGTGTACGTCCGTACACCCTTCATTGGCCGAGAACTCCATTTTTGGTCGATTATTGGCCTTAAACTCTTCATTAAGCCAGACATGGGACTTAGAACACTTCGAAGAGGCTAGAAAGGACCTAGAAACGCCACAAATCACACTTTTTCTCGAATGTTTACGGCCGTAAACCCATGGTCCGTAAACCCATGGACCGCAAACACTTGGGCCGCAAACTCACGGGCCGTAAACCCTGTTGGGCCGCAAACCCCTAACCGTACACTCCTGATTACGGCCGCAAACTCCCCATCTTCAATCCCGTGTGATTCTAACACTTAGTTTCAAGTGTTTCCTAGTCCCTAAGGTGGTTTCCTTCCATAACAAATGGTGTTATTGTTGGGTTTTGAGCATTCTAACACTCCTAAGTGTACATGCAACCCTAAATACCTTGGATCTATGTTTTCTCTATTATACATGCCAATATGAATATTCCAAGGTATTACCCTAACTAGCATACAATCTTTTGATACTTGAATAATAAACTAGATAGAAATACATACCTTGTTGATGTAGCTTAACTCCATGAAGCTCGAGAGCCTAGTGCCCCAAGTGTGACACCTCAAATGGTTCACACAACATTATCAACACTTGGAATAACCATGAAAAGAAGACACTTCATACTCAAATTGGCTAGCCCTCATATAAGTATCACTAGTGCCAATTTCTTGAGCTAAAGGGGTCTTTATATAGTGTGGCTATTAGGGTTACACCAAGTAATTCATGACTTTACCCATTCCTTATGCTCCATGGGTTTTAACCTCCATGGAGTATCCATGGGTCACCACATGGGTTAAACCCAACATAAGGAATCTTGGATCATAAGCCCACATATATAAGAATTAACGATTTTCACAATCAATCCCCATATATTTAATTAGTCTCTTTTGATCACTAAATTAAGTCCAAATTAATTCTTGATCAATACTAATTAAATAACATGATTTCATATTAATATATTAGAACTTATAATATATTAATATGTCACAAATGTCCTATTCTCACAAACGGTCTATCCAAATGTTCCGATGCCATGCAACCCAAATGGACCATGCCGAGTCGGGTCAAATACATACCAATTATAGTTATGGACTTAGACACTAATCCAACAGTTATGTCCTCATCTAATACACACACACACACACACACATATATATATATATATATATATATATATATATATATATATATATATATGTTTTCATATGTTAATAGGGTCCACTTGAGTACGAAACATCAATTGACACTCAGCACTCATCCCGATCGTACACTCAAATCCTACGTTAAACAGTGAGTTCATACCCCTACACTTTTATAGTTTTTAAAACATTTTTAGGGGGAATACAAGCCAAACATAAAGGTTTTCACAAGTCATAAACTAATGCAATTACAACAAGTTTCATGTAAACATTTAGATACTTTATCCTTTTTGTAATATGCGGAGCATAAGTGACGTTTTCTAAAACATGATTGCATAGTTTTCAGAATCATATATGAACACAACTTACCAGTCAAACTATAATATGTATAGTTTGGGAGATTCAACTCCAGTTTATAGATTCAAACTACGTATAAAGTCAAACATATAAACTAATACAGGTTTAGTTTATCCATTACTACATACAGAAAGCAAGAGTATCTTATCAAATAATTATTTTGTATATAATTATTTATACTCTACAACGTATACAACGATTTCGAACACGAAAACAACAGAACAACACGTAAACTAGTTAATACAGGATTGTGAGACCTTCTCTTCATCATGTCCTTCGGGGTACCAGTAAATCCTCACCTATAGTATAACCAGAGTCTCCTGGAGGGAGAACGTGAAATTTGTGAATAGATCTATTTAGGACTGACGATCCCACACCTGAACTGTTAACTACAGTTAGGCAGACATGCCTGGGGTGACAAATTTTGTAATCGTACGACGCCTGAAGAAACGTCAAGGATGTTCATCAGTCATATTAGCATGGTTATACGAACTCACAATAGTATAAACTAACCTTTGTTTACGAGATTTCTTTCTTCAATAGTTTTATTTAATTAATAAAACTACCTATCTGCTTACTGGAGGGCATTCCAGGGATCCAACTCTTGGTTTTATTTGATTAATAAAACTACTATTCATACGGGTGGTAGCCAGAGTTTTCAAATAGAACTTACACTACATACTGGTGGTAGCCAGGGTTTTCAAACGGAACATACTTTTCATACAGTAATCAACAAACATATTAGAAAATATTGGATTTTCTTGGAAAGCATGCATACATATTTCAGAACTTGATAACAAAGGTTTTCGTTACAAACGACATTTTACTTATAATGAAGAGAAATAATTTGTACAAATTCAGTGACTAGTTTTCAATACAAAAACATGCTTATGAACTCACCAGCTTTATGCTGATACGTTTTCAAAACTGCTTGTATTCTTAGGGCAACAATAGACAGGAACCTTCATCAACTTTTGGAGAAGACAGAGCAATTTGGAGTCTCGTCTTTATCTTTTGTTACTTTTGATGTACACAAACTATGTTTTCAAACAGTTGTAAATATTCTTATTTTAATGTAATGGTTGTGTTTACTTTGATTGCTATGATACGATTGTTGTGATACTACGCATGACGTCGCCCGCCCCCGAACGTTTCCGTCGTCCGTTTGACGGTTCGGGGTGTGACACAAACTGTGCAGAAAACTTTAGGTGGAAGTTCATCGAATGGGAGAGCTCGTGGTTCAGCGTCCCATGACAGAGTTATATGGAATGGTGGACGTGGCAGAGGGAGTACCAGGGGTAGGGGAGGACGTGGAGGTTCCGGATGGTAGAAAAATACAGGGAACAACTATCAGAGGGGTAGAGATAAGAAGCATATAAAATGCTTCAACTGTGAAGAATATGGCTATTACGCATCTGAATGTAAAGCACCAAAGAAGAATGGAGATGAAGCTAACTTAGCTCAGACACATGAAGAGGAACTTGCCTTACTTCTAACTATATATGGAGAAGAAGATGATAACATGGTGCTGTTAAACAAAGAGAATGTGTTTCCGAGAAAAAAATGAGGCAAAGAATGAGAAGGGCGATGATATATGGTATTTAGATAATAGGGCAAGCAACCATATGACAGGAGTTCGTAAGTTTTTTTTCCGAGCTTAATGAAAACATTATCGGGCAGGTGCGGTTTGGTGAAGGGTCTAGAGTTCAAATAGCGGGAAAGGGTACGATTTTGTTGCAATGCAAAAATGGCGAACAACAATTGATCACTAATGTGTATTTCATCCCAACATTATGTAGCAACATCTTAAGTCTAGGAAAATTGACTGAAATTAGGTATAAAATCGAAATGTTTCATGAGTACTTGAGAGTACACGATGAAGGCGGCCGTTTAATTATGAGGGTGCTAAGATCAAAGAACCGGTTGTATAATATAAGGCTTCAAACCTTTAAACTCGTGATCTCTTAGCAAGTCTTGATTACACAGCATGGTTGTGGCATGCCAGACTAGGCCACATAAAATTTCAAATTATAGAGTCCGTGGTACATAAAAACTTGGTAAGGGGTGTTCCACACATAAGGCATCTTGCACAAGTATGTGAAGGGTGTCTGGTAGCTAAACAAACTCGTCAGGCATTCCCGAAGGAAGCACAGTGACGAGAAAGTAAGCCTCTTGAACTTGTCCATGTCGATTTGTGTAGCCCAATCAATCCACCAACAATAGCAGGTAATCATTACGTCATGTTATTAGTTGACGATTACAGCCTTTATATGTGGGTCTCCATGAGAAAGTAAGCCTCTTGAACTTGTCCATGTCGATTTGTGTAGCCCAATCAATCCACCAACAATAGCAGGTAATCGTTACGTCATGTTATTAGTTGACGATTACAGCCTTTATATGTGGGTCTCCATGATAAAGATGAGGTACGAAGCCTTTGCAACCTTTAAAAGTTTTAAGACACAGGTGAAAAATGAAATCATTTTCAAATTGAAGGGCCTGAGAACTGATCGGGGAGGAGAGTTCACCGCCCAACAATTCACTATATTTTGCAAACAACATGGAATCAAGAGACAACTAACAACTCCATACTCACCACCACAAAACAACATGGTGGAACGTCGAAATCGTACCACCCGTGAGGCTACAACATCCCTTATGAAATCAATGAGTGTACCAGACATGATGTGGGGGGAGGTTGTCCGTCATGCAGTCTACCTGTTAAATCGTATTCTGAAAAAGGGGGTGAAGGGTATGACACCATATGAAGGGTGGAAAAGAAAGAAACTGACTTTGGAGCATCTGAAAGTCTTTGGGTGCATTGGACATGTGAAGAAACCGGCTAATCATTCCATAAAACTAAGTGATCGGAGTACGATGATGGTGCACTTGGGAACGGAACCAGGAAGTAAAGCATATCATATGTAATAAACCTAAAGAAAATAGAGTTGTGGTTACACATGATGTTGTTTTTGAAGAGAAAAAAATGGGATTGGTTCGTGGCCCGAGGCGATGAACCCACATCAAACCAGTCTTGGTTTCAAACATTTATTACTAATGAATATGGAAGAGAATCCTACCAACAAACAATTGGTGGCCATGTTGAAAACCCTACCCATCAAGACAACGTGAATGCTCCACCATCACCACCATTCACATCACTTGGTTACGTATCAGACAATGCATCAAATGAGACATACCAACACGGGAGCCCCTCTAGATATGATAATACACTCATTCGAGGTTTTCAAATTTTTTTTTGAAATGTATGACGAGACAACCAATAGAACTTGAACCAGAAGAGTTATTGTTTTTTGGTGAAGAACCAACGAGTTACTCAGAGGCAGCAAACGATCAGGCCTGGTGGGTAGCAATGAAGAAGGAACTTGATTCAATTGTTAAGAATCAAACGTGGAGACTTACTTACCTTCCGAAAGGTAAAAAACCAATCGGTTTGAAATGGGTCTTCAAGCAAAAAAAAAAAGATGCAGATGGTAATATTATACAACACAAAGCCCGATTAGTCGTGAATAGATTTGTGCAGCAAAAAGGAATTGATTACGATGAGGTTTTTGTGTTGGTAGCTCGTTTGGAAATGATCCAACTGTTACTGGCCATAACAGCTAAAGAGGATTGGGGAGTTCATCACTTTGACGTGAAATTGGCCTTCTTGAACGGTGAGTTACAAGAAGAAGTTTATGTATCCCAACCAGACAATTTTCAGATTAAAAGGAAGGAACATTTGGTCTACCGTCTAAACAAAGCCCTATATGGGTTGCGATAGGCTCCAACAGCGTGGAGCATCCGACTTGATCAAGCACTCAAGGAACTGGGATTTTAAAGATGTCCTCAAGAACAAGTTGTATACAAGCTTGAGAAACTAGAGTTTTTACTTATAGTCGAAGTATATGTCGATGATTTGATTGTGACTGGTTTGATTGTGACAAAGTTTGACTTTGAGGGCATTTTGGGTACTTTTGGGATTTTGATGGAATTGGTCACGTGACGAAATTAGGTTTTTGTGTTGAGAGCCGAGATTCGGAGGCAGTCCTCATCAATTCTATCTAATTGTGAGGTGAGTTATCCTGACTGTACTTATGGGTCGAAGGCACCAAGGTTAGCCCTTTGGATTATTATCCTGATTATCGTATGATTGAGTACTGTAGTGATATGTTAGATCTGTATCCTGGTAGATGGGATGATGTTATGCTTAATGATCTGTAAGATCTGTCTGCTTGTTATTGGCTGGTTAATTCTATGATTATCTGTTATATATTTGTGTCGACACGGTGTGTGTGTGGTGCGGTCCTGCTTTGTGCTGAAGGCCAATAGACCCAGTGCGTTCCGGATAGACTAAAGTCCAGTGGGGTGTACCAGTTAGGCCGAAGGCCCGGAGAACGTTCCAGATAGGTTGAAGGCCCGGTGAGGCGTGTCGGTCATGTTGTAGGTTCTATGAGCGTACCAGGTAGACTGCAGGCCGGTGGGGCATTTCAGTTAGATTGAAGGCTCTATATGCATGCTGCTTATTGTATTTATGTTGGGTTTGTGTTGTGTTGGTATTTTGCAGGAACTCACTAAGCTTTGGGCTTACAGTTTTGGTTTATTTTTTAGGTACCACAGATGATCGCGGGAAGGCAAAGGTGTGATCGTACACTTCTTCATGTTTGTTTTATGATTTTGGGAAAAACTCTGATAATAAACATGTTTTGGAAACTATTTTTGTAAACATGTTTCGGAAATGCTTGATGTAGTATAGGGTTCCTACAACACACCACATATCAAGATTCTTGGATTAGAATTTCATCCATAAATGATGCTTTATTCAGAGAGCATCTATCATGAATACTTAAATGCTCTAGTCATTTGTTGTTAGGTGACTAGAGCATGAGCATCTATCAGATGCTCTGGTCATATATATATATATATATATATATATATATATATATATATATATATATATATATAAGATGACCGAAGCATCTTCAGATGCTCTAGAACTTTAGCTAAACTTGTATTCGACGGTAGTGGTCCACAAACTTGTATTCGACGGATGTGTGTATCCCACCCATTAAGATGATTTGACATGATACCAATTTGCAACATGAAGGTATTTACGAAAGCTTCCCTTCCATAAAAAAATAAAAATATATTGTAGTTCGTAAGTACGTTGGATATAGTAAAATATAATAACATAGAAATGGTTAAATACTAGAAATAGCAACGTACTTCTATATATATATATATATATATATATATATATATATGTGTGTGTGTGTGTGTTTATTATAGCATTTCACTTACATTTCGTCCTTTACAACACTATACTTTGAAAAATGTAACCAAATATAGCAATGTCATCCATATAAATGCCTCTATTCGACTTTACCATCTTTTTACCTATTTTGCATATGTTTAAAAGTGTGGTTTTCTGGTTTCATAACATATCAGTAGTGATTACTAGTTTGCTATTTGGCATAGATATCAGATAGTGATGTGTTTATTCGGGTATTTATTTCTTTAAACTATGAGTATTGATTCAACTTGATCAAGTTGGCTGACAACTTCAGTGTAAAATCCTTATAACTGGATCATGAAAATGACTTGATATTTGGATACAGATAGTTAGGGAATAACTCCAAAATAAACACATCATGCTGCTTTGGGGCATTATTCTTGTATACCGCTGGGTTCTATACTTTGAATATGGTTATCAGATTAATAGATTATCTATTAGGGTTAATACTTAATAGGGGTTAATTTTTTAATATTCATTGTGTTAATACCAAAAAATTGAACATTATGGTGGATCTTTTGTTTAAGTTTTTTTCATTTATGAATTATGATTTGTCTATGATTTTTGTGATGCTCTAGTAGTCTAGTTTGTATGGAAATGTGTTCCAATTTCAATAATATGATGTAAATATGATGTTATTCTTTAATATTCATTGTGTTAATACCAAAAAATTGAACATTATGGTGGATCTTTTGTTTAAGTTTTTTTCATTTATGAATTATGATTTGTCTATGATTTTTGTGATGCTCTAGTAGTCTAGTTTGTATGGAAATGTGTTCCAATTTCAATAATATGATGTAAATATGATGTTATTCTTATTCTATCAAGGAAGATCTATATTTGAACTAAATGTGTAGTACATTACCATTATATCGAGGTTTATAACATCAAGTATAATAAAGGTTAAAAGCCCCCAAATTTTTGGTTCGCTTAGAGCCCCCAAACTGGTTAAGTCATCACTAGTGAAGGTTGTTGTCAGATACAACTGGTGAATGGAGAGGTAATGTTGCGGGAAGAGACCGAGATTATGAAAGTCATAGGTTTAAAATTACACGTGAATTTCTAATATATACTATTTAAATAATAAAATATCATATTTATTAAAAAAATTGAATTACGTTTTAATAATTTACAAACAATTATTATATTTTAGAATCATTATAATATAAAAAGAATTCACCACACCTCTAGTCGACTATTCCAATACCTATAGATTTTATCACTATTACAAAGTGTTCATATCAGTATACTTCCAATTTTGTTTCTTTTTTCGTTATCGTTAATGAGTTGAATTGGACAATGCAACATACTTCTCCGATCCAACTCACTTTCATATACAATATACTCCATTTTTTTTATAAATGGCATGAGTTTCATCGTATTTTACTTGAAACAAGTTGTGATATTCAAAATAACAAGTAGCACCGAAACTTAAAATTTTATGAGTTTGTGTACTTTCTTAATTTCAAACTATATAAAATTAAGATTCAAGTTTGTCACACCCCGAAACCGTTGGTGGAAACATTTTGGGGCGCAGGACGTCATGTATAGCATCACAACCAATGAATAACAGCAATCATAGCAACGCAACCATTACACTGAATATTTGAATAAAAACGTTCACATATGTTTGAAACTCAGTTTTGAATTACATCCGATTGTTTTGCAAAATAAAACTTAAAAACTCTAAATACTTCGATTTCTCGAAATTCCAGCAAGTATCTGTCTACTGATTTCCTGAGAATATAAGCAGTTTGAAAATATCAGCATAAAGCTGGTGAGTTCATAAGCAGTAATTTGTAGTGAAAACTTGTTGATGAGCAAGCCGAAATGATTATGTAGTTTCAATAAAATCCGACATTTTCTTTAAATGAAAAAAAAAAAAGAAACGTAGTGATATCGATTTTTGTATACAACCATGAATGTTCGTTTCTGAAAAACAGTAGAGTTATGCAAAATACTATTTCATGCAACTAGCTAAAGCTAATCATGAAGTATATGTATTTAAATGTAAAACCGTAATGTAAAAGATTCGGTTTGAAAACCCTGGCTCTGCCAGTATGCGTAGTGTGTTTAGTTCTATTTGGTATAAATAAAACTATTGAAGAAACCAGGTTGGTAAACTATCGATGATTTATACATAATGTGAGTCGTATAACCATGCTTGATATGACTAGTGACCTTTCCAACGTTCTTCAGGCGTTGTTGTTAAATGACATTTGTACATCTCATGCGTGCCCGCCAAACTGTAGCTAACAGTCCAGATGTGGGATTGTCAGTCCCGAATAGATCTATTCACAAACCTCACGCTCTCCCTCCAGGAGACTCTGGTTATACAGTGGTAGGATTTATCCATGTACACCTAAGGGTACAATAGTGAAGTAGCGCCTCACAGTATCGTACAATCTAGTTTACAAGTAATGCAGTAGCGTTCTACCGTAGTGAAAATCCGAGTGTATACCGCACACAGTGATTATGAAAATTATGATAAAACAATGATATAAACTGTAAATGGTTTCTGTTCCAGTGCATATGTTTAGTAGAGAAAGTTTTCATGCGTGATAAGTTTTTAGAGAAATCCCAAACTATACCGATTATAGTTTGTATGAATGACGTGGCGAATAGCGTATCCGTAAAACTATGCAATTTTTGTGAAAACGTCCCTTATGCTCGACATAGTACAAAGGGAAATAAATTATGAAATTTGCATAAGTTTTATGTGTATTTCTAAAAACACTTTTGTTTAGCTTGAAAGAAAACATTTATGTTTAACTTGTACTCCCTCCCCCCCCCCCCCCTGAAAACATTAAAATTTGCGGAAAAATGTAGGGGTATGAACTCACTGTTGTTGCGTGAAGTTGTTGACTGAAAAGGAAGTTCCCGAATTGTTGCACGCGACCCTTAAAGAAATCCTGTTATCAAATAAATACGTATATGTATCTAAATTAGCGATTTCGTTAGATAAAGTGTCGGAAAACACTAGAATTTGGTTGAGGAATGTTACCGAGACTTGCTTGAATCGAAGGAATGAGTTTACTGCCTTAGAACACGAGTTTACGGTTTCTGCAGTTGAGTTTACGGTTTCTGCAGTTGGCCGCGTTTACGGTCGTAAACTCAAGAACTGAGTTTACGGTCTTTGAAGCCTGAACCGTAAACTTTGGAAAATGAGGTTTGGATGCTGACTTCGATGCGAGGAATGATTCCAGACGTTCCAAAGGGCTCCAAAGGGTGTTTTTCGACGTTTCCCGAGGTTTAAACGCGATTTTTAGAGTTTACGGTTGATGAATCTTAGAGAGAGGAGGAGAGAATGCGGCCAAAAAAATGTTCTAACGAGGATAGGGGTATCGTATTTATAGGGTAAAAGTGGGGGCCACTCGTCACTGACCGTAAACAGGGTTTACGGTTGTAAACCAGTTTACGGTCGTAATCCCATTTTTTGACCGAAATGTTGATTTTTGAGATTTTCGGGTTTCCGCGCGATTTTTGGTTCCGACTCGTAAATAATTTAATTAAGTATAACTAGATTATTTTATTTAAACCAAAATTTTGACGAAAAGGTTAACGGATCCGAAATTTCATTAACAGAAAAAGCGAAACAGAAACGGAAAAAGTTTCGGGTTGTCACAAAGTTACAAGTAGCATTGATGCCTTTATCTTCGAATTAGCATCGATAACTGAAAATCTCATAATTACTAACTGTATTCATCTTATTTTATCACCATGTACGTTTCTCTTTTTGAATTTGGTAGTGATAAAAATTGATATTCATTTGTACAGGGTTAGAGTAAGAAAAGAGAGAGAACACATTGTGGAGTGCATCTTCCTTTATTTTTGGAATTCTAGTGTAGACGAAGCTTTTCCGAACAACCGATTCAATTATGATTGGAGGCTTGGAGCAAGAAACACTATAAGAACAATACGAAGTACTGAACATTGTAATACATAATTCTTCCTCGTCTTCTTTGGAAAAGTGTTGTAGCTTTTGTTTCTTTTTGATGAAGTTTCATATGCTAACAAAAGATAACATGATTTACAGAACGAGTGAGATTTAGGATCGGACATTGGCAACTTGTGTAACATATCAAAAAATACAAAAATATTTAGCTTTTCAAAAATAACCCAAAACCATAAATGTCTACAAATCATTGTTTCAAAAGTGTATTTCTACAATCAGAGTATCCCAAAATCCAAATAACATAAAGCTGAAGGATGTGCACGATCATGCCTTTGCCTTGGCACGGTCCTATGAAGTACCTGAAACAATAACTAAAAGTGTAATCCAAAGCTTAGTGAGTTCCCCTAAAGTACCACCACATAACATAACAAACAACAACATGCATATAGAGCCTTCAGCATAACTTGGTCGCCGCACCGGGCCTTCAACCTAGCTGGACCGCTTTTTGGGCCTTCGGCACAACTTTACCGCCTTATAGGCCTTCAGTCTATCCGGACCGGCATGGGTATCTTGGCCTTCAATACCAACTGGTCCGTCTCAACCCATTAACCCATAACATATCGATATAAACATTATTAATCAATAATAAGCAAACACAGGTAGTCCTACAAATCTACCAGTCTAATCACATAACCAATAAAACATATATCCCAACATATCAGCATACAACAACCATGATATCTAATCCAATGGGTCGGCCTTGGTGCCTTCGACCCATAAGTACAGTAAGGAAAACTCACATCTCTGTCTGAACAAATAGCGGATAGGTCTCTGCTCCAAATCTCAGCTCTACCCATCACCTATTCATCAAATAGTGACCATCCTCAAATACCACTTAAAATACCCAAAATACCCTTAGGTCAAACTTGGTCAAAGTCAAAGTCAACTACAACAAGTCGCTAAGCCATGAGCATCCTTAGCCATGATGTGGCTACTAAATGACAATATAGTTGAGACTTAGCCCAGCCGCCATGTCGTAAGGACCTTGACCACGTCGTTGGCACTAGGTTCCCAAACATCTTAATGGATTAAGTTGATTTCCTTAATCTTAAGAGCTCCAAAGCCCATATCTAGTCCATTCTAACTTCCAAGTGGATAAAGTTTCTAAATTTATCCCCTTAGACTCTCTAAGGGATAGAGATCCCCATTTCTAAATCTAAAAGGGCAAGAAAAAGCTTTGCTTAACCCATAAACCACTTTCTCTTGAAGACAACTAGATCCCTATTTCCAGAATGATTCTAGCATGAAATAACAACATAAAAATCCTTACTTTCTATACATGCATGTCCAATGCATGTCTTGGACTCTATTAGGTCAAAATGAGGGTTTTGGCCAAATCTTCCATGCATGATGGTAAAACTCAATGCTATTCCAGATCCAAAGCATCTAAGGTCCAAAATGACCTGGAGATTCATAAAGTTGTAAACTTTATGAGATCTCACCACCCAATAATCAAGGACTTGAAGATTAAGGCATAGAAACCTAGATCTATGCACTTTAAACGAAAAAGCTTGGAAATTGGGGACTTACAAGAGTCCAGAAGATGCATAAGAAGATGGTGAGAAAAGTTGCTTGCTGAATCCAGGTCTAGAAGTCACCTCCTTCTTCATAAATCCCCAAAATCAACACAAATGGCTTAGAAAGCAAAACTGGAGGTTAGGGTTTGCTTGGAGGTTGATAGAGTGTGATGGAGGCTGAGGGTGAGCAACCCTAGCCCTCATATTCCCTTAAATATGATGCAAACCATGGAAATTAGGGTTTCTCATTAAACAGCTGCCACGTCGTGTCGACCATTTAAAACCCGCGATACACCGACCGTTGCCACGTTGCGAGATTCCTTCACCACGACGTGGCACTTCCCCAAAATTCAAAAATACAATAACTATAATACCTCTAAGAACCTGAATGTTACAACTTGTTTGGGCAACAAAGGTAATGTGGTCTTATCCTTCTCCCCCTCGTGACTTGTGATTATTCTTTTGTTTTTTGAATCGAATTGGTTCTATTTTTCTTTCTTGAATTTCTCTTCTCCATCTTCTAAAAAAGTAAATCCTCTCTTTTTCTAATATAGGATGTGATAGTTTCGCGGTTGAAGATGGGTTGTGATCATACATAAATGACAATTCAAATGGTTAGGATCAATTTGATTGATCCATTTTTAACCATTTTATGTTAAAAAAAGGTTTTAATATTTAGGGGTAATATAGTAAATTAATTTTTTTCTTTTTAAATTATAATTTTATAAAATAAATATTTAATTAAAAATGTCAAAAAAATAAAAAAAAAAAGCTTGGGTGAATACACTATTTTAAAGATTAAAAGGGATAAATACGATATTTAAATATTAAGCTAGACAAATACGTTATTTTATTGTTTACTAACGATATATACAAAATTCACCATACAATTAAGGTTATTGTCATTATAATGAAAACAAAGTTTTTTTTTCATTTTATTTTAAAATGTCATTGACTTGTTTTTGTGCATTATAAATGTATAAACTCAATAAAATTATGTCGTTTATGTTATTGTCATGAAAATAAAAGGGCTATTTAGTTTTGTTTCTTTTGATGATGTGTACTTTAATATTATTCAGAAAGTCAAAGTTTTCACCGGTGTGTACATTGATTTCCCTCGAGACTATAAAAAAATGTTTTGAAATGACAAGTTTACCCTTAAGACTGTATGCGTAACCAAAATCATTAGTATCTTCATCGTCTATCCATAAAATCAAAATTTCGAAATCTAAATCTTCGGTGGTTTCGTTTTCCTGAACCAACTGGAGACTTTATATCTCACCAAGGTCCAAAAGATGAAAGGAGTGAAGGAACTTGGCTGGAACAAATCCTTGCACCAAAGGTCACCTTCTTCTTTAAGAGCACACCAAAATACACACAATCAACTCACAAAGCACAAATATGGTTAGGGTTAGGGCGAGGGACGTTTTCTAAGAGTGGATGATGTCAAATGAGGCAAACCCTAAGGGTTAGAGCCTTTAAATAGGGTCCAAATGCCAAACTTTAGGGTTTCGTCCATCAGCTAGGTTACGTCGTGTACAATAGACGGCACGTTGTAACCTTCAATTAAGACATCACGCCTTGACCACCACAAGGTTGTGCCGTGAAGCTGAAAATTCCAAAATTAAATGTCATAAATGAAGCACATATTGGGAAAAATGATGATGGTTGCATCATCAGTGGTTTGCAAAGCCTGAAGAGGACATGGAATGTGAAGAGATCGGTAGTTGGAGATATGGTATTTAGGAGTGAATCAGTTTAGGAGTGAGATGGTGCAAATAATTTCTTAAATAACATCTTTTAGTTTGAGAAATTTCATGAAATAACCATATCTTAAGGGGTGTTCTCATCTTTTAACCATAAAATTTCGAAATTTGTAAAATGACCATCAGATCTACAGAGGGTGCTCTGCGGATTCGTTTACCCTTCTGAGGATCTTAGTACACCTCTACGGAAATGAGGTAACAACACTAAAGGACAAAAATTTTCGGGGGTTTTTAGGATTCCACACAGGTGGCTCTAAGGATCGCTTAGGGGCTGTTTGATAGTTGCTGACTGAGTCAAATCTGACCGAGTAAGGGCCTGACTGGGTATGAAGGTCTGACTGCATCTCTGATATGGGCATATTTAGTCATATAATTCATGCATTATCTTAATACTTTATGTTGTTGTTGTCTCATTTAATGAACAAAAGGTGCTTAATTAGTTTATAATTTCGTTTTTCAGCAACAATGACATGCTCGGATGGAAAAGGAAGCGGAACTAGCGATTGGAAGCTTGGATCTTGGATTTTGAAGAAAGAAGGATGTTGCTGGACAGCTTGACCCCTTGTCAGTGTTTTGGCCATATCTCATGAACCGTAACTCCGATTGACGAGATTCAAAATGTTCTGAAAACTAGACACAATTTCGGACAACTTTCGTGTTTTGAGAAAATGCTGATTGCAAACGGACTCGGCGAGTTGGTCAGAAGTTTCGTGATTCTTGACTTTGCCTTGTCGTGCACGGGATTTTAAGTGATGGACTCGGCGAGTAGGTCACTGGACTCGCCGAGTAGCCCCTGTTTTCATAATATATATATATATATATATATATATATATATATATATATATATATATATATATATATATAGAAATGCTTCTCATTCGAACCCTAACGAATGGGGGAAGTTTAGGACGATTTTTGGAGTCCAAAAGGGTTCTTAGAAGTTGTGGTTTTCGAGATTTCAACGTAGATATCAACTTGGAAGAAGATCAAAGGCAATAACACACTACTTTTATCTTAATCTTTTGCATAAACCATGTTTCAATCATTAGATTATGTTTTTAGTTTGTTATTTGTTGTAGATATGAGCTAAAAACTCATAACTTCTGTTTAGGATAGATGATTTTGTGATTATGGTTTGATTTATGGTAGGATTGATGTAATATTGGTGATTTTGTTGATTCTAGCTTGTTAAAGAACCTTATGTGTGAATGATAACTATTTTTCTATTAATAGGAAGATAATTGAGCTGCATGAACATCTCTTAGTTGTTAACCTCATATGTTTATATGACCACTTTATCATATGTCTAGGATTAATGAACATGAAACTAGAATTAATAAGAAAAATAGGTAAATTCATGTGTGAGCTTGTGTGATGAACCATCAACAAGAGGTTAACTAAAGGGCCAATTTAGTTGACCATTACAAGTCTTAATTAACCCGAATAAATAACCTAGTGAATTGAATTAAATTAGACAACTGGCCATTGTTTGAGTTAGTTTGTTCTCTAAGGATTAGTGTAGCGAACGTGAATCTAATCATTTGAATTGGTAGCCAATAAAAGAATTAATCCATTGCACTATTACCATAATATCAACCATAGTAACTCAAAGTTGAACTAAACAGAAGTTCCCTTCGTTATTGAATTTAGTTGAATCTTTGTTTATCTAGTTCTTAGTTTCTTAGTTTAAATTTTAGTTAATTGTTTAAGTTTCTAGTCTTGCAAAACTAGAGAAAACCCATTTTCTATTACTTGTTTTGTTTTGATGATATTAGCATTTATTTTAATTGTTTACCGTTCCCTGTGTTCGATACCCTACTTGCTTGAACTATATTACTAATCGATAGGTACACTGTCTTTCGTGTGTTTATTTTGTGTCTAAGTTAGTAGGATTAAAACTAGTTTGTTTTACACACATCAATTTCCTTCTGACTAAAACCTTGTTGTTTGATTATGCATCTGATTAACTATTCCGACCACTAAAAATGACCATTTTACCCTTCAACATTTATAGAAAATATTTCTTAAATATATGTTTATTTGGTTACATTTATCTAGCATACTGAACAAAACAATCATATAAAAAAGACTTCTTAAATAAAAGTCCTGGATTTCATTGTATTCTATCTATTTATTGTAAGAAATCTTGACACCATTTTGATATAATCAAATGCCCTGGTTCCAACAACCATCCCACCTCACAACAAGTTTTTTCTCCATTCTTTTATTGAGCTCCACAAGTTTTTGAACATAATCTGTCATAACAATGAAAACAAATTAACCACATATACCATACTTTATGATTTCCTTTTGGGCATTTTAATAATTAACCTCAAATATTATCATATATTGAAGTATATTATACTTTTAATTAAAGCACCATTATACCTAATCATGTCTCCAATTGGTTTTTACCAAATTATCATATAATTCAACTTCACAATGTGGCATGAAAAAAAATCTACAACAAGAAAGAACGAATATGCTACAAAAAGATCAGACGTTGGTCAAACAAGAAGATCACTCATGCATTCTATCAAACACTTGGCTGGCATGGAAAAGTATCAAATACAAACATGATCAATTGACAACCATAGACAGAAAGTCATCTGTACAAGAGCACAAATAAAAAAAGTTAGCTGTACAACATTATAAGATCACATTCTTCACCATTAATTCCAATATCATTTTCAATACCCAAAATTGAATGTTCAAATCAAACTAACTATGCAAATCTCGGATTACATCAATAATTTTTTATCAGACGTCTTCATCGATCATCAAATACATGAGAGAAGAAAGGTGAAACATACCTAGTATTTAATAGCCACCAAAGCAAACTAGAATCACTGTATTTGTGACGTGTTGGACCTAATTTGAAGAAAAATATCGTTGATTGAAGAACTTTGTGTCAATAATGTCGATTAAAGAACATTCACCCTTATTGACGTTCTCACACATGGAGGTTGGAGAAGGGAGGAGCAACGTTGGACGGAGGTCGTAGGAGGGAGGTTCGACGAAGGAAGGAGCTAAAGAACGGAGGCGATGAAGAAGGCGCTCTATTAAAGACGTTGGAAAGAGACGTGTTTTTTTTTATCAGGGCACGAATGTCTTTCTTCCATCACTTGCTCGGTCAGCTTGTATTTTCTATAGGACCGAGTCAGATCAATTTTTTGGATGGAGACCGGGTCAGATGCTCAATCTACACAAATCAAACACTCTGACCGGACCGAGTAAGACAAAAATGTCTGACCGGACCGGGTCAGCACCAAATCAAACAGGCCCTTACTGTCTCCGAGGATCGGTTAATGGCTCTGAGGATCTGTTCTTAGGCAAAATATAGTGCCAAAATCAACAAGTCTATTTTTTTAAATATTTTTTGTTACTTAATAATCCTTTTTAATAACTTTTTTTACTTAATAATCCTTTTAAATAATTTTTGTTACTTAATAATCCTTTTTGCGTATAAAATCAAAATAAAAAATAATAATAATTTCGCAGAAATGAACATTGATCCTCAGAAGGGGCTCTGTAGATCTGTTCTTGAGCAAAACACCTTTGTGGATCTGTTCTTCGCAGAAACGATATTTTCATGGCAAAAATCAGGCACAAATTTAGGATTTACTAATCACTAAACTATCATACATTCATACAAACTATCATACACCCTAAGTAACTAAAAATTTGGCACTATGTTTTGCTCAAGAACAGATCCTTGGAGCCATTAAGCGATCCTCAGAGCACCCTCTACGGATCTGATGGTCATTTTATAAATTTCGAAATTTTATGGTTAAAATGTGAAAACAACCTTTAAGATATGGTTATTTCATGAAATTTCTCTTTTAGTTTTGGTCCTTGATGTTAGTAGGTTGTAGTAAATTTGGTCAAAGAAAAAAAAAAGAAAATGTCAAAAAGAAAAAAAAAAACAATGGCATTTTCGTCATTTCATATAAGAGAAGTTTAAGAGAAGTGATACCTAAAACCCTCCACATGGACCACCCAAGATTAAATCCCAATACCAGGAACCAAGGATCAAAAGTGTAGTTTACTCTACATTTTACGTCTACGTGTACCTCAAATCAGTTGTCACGTGACCAACACGGGTCTGAGAAATTAGGAGTCAAATCTGTTTCGTCCCACGGCGGCACGGCCGGTTCTTTCCGCACCCTTTCTCTATCCATATCGAGGATTTTGTGATTAGGGTTAGCAGTAACTAGTATAGTCAGCACAATTTGATTCTTTCTCCGGGAAGCTACTTTCATCAATGTATCTCTCATCTGAGAAACCTCGTTCAATCGACTTCTACAAGGAAGTCGCCGGAGGAGGCGATAGGAACATGCTAATTGAATCAGAACAGACACCACACAACCACCAGCAGCAACATCAACAACAACAGCTGATGATTATGGCTGAGAACAACAATAACACCAGTAGCGGCGAAGATCACGAACTGAGGGCTCCGAAGAAAAGAGCCGAGACTTGGGTACAGGAAGAGACTCGGATCCTGATCAGCCTCCGTCGTGAAGTGGATCGGTTTTTCAACACTTCCAAGTCGAATAAACATCTGTGGGAACAGATCTCGTCGAAGATGAGGGACAAGGGTTTTGATCGTTCGCCGACTATGTGTACCGATAAATGGAGGAATTTGCTCAAGGAGTTCAAGAAGGTGAAGCATAAAAACAGTAAAGGAAGTAGTGGTAGTACTAAGATGCTGTATTATAAGGATCTGGAGGAGTTGATTAGAGACAGGGCCAAAGATGGAACTTACAAGGCCGCATCTCCTACTTCTTCCAAGCTCGATTCATTCATCCAGTTCTCAGATAAAGGTCAATCCTCCTCTTATCCGCCTTTCATTTGTGAAATTGCTTGGGAATTCTGCAAGAGCTTACCACCAGACGACGTGTTACCCCCAAAATGCTTCTACTCCTGTTATCACTCTCTGTCTATAGAATATGCTTATTACTTGTCAATTTTTGATACACATTGAAGTTCAAAAAGCACACTCTTGAACACTGCATACTTGCACATGTTAGGGTGAAAGAAATGACTAAAAGTCTGGTTGCTTGATTGCTTACAGGGCTAGATGATGGGAGTATTCCGTTTGGACCCATGGAAGGTAAATTTCTGATGAAACTAGTATTCTTCCTTTATTTAATTAACTGTAGTATTTGTTTGGTTTTGGTGTTCAGCTAATGGCCGATCAACAGTCAATATTGAAAGACCTTTGGATAATGATGGGGATCCTCTTGCCATAACTACAGCAGAAGCAGTTGCCGGAAATGGAGTCCCCCCATGGAACTGGAGAGACACCCCTGGGAATGGTATGCAGATGCAGCCTTAATTTTCACAAAACAAAAGTAGCTCTTGAAACACAATTAAAAATGGCCAGTTTGTTTGTTGTATATATGATTGATGCAGGTGGTGAAGGTCAATCTTGTTATGGGAGGATCATAACAGTGAAATGGGGAGAATACACTAGAAGAGTTGGTATAGATGGATCAGCAAAAGCAATAAAAGAGGCAATAAAATCAGCATTTGGGATAAGGTCAAAACGGGCATTTTGGTTGGAAGATGAAGATGGTGTGATTCGTGCACTAGACAGGACAATGCCTGTAGGGAATTATAATCTCCACCTAGATGAAGGTAGCTAGCTACTGCTACTCTCTGCAAATTTATTTAATGCTATCATCTTTCTTCAACGTTTTTGTTATGTGTACATGACAGGGGTGTCTATAAAGATCTGCCATTATGATGAGTCTGAAAGAATAGCTGTGCGTACTGAAGATAAGACGTTCTATACAGAGGAGGATTTGCATGAGTTTCTGAGTGGGCGTGGTCTGTCTGGATTAAGAGAGATTAATGGGTACAGAAGTTTTAACAATGTCGATGATTTACGCCTTGGTGCAGTTTACCAAGGGGTCAGACTCCTTGGAGGAGACTAGAATTAGAATTTCCTCTATTTCTTAATGCATCAATCATGTAATAATACTCAAAATATTCCATGTAAAATTTGGTTTAGTGTAAAATTGATCAAATAGATCTCGTCATTATTTATTTAGTTACTAGTTTATAACCCGTAGGAACCAAAATTAATTAAATTTTCATAGTAAAAACTTAAAATTATTAATCAATTATTTTAAATAAATTATTAATTAAGAGATATTTTTTTTTAATTATATAAAATTATAACCGTTGATTTAAATAATAAATACATGGAATTATATCATTGTATTAATTTTATTTTCATTTTTATTCTAATGTTATTAATTTAATGTAATTAGAATGATATATATGACAAAAGAAAGAATAAATTTATTTTTTTGTTATTCTTTTATTAAAATAAAAAGATTCGTTTTACCAATAGTATTTGTTTGTAGACTTTTTTTTCTTAATTAACACATCATTATTTTGTACCCACATTCCTACTTCTGAAGATCATTGAATTTTGACGATCATTGAATGTCAACAGTGGCAAATCCTCTCTATAGTCTATTCTCAACATCTTACTTCTTGTGTGTTTGCTAGTTTCTTATGGGACTTTGAGTATTGTTGTTGTTTTACAAACAAATAGTATCATTGAGTTGAAGGTCTAAGGACTAATTTCGTTGACTATTGTTGTTGTTTTCGCATGTTTGTATAAAACTTCTTGTTTAGGTAAACTAGTGGGGATGTATGCACGTTGCGGCGTGTTTATTAATCCTATAATTTCGTCATTCGACACCATTTATGAAATGTTCTCTTACACATGGACCATTTATGTCAATTTGTTATTACACCAGAACCATTACTGTAATTTTGTCTTACATAAGGTCCATTTATTTAATTTCGGTATTACACAAGGACTATTTCAATAATCATGTTATTACAGGGACAATTTTATAAAATCAATGTTACAACGACCATTTTTGTATCTTTGTCGTACATAGGGACCGTTGCTATAATTTTGTCATACATAGGGATCATTTATGTAATTTTGTGTTAGACACAAACCATTACGTAATTATTAGAAAGAGACAGTTTCTATAACTTTCCAGGTGCATTTAGATAAAACATAATTTTACATATGGATCATATTTATGTAATTTTCTGAAACATAGAAACCATTATATAAGTTTGCAAGGACCATTTCTGGAATTTTATCAAACATAAGGAGTATTATAAAATTCGATACGAAGTTGTTAAATTTACCATTAAATTAGAGTTATATCTGATAATTGGATCCTTCAAGGCCATTGACCAAGTTGAAAAACTTTATTATTATAGAGATTTTGAAAATGCACTATATATATAAATATAAAGAAGGGAATGGCTAAATAAACACCCCATTTACTAGAAACACAATCTATACTAAAGAAACACCCTTTAATGATTAAAAACACCTTTTACCTTTAATAAACCTAATTATTAGATAATGATTTAAGTAGTATATTTTTTTTAAAAAAAAAATATATATATATATATATATATATATATATATATATATATATATATATATATATATTAAAACTGTCGCATTTTTTTTAAATACTTTATCTAATAATAAAAGAAATTTATAAGCTCATTCCACATATAAAAAATCATCAGCCCATTAATCCTCTTAAAACCCTAGACATATTTAAAATCATATTTTTTCTTTCATTCTCAAATTCCCTGAACTCCTGAAAAGAGTATGAGAACATTCGTCCTCACCATCTTTCTTCCACCGGAGCACCACCAGCTACTGAAACACTGCCTCCAGTTCCGACCACACCATCTTTCTCTCCACCTTTGTCTCTCGATTTCTCTATTTTTCTCTTTCTGTTTTCTCCAAGTGGTGGCCGACGGTAGGTTTCCTACAGGACGACGATGGTTGTCGTCCATAAGTCGCAGACAAGTGGTTTCTCTATCTCTAGTCCATAAGTCGCAGACAAGTGGTTTCTTTATCTCTATCTCTCTCGATTTGTCTCCATCGCTCGATCTGTCTTTCTCTCTCGATCTATTTCTATTTCTTTCCGTTTTTTTTTTCTGGTGATGTCACGGGCAGCGGTAAGCCTCCGACGATTATGATGGCTGCAGTTAGAAGACTAATTTACTCTAATGTATATTGTGACAATGATAATATAAATTTGATTATTTATAATAGATGTTAGTTTTTTTTTATAAAAGTTAATTCATGGTTAATAGTTGGATTATATTTAAATTTAATGAAGATTAAATTACACAGTTCCCAAACACAACATCAGCATTTCCAATGTTATACTATTTTCAAGATTTGAGATAGAAATATGGTGTTTTTTTAGTAAAAAGAGGTTTGACTTTAAAATAGGGTGTGTATGCGGTGTTTATTTAGTAGCCACCATAAAGAAAAGATAACAGAAGAGACACGAATGCCAAAACACACTTTTGACTTTATTGAAGAAACATAACTCGAAAACTTCAATCTCTTAACTCTCTGCTTATAGAATAATGGATCATATCTCATTATATATATATATATATATATATATATATATATATATATATATATATATATATTAAAGCACATGGAAGGTTTCAACAGGAAACTTTCCATGTTTATACTTTTAACACTATATTTTTACTTTTTCTTAATTTTGCCACTAAAGTTTCAACAAACTTTTCATTTTTATAATTTTGCCACTTTATTTTTACTTCTTCATATTTTTGCCACTAAACTTTCACTTTTACTTCTTTAAAACCATTTTTCTTTATTCTTTTATAATTTTACCACTTTATTTTTACATTTTTATAATTTTGTCACTAATGTTTCAACAAACTTTTTCTCTTTATAGTTTTTGTACTTTACTTTTACTAATTTTGCCACTAAAGTTTCAACAAACTTTTCCTCTTTATAATTTCGACACTTTATTTTTACTTCTTTATATTTTTGCCACTAAACTTTCACCCGTGCAACGCACGGACCTTTTCCTAGTTATATACTAAAACAAATACATTAGAATATAACTAGGATTCCTAAATTGTAACCACTAAAACTTTCCTTGTTTACTTTCCTTATTGCTCAAGGAAAATACAAAGACTTGGACACCACTCCAAGATAACCTTTAAGATGGACCATAACATTCCAAGTGGCCACATTTGTCTCAGCAAATTCGCCAACAATCACCCCCTGAATTTCTGAGTCAGGGTAATTCTTGCACGCCAAGCAATGCTCTCATCTCTGCGAACTTTATTCGAGCTAGAAGTGGTATTTTTAGGTATTTCCGGAAAAGTGATGAAAAAACATTTTCAAGTTCTTTTATCTTCCAGAAAACAAACAGTCTTTATAAACATATATCACATGCAAATGTAAGTGCCCAAAAAGACTTTTTGCCAAAAAACAAACGAGTCCTTAATCTAACAAGATAATATATGTAGATTATATTAGACTGGGCCAATTGAAAAAAAAAAGCAAATGTATGCTTTCCTTTATTTCTTTTGTATATCATTTTACTCTCATCTTTCAGTTACGAAACGTATTTTGAAAAGTCCATCCAATTATAATAATGACATACTAATGCAAAGAAGTCTTTATATTTTGACTCTATTGACAAAAAACCACTCTTATTTTTTTATTTTTATTTTTTTTATAATTTAACTATTAAAACCGATAAACACTTGCAAGAACCATACATATAGTTACTTTTTCCCATCTTTACCAAATTTAGTCTTCAATCACCATTTTCCCATCTTTCATTCTAAATTTGCTAAAATGTCGTTTTGCTTATTGCAACACAACCATGGCTAGAACCATACATATAGTTTCATTTATCTTGATTGTAGTTTTCATGTGACAACCCGTAAATTTCTATCTTGTAAAGTCAATCCAATCAACCAAAAGTCAGACTTGTTTCTATTGCCTTTTAGCATTGTTAAGGGTCATTTTAATGAGTTCTAAGCCCAGTATACTTAAGGATTGAGTGTTTTGAAGTATTAGCTCGAGATCAGAAGGCTGCACTCGAACCAGAAAACCCAACACATGAGGTTCACGGCCGTAAACCCTGTTCACGTCCATGAACACTCTTCTGGCCGTAAACCATCCTCCATATATAAGAGATTGCTTCATTTTTTCTTCATTTATTCTCCAAGTTCCGGCCGCAAACACTCCATTCTCTCTCAAGTATCATCCAAGAAAAGCACTCATTTCACTCCTAAAACGTAAGCATATCATCCCTTACTTGTTCATGCTTAGCAAACCCTATGTTCTAGCCTTGATTCATCACTCTTTGTCACCATCTTCAAGATCTTCAAGATCTTCAAGAGTTTACGGCCGTAAACCCTTCAT
The DNA here is from genome assembly GCF_051521515.1 of Lactuca serriola. NCBI lineage: Eukaryota > Viridiplantae > Streptophyta > Magnoliopsida > Asterales > Asteraceae > Lactuca > Lactuca serriola. The sequence continues at coordinate 396,455,608 of NC_136411.1, forward strand.
AAGGGACGTAAACCCTTCATAGGATCTTGGGCTGTAAACCCTCCCAAGGCCGTGAACTCCTAGATTTTGGCCGTGAACTCCTTGTGATCAATCACATGTGATTCTAACACTCCATTGAGAGTGTTTCCTAGTTCCTAAGGTTGTTCCCCTTTATGTTAGTTGTTTTAAACACTAATTATATACATATATGTATCAATATATGTCATTTAGGACTCATTTGTGCCTCGGGACTTCATTCGTGGAACTTCTCATCCTTACTCGAATCTTCAATTGAATCACCCACATAAGGTGAGTTCATACACCTATAATCAATCTTTTAAATGTTTTAAATGCTTTTAGGGGGGGATACAAGTTGAACACAATGGTATTGTGTTAATATTTTACCTGTGATAACCATCACATTAAATGATTTCTTATGCTTTAGTAAGTGATCAAATCAATTCAAAAACTTTTTTAAGTTATGTTAGATTGTTATTTATAAAACCCTGCTTTTAAATTATGAGCATAACTCAGTAGATAATTGAGTCTTTTCTACAAATCAGAGACATCTCAAACAAACATACTAGTAAAGTATAATAGGTATAGTTTAGAGGTTCAGTACATACTATAACTAGGACAGGGAGGAACATGCTATAACAAGAACAGGAAGGAACATACTATATTCGAGAACAGAGGAACATATCATTAACACATTGTTAATAACAAAATATGATAATATACAAGGTATAAGGATATATATGGGTACTTCTACAAAGTACCAGGTTATATATGCGGTACATCTACAAAGTACTGGAGTTATATATGGGGCACATCTACAAAGTACCGGATGTTATTTATAAATGGTACATCTACAAAGTACCGGACAATAAAAAACATATTAATATATACAAAACTCACAACCGTATCGACTGAGGCGTTTAGAGTACAAGATTTCATTACTTCTAGTAGTCTTCCTAACAAATAGAACATCGCCACATAACTTCCTGGTAACATGAACATTTAGTTAGAAGGGGGCCTATAAAGCTAACTTTATGATTCCTTAGTGGATACATTAGGGATATATATTAATTAGATCGGACAGACAGTAGGATGTGTGCTTTCCGCTTCATTTCGTGTTCCTTGTTTGGTTGTGGGCTTAGAGCAGATTCACCCAGTCTACTATCTATTCGATCTTAGCTATATATATATATATATATATATATATATATATATATATATATATATATATCTTGTATACACTTAGTAATCCTAGGGAGTAACAGGTATGGGTCAAGTCATAACATACAAATTCAATATACCGTTTTCTAGTACAGAAACATACTTTCAGATAGGCTAAACTATAAACTTATCAGTAAAAGGTTTAATTCATTTTATTAAACCAGTATAACTTAAAGGACCTTTAGTGGTTAATTCTATAATACATTAGTTTATACATCAGAGTTATATATAATTAATATCCGATAGGCAGTTGGATGTGTGCTTTCCGCCTTACTTCCTGTTCCTTGTTTGGTTGTGGGCTTAGGGCAGATTCACCCATTTAACTGTAACATCCGGATTCCCAGGTATTCTATGTTATTCATTTATTTTGAGTTATGAGGAGGGACTCGGCGGGTTGACGCCTAGACTCGTCGTGTAGGATCGCGATTTGTTGACTGGATTAATGAAGGGACTCAACGAGTCGATGGGTGGACTCGACGAGTCCGCGTTGTGGACAAAAACCCTAAATCTTTGGGCATGTGCCTTATTTAAGGGTCCTTATATCCCTCAATTGCGGCTACTAGTCCAGAGAGAGAAACCCTAGAGAGCTTGAACGAGTGGTATAAGAGAGAGAGCCTTTTTGATCCTTATTAGTGTGATTTTGCAAAGAAGAAGGTGTTTCCAGCAAGAAGAGGTCAAGGGGATTGCTATTCTGTGGGTTTCCAGCTTGGATCTGCAACTTTGAGGTAGTAAATTGATCCCTTCTTCTGTTTAGTATGAGATCCTTGAATTTAGGGTTGTCTATACCCTTTTATTAGCTTGAATAATGAGCATATTGTCCCTTTGAGTGTTAGACTCTGGATCTGGACCTTTAGAGGTCCAAAGAGCCTTATCCAACCTGCTTTATGTTGTTCCATGGAAGAAATGATCTTAGGTTGCCTTTTTAGAGATGATTTCACCAAAGAGAGCCCTACGTGTGCTGCATGACTGTAAAGGTCGGACCTTTACGTGATTATTGTAAATGGGGAGGACAGATCTATAGGTTAGAGAAGCGGATCTGACCTCAGAAGGTCATTTGAGTGTTGTCATGGACACTACTCGACGAGTTCATAAGTGGACTCGACGAGTCGAGTCGGGGTTGCCCCGCGATTCGTGACAGGTGTAACCAGTCGAGTGAAGGGACGGCTCGACGTGCCAAGTGAGGCTAGAAGGATTTAGAGGACCCGCGTGGACTCGCCGAGTCGCCCTTGTGCTCTCGACGAGTCGGGTCAAAGTTTGACCGTTGACTTCAGTTGACCTTCGGGTTTTGGTCAAGCTGATTAAGGAGAGTTCAGGGAGGGGTAGAATGGCCTTTTACCCAATCTTTTGAGATGAGGCTATGAGAGGATATTTATCGGGAATGTTATTCGTATGATAGGAGGAGGCTAAGTCGGGACGTCAAGCACGAGAGTTTATCCGACTTCGTTCGAGGTGAGTCTTTTCACTACTGTACCTAGAGTGGTACCTATGTGTCACACCCTAAAACCATGAACGGCGGAAACGTTCTGGGGCGGAGGACGTCATGTACAGTATCACAACAATGAAAAGTAGTAAACAAGCAACAACATCATCCATTACATTAATAATATAATTTTAAATACAAGTGTGTTCTGTCAAATTATAATAGACACTAAAGTATAAAACAAAATGAAAGATGAGTCTTGAACGAGCTCCATCTTCTCTAAACTTTGCATCTGTACCTGTCTATCGTTGACCTGAGGATACAAGTTATTTTGAAAGAGAGTATCAGCTTTAAAGCTGGTGAGATCATAAGTATTTTAGTGTCTTAATTTGTATGTAAGTATTTGTATGTATATGAATCGTAAGTATTTGTATGTATATGAACTGTAAGTATGAAAAATGTTTTGAACAATCCTAGAAAGCCCTATGCTTCCTACTGAGAGTATCCTTCTACCAAGGCATCTAGTATCTGTGTGTGTCTCCTGTAAGAGTGTGTATTTTCCCAAATCTGACTATCATTAACCAAAAATATAGCTTCTACATTACCGTGCATCATGTGAATGTTCACAAAGTGAATGTAATGGGAAAATGAAATAGTATTATGGTGTAGTATCGAACTACCACCGTACTAACTACCTTAAAACAAAAAGGTGTTCAATGTAACATGTGATCGACCTGTATCCTGCTACCGACTATAGTAAAACGATGATGTAAGACGCCGTAAGAAATGACATTTGGCACCCGTAGACTTGCAAGTCCCACTGTAGCGAGCAACAAGGTGTAGGATAGTCAATCCAGTATAGATCTATACGCAAACTCATACGCTCCCCAATTAAGGAGATTCGGGATACAAGAACGGTCATGGCAGGAAGTGCCATGACCCACTCAATGCTTCACATAACTACATGAATGTACTAACTGAAAGTGTACTCTTTCTCTGTCTAGCCTGTATGTACTGAAATGTTCTGTGTGTGCTAGCTGTAATGTATGTTCCCTCTCTATCTAGCATGTATATTAATGTACTGACTCATGAATGAACCGACTCATTATGTTTCATTGTTCTAGTAATAGTATTTGTATCTTCTTGTGCTACCCCTATGGTAACTTACTAGTGATGTAACTGGTACGTATGAACATGGAAGTATACCCTTGCTACCCAAGGGTATTGAATGGACTGGAAGAACCTTTATGACTATATATGTACACATGATATATAACTAATATTTAAACGACCTTTGGACGGATACCTGATACCCCACCAGACCACATCTCAACGGCGAAAAGGAAATAGGGCAGGCAGGCCTTCCTAAGCCTTTTAAACATTGCTTATATAACTATACATACATAGGCATTCAATTGATAATATAAAAGCATAAAATAAGTTTTTTAAAACCTTTGAACATGATTACTATCTAAGAAAAAATCAACTTGATGTCAATCTATAAAACGGGTTGAAAGCATGGGTTTGATAAAACAGTTTAAGTATAAAGAAACATTTGGTTGAAACACAATTGTAAATGAGCTTGAAATGAAACATACAGTATATAATAAAGAGTTTTAAACATATAAAACGTTTATGAAAATCATGTGAAGAAAACTATTTGGTAAAACCGCTAACGAGTAGTAAATCATTTGAATGCCGCTTATTAATCACATGTGATTGATATAATAACTAGCATGATTCTACTTGTAACCCCCATAAAACATTTAAAAACATTTAAAACATTGATTAAGGGGTATGAACTCACATGTAGTGAGTGGTACGGATGAACTGAAGATGTAGGACTGCTAGGTGTCAAGTGAAGTCTTGAACACACTCTATGATCCTAGTTAACATATAATATCACATATATGTAACAAATTAGTCTATAAACAACTAATAAACAAAGTCAAGACACCTTATGACATGCTAAACACCTTTAACAAGTGTTATTAGCCTCTAGTATTGCATCTAAGTGTTGTAGGGAAAAGCTATTGTGTGTAGGGTTCAAGGAAAACTCCCTAATGGTGTTCACGACCCTAATGTCACTAACAAATGAGTTTACGGCCGTAAACTCATGAGTTTACGGCCGTAATCTCATAATTACATGACCATTTGATGTTTGAGGCTCTACAAGACCCTAAGAAGCATTTCTACTTAATGGCAAGATCTTTGGAAGAGTTTAGGGCATCCTATAACTCCTTTGAGGAGTTCACGGCCCTGGGACCAAACCCCTTGGAGATTACGGTCGTAATCTCCCATGGAAGGGTGTTTTTGGTGATTTCAAGTCCCTAATTTAACTAAGAACTAATCTAGGCTAGTGTCCAAGGCTTTAGGAGAGTTTAAAGCACACTTTGGCCCTATTATTTGGAGTTCACGGTCCAAGAACTTCTTGGGCCGTGAACACCTTACTCTTGGTGTTCTAGAGGTGTTTTCTAGTCCTAAACACATTAGGGTACAAGTCTAAACTAGTTTCATCGCAAGAGGAAGGGACTAGTGTAACGACCCGTCTCTGGTATGTTGCTTCCATGGTATTTATTTTGAAGTTTTCAAGAGGGAATCGGCGAGTCTATAGCCCGACTCGTCGAGTAGGGACGGGATTTCGAGCACGTGTAAGTCGGCGACTCGGCGAGTCCGCCTGCCAGGAAGAAACCCTAAATCCCCGGGTTTGCTCACTATTTAAGCAATGTTATGTGCCCCAAACTCGCCTCCTTCACCCTCAGAGAGCTTGTGAGAAACCCTAAACCATCCCTTGTATGATCTAAGTGTTTTTGTGTGGATTCTTGAAGGATTGAAGAAGAAAAAGAAGAAAGGACCAAAAAGAGGAAGTGTAGAGCAAAGATCCAAGGCCAAAGTCAGAGTTCATTGAGGTATGTCTCGGATTATCCTGTTTTGTGCTTAAAACCTCCATTAGAACACCTCTAAGGCTAGTTTAATGTATTTTCCAAGCTTTATAGTTGTATGGATGCCTTGTTGGGTCGAGATATCCCTAGATCTGTTCATTTAGGAGTGTTAGAGCCCTGATCTAGTGCCTTTTCGAAGTTTCCTTGCTTGAGAACCCTAGATCTAGCCTTTATTGTGCTTTTTGAGCCTTTTAATCTTCATGGGTGCATATGGGCACGTAAAGATAGAATCTTTACGTGTTAATCGAGCTAAGGGAACCCAGATCTATAAGTTTTATGCGCTGGATTCAAGCAGAATTGAGTTTAAAGTAGTTGCATGCATGCGACTCGGCGAGTCGGAAGAACGACTCGGCGAGTCGAGTCGCGAGTCCCTAATTTTTCCCCTTTTGAGTGATGTCGAGTGGGGACCATTGAGTATTAGAGTGGACTCAATGAGTTGGAGGTCAGACTCAGTAATGGAGGGACTCGACGAGTTGTTCATACAACTCGGCAAGTCCAAGGCAATCTTCTTAGCTCAAGAACAACTCGTCGAGTTGTTCATACGACTCGGCGAGTCGGATGCAGATAGCCTGAGTTTTAGAATCGAAAGGGAACTCGTCGAGTTGATGCCATACTCGACTAGTAGCCGCGAGTAGGGTTGAGAAGTGAGAATAGAGACTCGGCGAGTTGGCGGCCCAACTCGGCGAGTCAGGTCAACTGTAGGTTGACTTTGACCGGGAGAGTTAACTTTGACCAGGGGTAAAAGAGTCATTTTACCCCAATTCAGTTATTAGTATTTGATTGAGTGTGTTTATGGAATTGTAGCCGGGGAGATACCGGAGCAGCAGCAGATAGCTTCTAGAGCCATACACTCAGCAGCCAGTTCACGAGGTGAGTTTCCTTCCAGTAGGAACGGGTCTACGGCCACAATGTTGGCCCGTTTAGTTAGCACTAGTTCCGGACTTCAGTCTGATGCAGTAGTTAGAGTGCTTGATGTCTTTGTGATTCAAGCATGTTTTGTGTTATGTGTTTCGGACATCAGTCTGATGCAGTATATGTGTTATGTTAGCAGATACGTGTTTATGTTATGCTATGTTCAGACAGTTCCGAATTTCGGTCCGATGCAGCTAGTTCCGGACTCCGGTCCGATGCAGGGGACAAGGTCCCAGTCAGTTCCGGACTTCGGTCCGATGCAGTCAGTTCTGGACTTCGGTCCGATGCAGTTAGTTCCGGACTTCGGTTCGATGCAGCTAGTTCCAGACTTCAGTCTGATGCAGTGGGCAAGGCCCAGTATGTGCTTTATTTGTTATTGCGTGGTATGTGGTAGTTTGGGGGAGCTCACTAAGCTTCGTGCTTACGGTTTCAGTTTTGGTTTCAGGTACTTCCGCAAGTAAAGGGAAGAGCTCGGGATGATGGCATCGCACATACCACAGCTTCAGTTTTTGTCCTGGGAGTTGATTCAGTTTCTTAGATATGTTTTGATACAGTTGTGACACAATTTTTCTCACAGTATTTTAGTATGGTTTGAGATACGCAACGTATGGTTTTATTATATGATACTCAGTTTTATGATTTTTGTTATATTAAAAATGAAATTTTCGGGTCGTATTTTTGGGATGTTCCAAGTTGGTATCAGAGCCTTGGTTTGAGGGATTTGGATACACTTCTGGGTGTATCTGAACTCAAACTAAGGGAAAGATAAAAAGATTTTCAAAAGGAAAATGTTTTCGAAAGAAATTTTGAAAAGCACTTAGAAAGAAAAGAATTTTTAAATGAGATAAGGGTGTGGTGCATGCGATCAGCCGAGCTCAAGTAAGTACTCCCAAATTACCCATACAAGTTTCAGTTTCAGTTTTAGTTCCAGTTTCAGTTTCAGTTTCAGTAGAACAGCATGCTAGTATAGGACTAAGGATCTAGGAGGATGCCTTATGTGCCTGCTTTATGTGTTTCAGCTTGATAAGAATTTCATGCTAGTATTGAGTAGACAGTAGTAGGATAGCCTGTTTAGGTTATGCCTGATAGTATGAGCTTAGCATTGTATGCTAGTACAGTTCTCGTTATGAGAATAGATTTGCTTGAGTAGTTTCCTGTGTCCGAATGCTGCTTGCTTTGTGCTTTGTAGGACTCTTGGTGATGGGAGTTAGCCGTTAGGTGAATACGTCACGTCACATGTGATCAGGGTTGAATAATCTCAGAGTGGTGGATTTGGCCCTATTGCGCAGCTCTTGTTTGAGTCTAATCGTTGTATGGACGAGTCTTTTACTCGAAGGATTATCTGAGCCTCATCACATGTGATGGTATTCAGGTGATGGCTAATTAGCATTACAAGGAGGCCTTCGACAGCTGAGGACTGGTTTGAGTGGAGTCAGAGATTTCCCTAGGGCAAGCCTAGGATGAGAGTAGCAGAGATCAGTAGTAGTAGAAGTGACTTGGTGGAGTCAAGGCAGTTCTTGAGGAAACTACGGATAGATGTGGAAGGTAGTATGGGCCCGTACTACTGAAAGCAGAGGATCCGTACTCGAATCAAGGAAGGCTGAGACAAGACCAGGAAGCTAGTAGTAGTATCAATGATCCCTTGAGATATTCCGGTTTTCTGATGTTGTCATGATGTGTTTCAGAATGGTGGTTTTACGTTCGAGGCTAGCAGACAGCAGTGCCGGTGCCGGGGAGGGATCAGGATCAGGCTCGGGGGCCGAGCGTATGGATAAGCAGACCGGATAGTTTCTTTCTTCAGAGATTACTCGTATCATACTGGAGCAGACCCCTGTGATCTTCGGTTCGATCAAGGAGGGTATCCTAGAGCTGATGGATGAGAGGTTGGGCATTGTGACATCCCCAAAATCTCGGCCAGAAAAGACCGATTTTCATTTATGCTTTTAAAATAATTTCAGAGTAAATCCTTTTGATTTGAAAGAGAGTTGGGGAATTTGTTCCCAAAAACAAAACATGATAAAACAATGTTTACCAAGCATTTCATAAAAGAAATGTATTTTCATTATATAATCAAAACTCGGGGTGTCATGTTCCGATACAGAACAATAAGCATAAACAATAACATTACAAGTCATTCAATAAATATATACATATACAGACTTGTAAACAAAACAACTTGATGGTTCGTCCATCTTCTGCCCTCACGCCACTTCCTGTAATACAAATAAAACTGAGTGGGTCAGTCTTGGGAGCCTGGTGAGCATATAGGGTTTTCAACCCACAATAAATAATTATATTTAATTTCCACCAACCAACAATAACCCAATTACCCATTCCCGTTATTCTCACTTTATGTCCCTAAGACAACTAACATAAATGACCTAGTCTAAGAATATTTCATCGGGGCGACAACACATGCTTCGGGGGTTCCTCAGCAATATAAGTCAAATAAGGAAACCATGAGGGGGATGGAGTACAGTGAATGAACACCCAAGTTCATTAACACCTATAGGTGGCGAACCTGCTAATGTTTCCACAAGACTGTCTAGAAAAGTCTGTGGCCGTCATCTAAACTCCGCTAGATGACTAAATCAAACAACAACGAGGCCTCTCATCTGTTTATTACACACCAACTATCTACCCATGTTCTACCCAACATATTAGTAGATAAAATATACATTTTTATACATGGATAAAAAAACCTGTATAGCATGCTTTGATCAATACATATTCCACATAACAGATGAGGCACACACACATAACACGTATTTCATAGAAAACAAATCAGATCCATGAGATAGAAGAGAGTGAATATACAATCACACATATAACACAAAATATACACATAACACGTATTTCGTATAAAATATTTCATAATTATGCGTTAGAAGAAAGTAACCACACACTCACACCTATAAACAACAATACACTTAATACACTCGAACCATACTTGTATTATTATCGTGTTTATGAAAGGTAGTATACACTCACTTGATCAGAAGATGATCGGACAACACTACGACTTTCAGAAGTAGTAATCCTTAGCAGATCTGGAAGATCTTCACAAAAATCGAACTTCTCGCGGGCAGAGCTTCGGCTCGGGAACTGCACTTCTCGGGATCTTCGGGATCTCGGGACTTGCTTCGGGGCTCGAGAATAATACCGGGGCTTCGGGGTATTTCTGGCACGCAAATCGATGCAAAACGGGAGAGAGAAGAGAGAAAAATAGCAATTGAGTCGGCTGCCCTCACTTCCTATTTATAGGAGGCTGGAGCCTCGGAGTACGTGAGGCGTACTGCTCCGAAATCGTCACTGCTTACGTATCCGAAGTGCTCGAGTGCGAGTGTCGACATTCCTCGGTGTACGCGGGGCGTACTTCGGATGAGTCTGATGACTCCTCTTCGGATAATGCCGGATTTTCCAATTAAATTTAAATACAAATTATTTAATAAACTTCGGAAATTCATATCTTCTTCATACAAACTCCGTTTTCGACGTTCTTTATATCCACACGAAGGTGAGACTACGCTCTACAACTTTCGTTTAGACTCCGTCGGCTAATTTTAACTTTATTTTTATTATTTATTTATAATAAGTCGGGACAGAAAAACTTCGTTATAAATTCATAACTTCTTCGTTTGACGTCCGTTCTCGCCTAACTTTTTATCGCTTCGATACCAACAACGAGACCTTCGATCCTCGTTTAGATTGCTTCGGCTAAAAACCGCTCGATCTCAAATCGAGTATTTCAGGCTGCATACCGCTAAGCCGAAACTTCGATAAATCATAACTTCCTCATACGAAGTCAGATTTGGGCGTTCTATATATATTCGGAAACCTCGTTTCAACTACTACAACATTATCCAAAGATATCAAGTTTACTTTACACTTTAATTTTGACGCTTATTTTTATTCTTAATTAATCAAACCACATAATTAAGCAATTAAGCACAAAACACATAATACTCAAATAATACACTCTTATTATTTCAAAACGGGTTACAAAGGTTAACCTAGACTATTACATTGCTAAAAATGGCAAGCCCGGAAACACAGGCATTACAATTCTCTCCACCTTAGAATGATTCCGTCCCCGGAATCACACATCAACAAACAAATGCGGATAGCGACTCAACATGTCACTCTCCGTCTCCCAGGTCAGATTCGGCCCATTCGTGTGTTTCAATCGGACAAGCACTAACCCAACCATTTTGCGTCGCAACTTCTTAGTCTTCCGGTCAACAATTGCCTCTGGTTCTTCAATCAACCTTTTGTTCTCATCAATCCTCAATTCAGAAATTGGAATTATATCGGGAACTTCTCCCGTAAACTTCCTCAAATAACACACATGAAAAGTGTTGTGAATTCCATTCAGTTCTTCTGGTATTTCGAGCTTGTAAGCTTGGTTCCCAATCCTCTGAAGAACTTTAAACGGTCCAATAAACCTTGGACTTAACTTTCTCCTTTTACCAAATCTTATAAGTCCCTTCCACGGCGAGACTTTAAGCAAAACCGAATCTCCAACCTCAAAAGTCATCGGTCTTCGCTTTTTGTCAGCATAGCTCTTTTGACGATCCTGAGCTGCTAACATTCTTTCCCTAATTATTTTCAACTTTTCAGCAGTTTGATGAACCATCTCCGGTCCCATAAACTACTTTTCCCCAGCCTCAAGCCAACAAGACGGCGTACGACACTTCTGTCCATACAAAGCTTGATAAGGTGTCATCTTTAATGCTCGAGTGAAGACTATTATTATAGGAAAATTCTACCAAAGGTAAATGTTCATCCCAATTACCTAGGAATTCCAAGGTACATGCTCTTATCATATCTTCAAGTGTTTGTATCGTTCTTTCACTCTGACCATCAGTCTGCGGATGGTAAGCTATACTTAAACACAACTTGGTACCCAATTCCTCTTGTAGACTTTTCCAAAACCTCGAGGTGAAATAGCTATCACGATCCGACACAATCGTTAACGAAACACCATGAAGCCTCACAATTTCCTTCACGTAAGAATTCGCAAGCTTCTCCATAGACCATTTCTCCTTGGCTGCTATGAAATGCGCACTCTTAGTGAATCGATCAACGACCACCCAAATCATGTCGTGACCATTCTTTGTTCTGGGTAGTTTAGTGACAAAATCCATAGCAATGTCTTCCCACTTACCCATAGGCACAGGCAATGGTTCTAAACTCCCGTACGGTTTCTGATGTTGTGTCTTGACTCTCGCACAAGTCACACACTCAGCCACATACTTTGCAACATCAAGCTTCATCGTCGGCCACCAGTAGTAGGGTTTCAGGTCCCTATACATTTTAGTGCTACCGGGATGAATCGAGTACATGGTCTTGTGAGCTTCTTCCATCAGAAGATCTCTGACTCCTCCTGTCTTAGGTATCCAAATCCGATCTTGGAACACCTTCAGTCCATGACTGTTTACACCGAACACCAACGTTTTGCCCAAACGTTCCTCCTTTCGGTCATTCTTTTAAGAAGCTTCGCTTTGATCTTTCTTTATACTTTCCACAATGGTCGAGACAACTTCAATTCTCAACGCTCTTGGCCTTTTCCTGTCAAGATTGACTTTCCGACTAAGAGCATCAGCAACAACATTAGCTTTACCGGGGTGGTAAAGTATCTCGCAGTCGTAGTCTTTAAGTAATTCTAGCCAGCGTCGTTGCCTCATATTCAATTCTTTCTGATTAAAGAGATATTGGAGACTCTTATGATCAGTAAAAAGTTTGCACTTCGTGCCATAGAGTTAATGCCTCCATATTTTCAGAGAGAAAACTACCGCTGCCAACTCCAAATCATGAGTCGGGTAATTCTTTTCATGCTCCTTCAGTTGTCGAGACGCATATGCTATCACCTTTTCTCTTTGGGTCAAAACACAACCCAATCCAACCCTAGACGCATCGCTATAAACAGCGAAGTCTTCAACTCCATCGGGTAAAGAAAGTATCGGTGCCTCGCATAGCTTCTTCTTTAGCTTCTCGAATGCTTCTTTATGCTTATCCCTCCAAGCATAAGTAGCTCCTTTGTGGGTCAAAGCTGTTAATGGAGTAGCAATCGAAGAAAAGCCTTGGATAAACCTTCGGTAATATCCGGCTAATCCTAAAAAGCTTCGGATCTCCGTGGGACTTTTCGGTTGTTCCCACTTCATCACAGCTTCAATCTTTGTTGGATCAACCATTATCCCTTCTTGGTTGACCACATGAACCAAGAATTGGACTTCACGAATCCAAAAATCACATTTGGAGAACTTTGCATACAACTTCTCCTGCTTCAAAACTTCTAACACTTCTCGCAAGTGTCTGCCATGCTCCTCCTGGCTTTTCGAGTAAATCAGAATGTCGTCTATGAACACTATCACGGATTTATCAAGGAACGGATTACAAACCCTATTCATTAAATCCATGAATGCTGTCGGAGCATTGGTTAGTCAAAACGACATAACCAAGAACTCGTAGTGTCCATACCTAGTTCTGAATGCAGTCTTCTCGATATCTTGCTCTCTTACTTTTAGCTGATGATATCCTGACCTAAGATCGATCTTCGAGAAATAGCTCGAACCTTGCAATTGATCAAACAGGTCATCAATCCTTGGCAACGGATATCTATTATTTATTGTTGCCTTGTTCAGCTCTCTGTAATCGATGCACATTCTCATACTTCCATCTTTCTTCTTCACAAATAACACCGGAGCTCCCCAGGGCGATGAACTAGGTCTAATGAAACCTTTGTCCAATAACTCCTGAAGTTGCATCATTAGCTCCTTCATCTCCGTCGGTGCTAATCGGTAAGGTGCTTTTGCTATTGGTGAGGTTCCTGGTAACAAGTCAATTCTGAACTCCACTTGTCTATCAGGTGGTAATCCAGGAAGATCTTCGGGAAATACTTCCGGATACTCACACACCACTGGAATACTCTGCATCACCTTCTTTTCTTTCTTAGCATCAATCACGAATGCTAAATATGATGTACATCCCTTGGTCAAACACTTTCTGGCTTTCATTAGGGAAATGATTCCAGAATTCACTCGCCGTTTGTCCCCATACACCATAAACAAATCTTTCCCAGGCGGGTTTACTTTAACTATCTTCTTCTTGCATAAAATTTCGGCATCATTGGCGCTAAGCCAATCCATTCCCAACACGATGTCGAAACCATTTAGTTCGATAGGCAATAATTCCTCGTGAAACTTATTCCCATTAAGGTCGATTAAGATGTTTTTCATACGATGGCTAACAGGTACAAACTTGCCACTAGCAACTTCGACTAATAAAGCATTATCTAGTCTATCAACAGGCAAAGCTAGCTTTCTACCAAACTCATGCGAAATAAAGGAGTAGTTGGCTCTAGAATCAAACAAAATTTGAGCAGGTAATTCGTTTACGAGAAAGGTACCTGAAGCGACATCAGCTTCATCTTTCGCAGCCTTAAGTGTCATCTGGAAGGCTCTCTCCTTCGGCTTTGGTGGAATGTTGGGCTTTGTTGCCTCCTTCTTCTTCAGACGGTCTTTCAAAATATGCCCCTCTTCATTACAACCAAAACACATCCTTTTGTTGTTCGGACACTCATTGGCAAAATGCCTAATTTTTCCGCACTTGTAGCAGGTTACATCCTCGCTACATTTCCCAAAGTGCTTTTTCTTACACTTATCACACCACTTTGCTTCGCCTCCTTTTCCTCCAAACTTTTTCGAATCAGATTTCGAAAATTTGCTTTTCTTACTGGAACCAGACGTTCCCTCAAACTTTCTTTTCTCACCAACCTCAACCTTGTCGGTGGTTCTCCCCTTAATCATGTTCTCAACAGACTTGGCAGCCCAGATAGCTGCCTCTAGAGTATGTGCCTGACGTACTGGCACCTCGTACTCCCATGGGAGTCCCTTCGCATACTGGTCCACCTTTGTCAGCTCGTCTGGGACGATATGCAAGGCAAAATCCATCTTATCGGTGAAGTTATTGGTGTAATCATCAACTGACATGCTGCCTTTCGTCAATGCCAAAAACTTATTCTCCAACTCCAACAAATTTTGGGCTGAACAGAACTTGCATTTGAACTGCGCCAAGAACTCTGCCCATGTCAATTGTAGTGGCTCATTAGGGCTTAACGTCTTCCCTAGTGTGTTCCACCAACGAACGGCTCCACCTCGGAATTGACGCACTGCATAGATAGTCTGCAACATGCCTCTGCAGCCACAAGTCATGAAGGCTAACTCCATTTCGGAGATCCAATCCATAACTCCAATCGGATCCTCCTTTACATTGAAGGTAGATGGTTTGCAAGTTAGAAAGTCCTTGTACTTGCATCCCATTCCATTATTCCTTCCATCGTGGTTGTCTTGCCTAACTATCAGTGGGTTGGCTTGACCAATAGACCCACTGAAGTTTCCACCTTCCGAGTGCCCTTCATTTAATTCAGGCTCTTCCACACGAATTGACAGTTCTTCACGATTTTGTTGAAGCAACCGTCTAGTTTCATCCATCTGACGATCCAACATCGTCTGAATCATCATTTGCACACTAGCCATGGTTATTGGCTCAGGTGCTGCTGCTACGACCGGTATTTGTTCAATCACTGGTGGTTGATTCCTGTTTTCATCAGCATTTCCAACTCCACTTCTTGTTCTCACCATTTTGATCTACACACCGAATAAGGTGAAATTAGATCCTCATTCACGATAGATATTCAAATCATCCTTATCACTCCGAAACGTTTACATGCTAGTTCTAATATCTTAGGCGTACACTTAGAATCCTACACACATAAAGTTTCTAGATCCGGTCGGCAACAGACCATAGATCTGAACAAATAATATCATATATGGCAACATATAACATTTAGCACATAAAGTATTTTAGGCAACTTTCCTAAAATAAACTAGTGCTCGTGTCTAAAACATAACAAACACATATCTCAAAATTTCACTTAGCATTCTAAGTTTAAGTCTAGAAATCCTACAAATTCCTAGTTCGCTTAAACTAATGCTCTGATACCAACTGTGACATCCCCAAAATCTCGGCCAGAAAAAACCGATTTTCATTTATGCTTTTAAAATAATTTCAGAGTAAATCCTTTTGATTTGAAAGAGAGTTGCGGAATTTGTTCCCAAAAACAAAACATGATAAAACAATGTTTACCAAAGCATTTCATAAAAGAAATGTATTTTCATTATATAATCAAAACTCGGGGTGTCATGTTCCGATACAGACCAATAAGCATAAACGATAACATTACAAGTCATTCAATAAATATATACATATACAGACTTGTAAACAAAACAACTTGATGGTTCGTCCATCTTATGCCCTCGCGCCACTTCCTGTAATACAAATAAAACTGAGTGGGTCAGGCTTGGGATCCTGGTGAGCATATAGGGTTTTCAACCCACAATAAATAATTATATTTAATTTCCACCAACCAACAATAACCCAATTACCCATTCCCGTTATTCTCACTTTATGTCCCTAAGACAACTAACATAAGGGACCTAGTCTAAGAATATTTCATCGGGGCGACAACACATGCTTCAGGGGTTCCTCAGCAATATAAGTCAAATAAGGCAACCATGAGGGGGATGGAGTACAACGAATGAACACCCAAGTTCATTAACACCTACAGGTGGCGAACCTGCTAATGTTTCCACAAGACTGTCTAGAAAAGTCTGTGGTCGTCATCTAAACTCCGCTAGATGACTAAATCAAACAACAACGAGGCCTCTCATCTGTTTATTACACACCAACTATCTACCCATGTTCTACCCAACATATTAGTAGATAAAATATACATTTTTATACATGGATAAAAAACCTGTATAGCATGCTTTGATCAATACATATTCCACATAACAGATGAGGCACACACACATAACACGTATTTCATAGAAAACAAATCAGATCCATGAGATAGAAGAGAGTGAATATACAATCACACATATAACACAAAATATACACATAACACGTATTTCGTATAAAATACTTCATAATTATGCGTTAGAAGAAAGTAACCACACACTCACACCTATAAACAACAATACACTTAATACACTCGAACCACACTTGTATTATTATCGTGTTTATGAAAGGTAGTATACACTCACTTGATCAGAAGATGATCGGACAGCACTACGACTTTCAGAAGTAGTAATCCTCAGCAGATCTGGAATATCTTCAAAAAAATCGAACTTCTCGCGGGCAGAGCTTCGGCTCGGTAACCGCACTTCTCGGGATCTTCGGGATCTCGGGACTTGCTTCGGGGCTCGAGAATAATACCGGGGCTTTGGGGTATTTCTGGCACGCAAATAGATGCAAAACGGGAGAGAGAAGAGAGAAAAATAGCAATTGAGTCGGCTGCCCTCGCTTCCTATTTATAAGAGGCTGGAGCCTCGGAGTACGCGGGGCGTACTGCTCCGAAATCGTCACTGCTTACGTATCCGAAGTGCTCGAGTGCGAGTGTCGACATTCCTCGGTGTACGCGAGGCGTACTTCGGATGAGTCCGATGACTCCTCTTCGGATAATGCTGGATTTTCCAATTAAATTTAAATACAAATTATTTAATAAACTTCGGAAATTCATATCTTCTTCATACGAACTCCGTTTTCGACGTTCTTTATATCCACGCGAAGGTGAGACTACGCTCTACAACTTTCGTTTAGACTCCGTCGGCTAATTTTAACTTTATTTTTATTATTTATTTTTAATAGGCCGGGACAGAAAAACTTCGTTATAAATTCATAACTTCTTCGTTTGACGTCCGTTCTCGCCTAACTTTTTATCGTTTCGATACCAACAACGAGACCTTCGATCCTCGTTTAGATTGCTTCGGCTAAAAACCGCTCGATCTCAAATCGAGTATTTCAGGCTGCATACCGCTAAGCCGAAACTTCGATAAATCATAACTTCCTCATACGAAGTCAGATTTGGGCGTTCTATATATATTCAGAAACCTCGTTTCAACTACTACAACATTATTCAAAGATATCAAGTTTACTTTACACTTTAATTTTGACGCTTATTTTTATTCTTAATTAATCAAACCACATAATTAAGCAATTAAGCACAAAACACATAATACTCAAATAATACACTCTTATTATTTCAAAACGGGTTACAAAGGTTAACCTAGACTATTACATTGCTAAAAATGGCATGCCCAGAAACACAGGCGTTACAGGCACCTTCCGTGCCGAGGTGACGGTCATGATGGGGTCGCGCACACTTACGTTCAGGGAGTTCAGGTCATGTGGAGCTCCAGATTACCACAGGGCGCGAGACCCCATAGCGAGTACTAGATGGTTGGCGGATGTGGCCAACGCTTTCCGCACGAGCTGGTGTTCGGAGGGGGACAAGGTTAGATTGGCGTCCTGTCTTCTGAAGGACAGGGCACGGGATTGGTGGGAAGAGGTTGGACATACCATTGGAGATGATGCAGCGCTAGATGCCATGACCTGGGCTGATTTCTCTACCAGGTTCAGGGCGGAGTTTGCACCGGTTATTGAGGTGCAGCAGTTAGCCAGAGAGTTTCAGGACCTCACCCAGACTACAGAGATCGTGGCGGAGATCACCGCCAAGTTCAGGGAGAGGGCTCTTCTCGTTCCTCAGTATGCAGCCAATGAGGAAATGAAGAAGGCCCGCTATCATGAGATGTTGCGGAGCGATATCCGCCAGTTTGTGAGTCGGTCCAGCTGTAAAACGCTGAATGACATGATTGCTAGGGCTCGGGAGAGGGAGATTGACCTTGAGATGGAGAAGAAGAGGAAACCGGAGGCGGTTTCGGGTACAGGTAGTTCGGGCAAAAAGCCCAAGGTTTTAGATCACAGATCCAGGAGTCAGCAGAGCCACAGTCGATGTGGCAAGTGTGGGAGATTGCATGATGGGGTGTGCAAGGCAGGGAGTTCCGGCTGCTACAAGTGCGGTCGGACTGGGCATTTGAGCAGGGATTATACGGCCCCTGCTACCGCCATTGCAGCATTAGATTTGATTTGCTTTCAGTGAAATCAGAGGGGACATAAAAAGTCCCAGTGTCCGAGTTTAGCTGCAGCAGGGAAGGTGGCTGCACCTGCCCCTGCTACTTTGAGGATTACAGATGGCCGGCAGGGCCGAGCCGAGGCGCCAATGACGAAGAGTAGAGCTTTTTAGATGACAGCAGAGGAGGCACGAGCGACTCCTGATGTGGTGACGGGTATGTATCTTCCCTTCATCTCTATATTATTATTGATTGATTATTGCTTATGGTTATATGTTTTGTATAGGGTCGTTCTCTGTGATCTGCATTTCTGCTACAATATTATTTGATTCGGGGGCTACCCGATCGTTTGTATCGCTAGCGCTTAGCAAGAGATTTAGTAGAGCTCCAGGGGAGCTGGATTGTCCACTAGAGGTTGAGATAGCAGATGACAGGACCGTGAGGGTCGCCAGAGTGCATAGAGGATGTTCTCTTCAGTTGTTCGACGAGCAGTTTTCGGTGGACTTGGTCCCTATTCCCCTGCGAGGGAATAAGGTTATAGTAGGCATGGATTGGTTGAGTCCCAATGGGGCGGTGATTGATTATGAGCTGCAGCTAGTGAGGGTTCGCACTCCCAGTGGGGGAGAGTTAGTGATTCAGGGCGAGAGGCCACAACGCGGACCAGCTTTTTGTTCAGCCGCGAGAGCGAGGCGCTATTTTTAGCAGGGTTGCGCCGGATATATAGCTTATGTTTTGGATGCCCGGGAGAAGGGTAAGGTGGCAGTAGATGATGTTCCAGTAGTGCGAGACTACCCTGATGTATTCCCAGAGGATTTTCCTGGAATACCTCCAGAGAGACAGGTCGAGTTCGAGATTGATCTGATTCCGGGTGCGGCGCCGATAACTAAGGCACCGTATCGGTTAGCTCCCCCTGAGATGCAGGAGTTGTCTACGTAGCTGCAGGAGCTGCTAGACAAAGGTTTCATCAGACTGAGTAGTTCGCCTTGGGGAGCTCCGATTTTGTTTGTGAAGAAAAAGGACGGGTCGCACCGTATGTGTATAGATTACCGGGAGTTGAATAAGGTAACGGTGAAGAACCGTTACCCACTCCCGAGGATAGATGATTTGTTTGACCAGCTTCAGGGAGCGTCTTGGTTTTCCAAGATCGATTTACGTTCCGGGTATCATCAGATGCGAGTCAGAGATGAGGATGTGCAGAAGACTGCTTTCAGGACCAGGTATGGTCATTATGAGTTTGTGGTGATGCCATTTGGGCTCACCAACGTTCCAGCCGCGTTCATGGACCTCATGAATCGTGTGTGCAGGTCGATGCTGGACCAGTCTGTGATAGTATTCATAGATGATATCTTGGTGTATTCCAAGACGCAGGATCAGCACGAGGAGCACCTGAGGGAGGTGCTAGAAGTTTTGAGGAGGGAGAGACTTTTCGCAAAGTTCTCCAAGTGTGGGTTCTGGTTGTGCGAGGTGCAGTTCCTTGGTCACCTCGTCAACCAGAAGGGTATTTTAGTAGATCCGGCCAAGATAGAGGCCGTGATGCGGTGGGAGGTCCCGAAGTCTCCATCCGAGATTCGGAGCTTCCTAGGGTTGGCAGGGTATTACTGGAGATTCATTCAGGATTTCTCCAAGATAGCAGTGCCGCTCACCCGACTGACCAAGAAGTCGGTGGTGTTTCGTTGGGGGCCTGAGCAGTAGGCAGCATTTGAGACCCTCAGGCGGAGGTTGTGCGAGGCTCCGATCCTTACCCTGCCAGAGGGAGTAGAGGATTTTGTAGTCTACTGTGATGCCTCAATCACAGGTATGGGAGCAGTATTGATGCAGCGAGGCCATGTGATAGCTTACGCTTCGAGACAGTTGAAGCCTCACGAGGCTAACTATCCTACCCATGATTTAGAGCTGGGGGCGGTTGTGTTTGCCCTCAAGATTTGGAGACATTACCTTTATGGGGTCCATTGTACCATCTACACGGATCACAAGAGTTTGAGGTACCTTATGGATCGGCCGAATCTAAACATGAGACAGAGGAGGTGGTTGGATGTGCTGAAGGATTATGATTGTGAAATCCTTTACCATCCAGGGAAGGCCAACGTAGTGGCCGACGCCCTAATCCGCAAGGTGACATCAGCCCCTATCAGAGACTTATGTCTGAGGATGACAGTGATTACTCCTTTGTTGGAACGGATCAGGGAGGCTCGGGTTGAGGGCCTCAAGGAGGAGAGGCAGAAGTGTGAGAGGATAGTGGGCCGAGTAGCTTCGTTTGATTATGATAGTCGGGGGTTGTTGACCCTTCATGGGAGAGTGGGTACCGTACTGGGACGGAGTACGACAGGTGTTGATGGACGAGGCTCATAAGTCTCGATTTTCTATCCACCCAGGGGCGACAAAGATGTATAGAGATCTTCGACCCGATTACTGGTGGCCCTGCATGAAGCGGGATGTCACCTGGTATGTAGAGAGGTGCCTGACCTGCAGGAAGGTCAAGGCAGAACACCAGAGGCCTCACGGCAAGATGCAACCGTTAGACATTCTCGTGTGGATATGGGAGGACATCACCATGGATTTTATCACCAAGCTTCCCAGGACCGCACGTGGGGTAGATTCGATTTGGGTAATAGTGGATCGGTTAACGAAGAGTGCGCATTTCATACGATCCAGGAGAGCATATTGGCAGAAAAGTTAGCCGATACCTATGTGCGGGAGGCAGTGGCACGTCATGGAGTGTCGGTATCGGTGGTGTCAGACCGAGACTTTCGTTTTACATCCAGATTCTGAAAGCGGTTTCACGACGAGATGGGTACTCGTCTCCATTTCAGCACCGCTTTCCACCCTCAGACGAACGGGCAGAGCGAGAGGACGATTCAGACTCTCGAGTACATGCTCCGGGCATGTGTCCTAGACTTCGGTGGCAGTTGGGATACGTATCTTCCGTTAGCGGAATTTTCGTATAACAACAGTTATCATGCGAGCATTGATCGACCTCCCTTTGAGATGCTTTATGGGAGGAAGTGCAGGACCCCGATTTGTTGGGGCGAGGTCGGTCAGCGAGTCATTGGGAGCACAGAGGTGGTGCTCAAGACGACCGAGTTGATTCAGCAGGTTCGTAGTAGACTGCAGACTGCGCAGAGTCGGCAGAAGAGCTACGCCGACAGGAGGCGTTCAGACTTGGAGTTCCGGGTGGGCGATATGGTCCTTCTGAAGGTCTCACCTTGGAAGGGTGTCATCAGGTTTCGGAAGAGGGGCAAGCTGGGCCCCAGGTTCATTGGTCCTTTCAGGGTTTTGGCTTGAGTGGGTCGGGTTGCTTATTGGTTGGATCTTCCAGCAGAGCTTAGCCAGATCCACAACACTTTCCATGTGTCTCAGTTGAGGAAGTGTTTGGTGGATGACTCAGCAGTTGTTCCCTTAGAAGATATTCAGGTTGATAGCAGCCTGAATTATATTGAGAGGCCGGTCGCGATTTTGGACCGGAAGACAAAGACCTTGAGGAACAAGGTAATTCAGTTAGTGAAGGTGCAGTGGCAGCACCGGAAGGGGTCTGAGTGGACGTGGGAGGCTGAGGAGGAGATGAGAGAGCACTACCCGGAGTTATTTGCAGATTCAGCCGTAGCAGACTTCGAGGACGAAGTCTGAGTCAAGTGGGAGAGAATTGTAACGACCCGTCTCTGGAATGTTGCTTCCATGGTATTTATTTTGATGTTTTCAAGAGGGACTCGACGAGTCTATAGCCCGACTCGTCGAGTAGGGACGGGATTTCGAGCACGTGTAAGTCGGCGACTCGGCGAGTCCATATTCGGGACTCGGCGAGTCCGCCTGCCAGGAAGAAACCCTAAATCCCCTGGTTTGCTCACTATTTAAGCAATGTTATGTGCCCCAAACTCGCCTCCTTCACCCTCAGAGAGCTTGTGAGAAACCCTAAACCATCCCTTGTATGATCTAAGTGTTTTTGTGTGGATTCTTGAAGGATTGAAGAAGAAAAAGAAGAAAGGACCAAAAAGAGGAAGTGTAGAGCAAAGATCCAAGGCCAAAGTCAGAGTTCATTGAGGTATGTCTCGGAATTATCCTGTTTTATGCTTAAAACCTCCATTAGAACACCTCTAAGGCTAGTTTAATGTATTTTCCAAGCTTTATAGTTGTATGGATGCCTTGTTGGGTCGAGATATCCCTAGATTTGTTCATTTAGGAGTGTTAGAGCCCTGATCTAGTGCCTTTTCGAAGTTTCCTTGCTTGAGAACCCTAGATCTAGCCTTTATTGTGCTTTTTGAGCCTTTTAATCTTCATGGGTGAATATGGGCACGTAAAGATAGAATATTTACGTGTTAATCGAGCTAAGGGAACCCAGATCTATAAGTTTTATGTGCTGGATTCAAGCAAAATTGAGTTTAGAGTAGCTGCATGCATGCGACTCGGCGAGTCGGAAGAACGACTCGGCGAGTCGAGTCGCGAGTCCCCGATTTTTCCCCTTTTGAGTGATGTCGAGTGGGGACCAGTGAGTATTAGAGTGGACTCAGTGAGTTGGAGGTCAGACTCAGTAATGGAGGGACTCGACGAGTTGTTCATACAACTCGGCGAGTGCAAGGCAATCTTCTTAGCTCAAGAACAACTCGTCGAGTTGTTCATACGACTTGGCGAGTCGGATGCAGATAGCCTGAGTTTTAGAATCGAAAGGGAACTCGTCGAGTTGATGCCATACTCGACGAGTAGCCACGAGTAGGGTTGAGAAGTGCAAATAGAGACTCGGCGAGTTGGCGGCCCAACTCGGCGAGTCAGGTTAACTGTAGGTTGACTTTGACCGGGAGAGTTGACTTTGACCAGGGGTAAAAGAGTCATTTTACCCCAATTCAGTTATTAGTATTTGATTGAGTGTGTTTATGGAATTGTAGCCGGGGAGATACCGGAGTAGCAGCAGATAGCTTCCAGAGCCATACACTCAGCAGCCAGTTCACGAGGTGAGTTTCCTTCCAGTAGGAACGGGTCTACGGCCACAATGTCGGCCCGTTTAGTTAGCAGTAGTTCTGGACTTCAGTCTGATGCAGTAGTTAGAGTGCTTGATGTCTTTATGATTCAAGCATGTTTTGTGTTATGTGTTCCGGACATCAGTCTGATGCAATATATGTGTTATGTTAGAAGATACGTGTTTATGTTATGCTATGTTCAGACAGTTCTGGATTTCGGTCCGATGCAGCTAGTTCCGGACTCCGGTCCGATGCAGGGGACAAGGTCCCAGTCAGTTCCGGATTTCGGTCCGATGCAGTCAGTTCCGGACTTCGGTCCGATGCAGCTAGTTCCGGACTTCGGTCCGATGCAGTGGGCAAGGCCCAATATGTGTTTTATTTGTTATTGCGTGGTATGTGGTAGTTTGGGGGAGCTCACTAAGCTTCGTGCTTATGGTTTCAGTTTTGGTTTCAGGTACTTCCGCAAGTAGAGGGAAGAGCTCGGGATGATGGCATCGCACACACCACAACTTCAGTTTTTGTCCTGGGAGTTGATTCAGTTTCTTAGATATGTTTTGATACAGTTGTGACACAGTTTTTCTCACAGTATTTTAGTATGGTTTGAGATACGCAACGTATGGTTTTATTATATGATACTCAGTTTTATGATTTTTGTTATATTAAAAATGAAATTTTCGGGTCGTATTTTTGGGATGTTCCAACTAGGGCACTCTTTGCCCTTTAAAGAAGGGTTTACGGTCCAAGATGTTCTTGGGACGTAAACTCTTTAATCTTGATGGTTTCCTATGATTTCTAGTGTATTAAGTACATAATAAGCTCTATAATACAACTAGATTGAAGTACTCACGTTCTGGGATGAAAGTCCGAAGATCCTTGAGAGAAAATTCGGCTTTTCTCTAGTTGGAAATGTAACTAATGAATAATTATGGCTCAGAATCATATATATACTCCTGGGGTTTTTGGCAGAAAATATTTTATTCAGGCATTGAATTCTAATATCAACGAGTTTTGGAATAACAGAGTTGCACAATACCCTAGTGCATCCTCTCTCCTGATATCTCATCAAGTGTAAATCCTGAAATACTCAAACTTATACCAAAAAGTCTGAAAATTTACTGCAACTGTTCTAACTTCTATTGACTTGATATGTTATACAGAATGGAAATTTCGGGTTGTCACACTATGTGTGACCGGAAGGTCTTATATGCTATGAGATGTATGTGTTGTATGTTGTTATATGATATGGATGTGTTATGTATGTTATGAATACTAAGGACCGGAAGGTCATTATGATATGGACCAGAAGGTCAAGATATGGACCGGAAGGTCATTACGGGTAGGACCGAAAGGTCTATAAGGGTTGTGGGACGGAAGTCCTCTGAGACACAGTGACCGGAAGGTCTTATAGCCTTGAGTGGCGTATGTGCATATGTGATATTTTGGGGAACTCACTAAGCATTTATGTTTATAGTTGTTGTGTTATGTGTTTCAGGTACTAGCGAGGATTGCGGGAAGGCGCCGGCATGATCCGTACACACTCATGGAGTTTATGTCTTGAGATTCCGGGATATGTTTTGTTATGATAACATTGGATACATTATGTTTTGATATTACCTTATGAATAAAAGTATGTTTTAAAAGTGAAAAATTGTTTTGGAAATTTACGTTGTTACATTAATTGTCCGTTCGATATTAGATTATATATAGCTAGTATAAACTAAGTGATTATAGAAGGAACTATTATGGTTACCATTTTTACAAAAGGAAATATATGATTTTCTTAAAGAATGTTTTCAACAAATATAAAGAACTATTACAGTTTACTCCGTAAGTACCAAATGAATACGCCAGGGTTATATACAGTAAAGACCTAACAAACAATGGGATGTGTGACTTCCGCCTCATTTCCTGTTCCTTGTTTGGTTGTGGGCTTAGGGCAAATTCACACAATCGATTTTCTGTTTACTCTAAATTGCATATAACTTGTATCCATTTAGTACTCATAGAAGGAATTGTAGATTCATTTTTACTTTCATTCATCATACCAGAAAGATATAGGATTTTCTGGAGGAACATGCGAACTTTTCTAAAAGAACTTACAACTTACTTTTCATCACTTAAATACTTATAAACTCACCAGCTTAAATACTGATCTACTCTTTCAAAATAACTTGTATTCTCAGGAAACTAGTAGACATGTACGCGCACTGGGATTCAGAAGATGGAGTATAGTAGCTTCATGTCTTGTTTTGTTATTTACTTTTGGAGTCAATCTTTTGTGAATCACATACTTTGTAAACACTTTAATATTAATGCAATGGTTGTTTGTTACTTTGATTACTATGATGCATGTGTTGTGATACTACATATGACGTCCTCCGCCCCCGAACGTTTCCGGTTTGGGGGTGTGGCATTTCATGAAAGATTTTGCATTGCATCTTGTTCTTAGATGGCATTCGATAACATAGTTTCAGTTTAAACCAATAACTTTTTACCTGTAAGATTTCTCCATATTTTCACAAAATACAGTAATGTTAATTATAAGTATATTGCTAGAAAATAACAACATGCTTTACATTTTTTTACCAACACACACTATATATTTTATCTTTTTTATAATAGCAATGTTAACTATATGGTAAATTGGAGGAAATAACAACATGTTTTACTCTTTTAGCAAAATAGAGGGGTGTATTTGCATTTCTTTAAATAACATTGTACGTACGACTTTCAACTAATAATAATAACAAAGTATTGTTATTGCAGTAAATAATAACAATATGTAACTTATAAAAACAATTTATTTTTTCATTCCTTGCCCATAATAACAAAGTACTTGGATTTATTTTCTCGTTTGAGCCAAATTGTCGGGACCCAAACTAGCAACCGGTCAATCTACTTAGTTTTGGCCAAACCATGAACACCCTTTCAGGAACCATCGAAAAAGGTTGGTACATTTCATATAGACATTAACAAATAAGATGTATCATATATAATATGTGCATTTTAAATGACAAAATTTTGGATCCCTTTATGGAATCATTGAAAATCGAGTATTATATGTAAATCTTTTCTTAATAAAATAATGTATTCTGAAAATATATCCAAATTAGTATTGACAATTTAGTGTGATTTTGGATGAAGTTGTTAGAAGAGGGTTGAATTTTTAACATATAATGTTGTAATATGACAAATAAATTTAGATATCATAATAAATAAAATTATTGAAGTGCATTATTATTCATCACACTTAACCCTTGTTTTAACAAGAGTCTTGAAGTAAAGGGACTGAAACAGAATACATGGAAAAGTAAAGGGTTAAAATAGATGGTCTATATGATTTAGGGGTAACATGTGTAAATGAAAACACAACGCCAGCATTTGTTGGATTTCTGAAGAAAACACTGGTTAGGGTTTACTGTGATCCGAGAGTTACAGATTGGCTGGCAGCTCGTTAGGGTTTTAGAGGATTCATTCGTTGAATTTGTGTGCATAAGATGAAATCAGTGGTTGGAATGGTGGTGTCGAACAAAATGCAGAAATCGGTGGTGGTCGCCGTCGACAGGCTCTTCCATAATAAACTCTATAATCGCTATGTCAAGCGCACCTCCAAGTTCATGGCCCACGACGAACAAAATCAGTGCAATATCGGCGATCGAGTAAGTATTCCCTTCTTATTTGTTATGTTAAAATCTTTTTTCTGCTAACGGCGCCTTCTGTAATCGAAGTCCTCTTTGTTACTGCAACTATTCGAAAAAAAAGAAGCCACTCGAATCACCATAAAAGTGACATTGCAAGATTTGTACAATATGCTCTAACCTGATCATTTCACCTTTTAGGTGTTATGATGAAATCATATGAAATTGTATCACAACATACCAGTAAGTAGAATTTTATTAATTTTGAAATAAGAACAGTACTTGGTCTGGTCTTCAATTAAAAATTCCGAAAATTTTCCTCTAACTCTTATTAGGAAACAAAAATGATCGTTCAAAACACCATTAGCAATTATATACTTATATTTGGAGTTAATGTTTGCAAAATTTGAATAATGTGCTCTGATACTGATGATTTTCAACTTCAGAGTTGATTCAGTTAGTTGTATATGGGAAAGTATATCAAAATATATGGCAACATACAATAAATGGAATATTGTTTGTCTGAAACCTACATTCATTTTTGCAATATTTGGTTTTTGATCATTTTGCACTTGGCAAATTACATTTGAGAGTCTGAGTTAGAAAGTGCTTCCAATTTTCTCAAGTATCAATAAACAGTGAAGAAAATTAGTGTTCTTTTTATAGGTTTAGGTAGAACTTAGACCTCAGTTCTCAGTTAATCATTGTCTTTTAGCCAACTGTGACCATATCAAAGATAGGTGTCATGTAATCACATAAATTAGAAAATAAAGTGAGTGAAGGGAACAGACTCAAATGTAAGGATCAATAGAAGCATAATTAATAGGAATGAAGATTCACTTATAATAATCAAGATAATGTAACTATGCAAAACATTGGTTTTACTTTTTTTTTTTTTGTTTTGTTTTGTCGATTTAGATGCCAAAATATTGTTATAATTATTATCGAAAAATAATAGTTCAGTGGCCAATTTAACCTGAAAATAGTTAAGTGGCCAAACTGATAAACTGATGAAAGTACAAATGTGGAGGAGGAAGTAAACTTATAATTGTTATTTTCAGGTTAAATTGGACCCTTCAAGGCCATTGAGCAAACGGAAGAACTGGGTTGTTGCAGAGATTCTGAAAAAAGCACAAATTTATGCACCTCCCACCAAGACACCACTACCGGATTCATCTTCATCCTAAGGTTTTCCTTTTCCATAACCAACCTACTTTTATTTATTTATTTATTTCTTCATAACTCTTCTATTCCAACATTCTATTTTTAAAAATTCTACTCAATCACAACATCCAAATACAAACCAACTTTTGCTATTATCATCGACTACATTTTTCGAATTCTAACAACCTAATTGAGACTACAAGTTGGATGTTGTAATAAACAAATAAATGATTATTACCTCTGAAATATAAAATGCACTTTTTTCATTATGTGCAAATACTGACATGCTTTTTTTTTTTAAACAGGTGAAGAGTACATTTTGCTAAAACGTGGGTTTGTTTGTCTTGATTGTAGTTTTTGGGGAAGGTTTTGCATCATTGAATCTTGTTCCTGAATCGCTTTCTACAACATAATTTCAGATTATTAAACCTATCATGTGCCGAGTTTTTGTTAGTTTTAATGTGTAAGATTAGTCCATTGAGAAAACATGGTATGCAAGAAATAACAACGTACTTCACTTGTTTTTTTTTTTTTTTTTACCAAAACAGATAATATATTATATTTTTTTTCCCATAACTTCAACGTCAAGTATAGGGTGAATTTCAAGAAATAACAATGGATTTTATTTTTTTAGTCACATAGAGCAATACTCACATTTCTTTACCGATAATGCTAATGTACTTATGTCTTTTTACCAATTATAGCATTGTGCAACTTATAATAAGCAATGCACTTACAATTCCTTGTCCATAATGACAATAAATAAAACACATTGCAACATGTTGGTATTATGGGTAAAATAAAATATATTGTTATTATTGGTGAAAAATGTAATTATGTTGTTATAGGTAAAAAAAAAAAAAGATGTGTTTATTGTCCATATTGGTACGTGAGTGATTTCACAATTTGCCCTCAGACTTTATTGTGTGATGAGAATCGAGAGGTGAAAATCCAATCTATTGTGTGATGAGAATAGAGAAGAAAGACATGGAAGAAGGGTTCGCATAATCATACTTGACTTTTTTAAACTGGTTGATTCAATAAATTATGACATCAATGATGTAACTAAAATATTGGAGCAACTAGATACATAATATGATGAGGGAAAAGCTAGAAGATTATATATAAGCCAATAGTTGGGACATACATGGAAAAGTTTCAACTTGAAGTTAACTCAAAATAATAAACATTTATTGTATTATCTCCAATTTAGTACCTGAAGGAAATGCAAAAATGATAGCCTATCATTTATTCAGCAAGTGGAACCAATCAGATATCATATTTTAAATCTTTTTAGCATGTTGTCATTCTCAAGATCATTTATTCCTCAGTCTTTTTATTAGTATAGCCTTTTAATCATTTTTAATACATTATGTATGACAAAATGACTTCCTTTTTGGGAGAGTAAAACGACTATTTTATCCTTTTTAACACGACATGCCAAAGAGCGTGTGATACAATGATCCATTGCAGCACAAAATGGATAAATGCCGTCTATATAAATGAACAAAGACTCTTTTCTTTAATGGATTGAATGAGAGTAAATGACCAATTTACCTTTTCTTAACAAAGGAAAACCCTAAAAGGGAAACAGGAGCAATGCAATCTTTTTCATTTCTTCTTGAATGTCGTCAATTGGACACCTTTGAAACCGATCTAATTCACTTTAAGAGTCACACATCGAACCACTCTGTTCACAAAGCCATCCAAACTCTTCTATATGATCTTTTGTTTAAATGCATACAAACAAGAGAGTTCCATACCTTGGTCAATGGTCATAATCCAAAACCTCAACCTCATAAATCTTTTCAACTCCATGAGCAACAACTGTTGATTTTTTTCCTTTTACCACAATCAAACTTCCCTCCCCCAACCAACATGTCCAATCGAACCATGCAACCATCACATTAGTTTAGTTTCCATATATTATATTCTGCTCTTCAAAATCCTTTCCACCTCATCTACACTCAAATGCCTTATCCCATTCTGCTTCAACCATCTTTCCCCTCCTTCAACTTGTTTCTCCTCTATTTTCAATTACTTCAAGTTCAACCCCTCACTCAATTTCCCAAAAAACCCTTGAGGCCTCAAACACCGATCTTTAAAACCCCCAAATCAACACCATCAAATCATTCCCAAGCCTCTCTACACCACCATCGGAAAACTTCACATAGCTCATAAAAACACCATTAAAAAACAAGCAAATCTATTGCACTCGCCACCTGCCTCCACACTCTAACAAAATCCATCTTATTTAAATTCATTTCCAATATCAACACCCCCAACCCTCTTGGGTTTTTTCGATCCAATGTTTTTTATTTTTTATATATTCGCGACTACATGCATCAAAACCCCGAAAAACAACTTTTGATAGCTTCTCAACCCATTCGATTGTAAATTCCTCTAATTTACGTATTTCCTCATCAAATATACCACCATCTGATCCCATTTCAATGAAAAAAACTTCTTTGTGCCATTCTTTTAAAACAAATTCAAAGTAACGAGATTCATTTATACACTTTGTTACTTTGGTCAAAGCGGTCAACCCTTCTGCTTCTTGACATTTCACAGTTAAAAAATCCAAAAACTTGTGTATAATCGGTGCACTTGCTAACCTAATAAACCTTGCTCTCATTGCGACACCTGGCAGTGAATTGCACCTCTCGATTATAGACGATATGTGTCTCAAAAAAGCACTTGTGGTTGCAGGTGATTTGTACTTCTCTAAACCTAAAATGTTGACTGATTCTGGTTGGTTTGGTTTTTCGGGTTCTATATCGGTTTGGGCGGTTTCTCGGTTTCTTGGGTTCAACCCATACACTTACGGGTTCTGGGTTTAAACCCATGGGTTTTAGGTTTAAACCTATTTTCCAGAAATGGAGCAATAAGTTAAATAATTCAAAAAACACCAAATTGAAGTTAAATACTTCAAAAAACATGAGTTTTACAACCAAATTGTCTATTACAAGTTACAAACAAAGTCCGAAATAGTCTATTACAACCAAAACACAATCAAAGTAAAACATAAAGTCCTGTCGATTAGACGATTACAACCAAACACACAATCAAACTAAAACACAAAGTCCAGAATTGTCGAAACTGAAGAAATTTTCGATATAAATGAAAAGAGCTCTAAAATTCACATAATACCATATATGATATATGATATATGATATAAAGCAAGACCCATGTATGAACTGAAGAAATTTTTTTGATATAAATGTCACTCTTTAAAGATAAAACATTTAGATGAAAATATATTTCAGAAACTAATTTTACAAATTATTTTCTAAAATGTAATACATTGTCTTGATTAATTAAAAAAGTCAATACATCTTAGTTATAATCATCGTACGACTAATGAGAAGGCAAACGGGAAACAAGTTGGGCTGTTAAGCCTTTTTGTATAGTAAGGCCGATTCTTATGAAGATTACATCCATAGATCTAGGGGATATAACATTGATATGCATAATCCGTACTGTACTAAGAAGCTCCACCGCATCCGGCGCAAGAAAACCAAACGTATCAAATGCAAATGATATGAACATGTGTTAATTTTCCATGCACGGTTTCTCATGTTTGGTGACCTTGCATGTAGCAGCTTTTAATGCAGCATGTCCCGCCGTGAAGCCCCCGACCCTCAAGCCTACGAGAGGGGATACCCATGTAAGGTCCACACATGTGTGTTTCCCTCTAATCCATCCAAAAATCAAAACGTCAGCCTGTCTAAGGGTTAACCTTCCTTCTGTCGGGCCAATCAAGAAATTCACAGTAGCCTCTTTTTTGGCGGAAACCCCAACATACTTACCCTGTCAACCAAAACATCCCTAATTATATCGTGCCTGTATATGAACCTCGGAAGTTCTTTGCAATGAATAACATGCTCTCCAAAAGAGTCCAAACTTGCCTTGCAACACACCAGACATATCTCGTCGGTTGGGAATACTGGAATTATGAGTTAATATTTGAGGATAGTACGATACTCCATGAGAGACATATGTTGGCCAAACTCATCTATAGGGATAGCTAGAATAAAATCTTGAACATGTGGTGCACGTAAACATTGAAAAACTGATTTCTGTCGAGCCGTCATGTTGAAATGCACTTCCATAACTTGGATAATTTTACTAAAAAGGGCACCCGCCAGTGTATTTTAGGATTTTTTTTTTTGGGGGGGGGGGGGGGGTCCTTAGTAGTAAAATTGCTAAGGTCAATGTCCAGAAGCTTGTTACGAAGAGAAGTTAAGGCACAAGTATAATCAGAATCCATACCATAAATGTCGTTATCCCGTAAGATGTGGTCTTGCAATACCCAAGATTGGGCTCTTGAGGCAACAAAAACATATAAGGTAGCCTCTACTGTCGAGCATAAATGTAACATCCCAAAATTTAAGACCAAAAATTTCATTTTTAATTTAATAACTAGGATTTTACCCACCGTGCGTTGCGGCCGCGGTAATTGATTTAAGTAGAGGAACTATTTCAGTAAAAAAATCAGGGACCAAAACCATGTCAAGAAAAATGCTTAGAAATAAGCACGATAATGTAAAAAATATTTGCATCAAAACGTAGATAAACTCGAAACACCCAAACATAAAAAATACGTCCAAACATAAAGAAACTCTAAATTTAGGGAAAATGACACAAATGTCCTACCAACATTTTAGGGTTTACCCTTTGAGTCTCTAAAGTTTTTGTTAGGCTGTATGGGTCCCTAAACTAGGATATGACCTGCTCTTTTAGTCCCTGTCAACCCGTAATAGCCGGTTCAGTGACCTTTTAGACCAAAAAATTCACATTGTGCCCCTATAAAGCCAAAAAAATAAGTTTGGATATATATATATATATATATATATATATATATATATATATATATATATATATATATATATATATATATATATATATATTTCTTCTAAAATACTAAAATATCAATGGTAATATCTAAAATATATTTCATCTACTACATGACAATATTTAAGAACAAAAACTAAGCAATCAATGCGACATTCTACGAAGATGGTTGGAGATGAAAAGTTTTGTTTATTAAGAAAGCAACATTCCAAATATATGTTCAGTTATTTATTATAAACGGAAGGATGATATTATTAACAATTTTAAGATATAGAAAATGACTATAAACTATTAAAAACATTATAATTTTTTTTTTGTGTGTGTGTGTGTGTGGGGGGGGGGGGGGGGGGGTAAATAAAGGTTTATAAAGGGTAAAGATGTAGCACGTTATTGTAGCCGCTGGTGTGGTTGGAACTGCATTTCTATAAATGTGCTTTATCGCAACATCAACGTTCAAGTAAAATTTCCCGTCTCCGATAGCCGCGCTGCACGGACCAAAGCGGTTGGTCTACACACAACCCACGACAGATCCGCAGCGATGCCATCACCACCACCTCTTCTCCCCCTTTCATGCTACATTTTTCATGTATATATAACCGCTACTAGCCACTACACTTCCTCCATTACAGCATTACTACAAGTCTACAAACACATTCCTCCTTAATTCTCAATACTTCTCAGTTCAGTTAATCATGGCAAAGGTCAAGATCGGAATCAATGGTTAGTTTGTGATCCGATCCTTCGCCAATTCCATTGGTGTTTGTTCCATGATGCTCGATTGATGTATTTTCCTTTTGTTTTGTGCAGGTTTCGGAAGAATCGGCCGATTGGTTGCGAGGGTTGCTCTACTGAGCGATGATATCGAACTCGTTGCCGTTAATGATCCTTTCATTACCACCGACTACATGGTACTTGTCTCAATTCTATCGCTGTAATTCGTGATTGTTTCAATTATTTATGCACATCCATCGACTCTGTGCTTCATCGATGGATTGATAGTATATTCCATTTTCATTATTACCGACTGCATACTTGTTTCGATTGTTATATGGGATTCAATCGATTCTCTCTTTTGATCGATGGATTGACGATTTATTCCGTTAGGACGTGGCAATCATTTGGTACTCGCTAACAGATTGTCATCGTTCTTACTGTTGATTTCTGCATATAACATGGGATAATATATGCTGATCTTCGATGGCTTCCATTTTGTTCAGATTTACATGTTTAAGTACGATAGCGTGCATGGGCAATGGAAAAAAGACATCACAGTGAAGGATTCCAAGACTCTTCTCTTTGGCGATAAACCTGTAACCGTTTTTGGCATGAGGTGCTTTTCTCTCCATTCTTTAATTCACCTAGAACAAGAGAGCAAAGTGTTATAGGCCGTTCATCTTTTTCAAATGGTTTTACAGAAATCCAGAGGAAATCCCCTGGGGTGAGGCTGGAGCTGAATATGTTGTGGAATCCACGGGAGTTTTCACTGATAAGGAGAAAGCCGCTGCCCACATGAAGGTCTGCATTTATATATATCACACTTCATCTTTCATTTTTGTTTGAGAAGAATGTTAGAAACATGCATGTTGTTAATTTGTTCCTTAGGGAGGTGCAAAGAAGGTGGTGATCTCTGCTCCAAGCGCAAATGCTCCGATGTTTGTGATGGGTGTGAATGAGAAGGAATACAAATCTGACATCACCATTGTCTCCAATGCTAGCTGCACCACTAATTGTCTTGCTCCTCTGGCGAAGGTTATTCATGACAAATTTGGTATTGTTGAGGGACTTATGACCACTGTTCACTCCATAACAGGTATATACATACATATATGTTGAATTGTTGATGGTTGCAGATTATGATCCTAATTAATTAACTGGTGTTTGTGTGTATATATATATAGCAACACAAAAGACTGTTGATGGTCCATCAATGAAGGACTGGAGAGGCGGAAGAGCTGCTTCTTTCAATATCATTCCAAGCAGCACTGGAGCTGCAAAGGTAATTACTATTAATTAATCTATAATATTATATGCATTATAGATTATAGATTAATTAATTAAGCGATGTGTGATGTCAGGCTGTTGGAAAAGTTCTGCCTGCACTTAATGGGAAGCTAACAGGGATGGCCTTCCGTGTGCCTACTGTTGATGTGTCGGTGGTTGATCTTACTGTGAGGCTGGAGAAGGCTGCCTCATATGATGAAATCAAGGCTGCTCTCAAGTAAGCCTTCCATTCCATTTATGATTTATGCATGATTCCATTAATTTCAAGAATTAAAGAATTTTGATGGATTTGTGAATTAAATGTTGTGTTTGTGTAGGGCGGAATCTGAGGGAAGCATGAAGGGAATTCTTGGGTTCACGGAGGATGATGTTGTGTCAACAGACTTTGTGGGTGACCTCAGGTCAAGCATTTTCGATGCTAAAGCTGGGATTGCATTGAACAACAACTTTGTCAAGCTTGTCTCATGGTATGACAACGAATGGGGTTACAGGTATGTATGTATATTTTATATTGATTCTACTCAAAAACTTGGTTTTGATGTTACTTAATTTGTGGATGGATCCGTGATTTTTGTTGCAGCAACCGTGTGGTTGACTTGATTCGTCATATGTCCAAGTCTTAAGCTGTTTTTGTTACTGTGGGTGCTTCTTCTAATCATGCATTCTTTTTGGGAATAACACGAGTGAAAGAGAGGCTCAGTATAGTTTGATCTTACATCGTTGTTTGATGTTTGATGAGAGAATCTGTGTATCTTTTTTTTATTGAACATTTTGGTTTTGGTTGAGTAATGCCATGATTTTGTTTTTTGTTATTGCGTTTGTGCCATTGAATCATCTTTATGTTCTATAATTTTATGCTACATGAACTGTAGGAAAATGAAAGTATTGCACCTTTTTTTTACCATTTGACCTTTTAATAAATTAAAAGTTCCTGTGGCAATGAACGCTATTGTATTCCAAGGAAACTAAATTTCTGCTAACTTTTGGAAATTGTAAGCTAGAGAATGAAAATGAATCGTGTTTTGTTTCAAATATATATAAAACATACAATCCGAGATATTATTTAATATTTGTACACTTATACTACGATAATAGACGGACACATCTGTACATCCCTATTCTAATAAATGAATAGTTTTATTCTCTTTTTGCCAAGTGTCACTCTAATACAACTAGTCATTAATATTATGTCATGTACATATATTAAGCAATTCATTTCAAAATTCAAATTTATATTTTCTAATTATACGTTAAATTTGAAGTTATAATAACTTTAAAATTTTGATATATCTATTAATTAATAATTTAATTAAAATTACTTATTTAAAATAATTGATTAATAATTATAAATTTTTATTATAAAATTTTAATTAGTTTTATAACCGTAGTTCCCACGGATTATAAACTAGTGTCTCATATAATAGTACGTAACGAACATTTATTGCTAATATTGCAACTTAAAAACTAAGGTTGTGATTTTTCCACTAAGATTTTATATTCGTACACTGAAAAAAAATATGTATGGACATTTATACCCTTCCATTTAATTGACATTTACCGAAGGTATAGAAAGACCAAAGAACTTGAATCTATCTCTAGTCAAGGCTCCGTCGAATCCTAAAAATTCTCCATCTCCATCACTTAGGCCTCAACAGCAAATCCCAAATTATTTTAGCAATTGTAGGTTTCTTTTAGAATTGTAGGTTTCTTCTATATGTTTGTTTTGATTGGGTATGCTAAATTTAAGAAAAGTGGTGATTAAAATGTGAAATTAGGTTAAGTGAATTGGGATTGATGTTGGGAGTAATGGAAGCCATGTGAATGGTGAAGAAGATGAACAATAAGTGCTCTTTCAACGCAACAATCTCACCTTTAATTACCCAAGCACCAATGTTTGCATCTTTTTTCACTCTGCTCTCGCTTATGTATATTCTTTTCTAATATATTTGAGTAATCAGACATTTTAGTATAAATGTTTTCCTTTGGTTTGTT
Organism: Lactuca serriola; assembly: GCF_051521515.1. Taxonomy (NCBI): domain Eukaryota; kingdom Viridiplantae; phylum Streptophyta; class Magnoliopsida; order Asterales; family Asteraceae; genus Lactuca; species Lactuca serriola. The sequence continues at coordinate 396,492,667 of NC_136411.1, forward strand.
AAATTTATATTCATCATGATAAGGATACATGGACAAACCTTGATATCTAATCAACCAGGATGGCTAAACTTTTCCAATAGCTCCAATTCAAATTTTCCAAAGGGAAATTAACCATCAACATTTACCTAATTTTATTCCAAGCAACTTATAACTTTTAGTCTTTTACTGTTTTACAGTATAAGTTATTGTTGTTACACCAATTTTAATCTCTACTTGACAATCATCTTGAACATGAATTCTCAAAGAATACAAGGCAAAATAGGAATATAGGGTAAAACCCTCTAAAATACAGAGAAAACTAATAACAGGGTTGAGAAAATACAACAAATCAGAGACAATGGAAGATGTGAACTTCCTTTAGCAAGCTGAGAAACAAGCCACACGGTACATCGGACGCAAGAAGAAAAGTAACTTAAGTGTACGAAACTTGGAAGTTCAGCGGGGATGGATTAAGTTCTTGGTATCTATTTCTTCAATAATTACTAGTAATTAAATTAAGGGTATAAATGTCTATTGACAATTTTTTCTGTGGATGAGTAAAAACTTTAAGTGGAAAAATCAATTATTTTCATCATATAATATTATCTTCTTTGATTATCGTATTTGACAAACTATCTTCTTAGCAGTGTGTATAAAAACTAACAATTTAGTTTATGTTGAAAAAATAAATGCAAAAAGGTATTTTAATTTTTAAATGAAGGAATAATATAATAAGAATGTCTTTTATTTTTCTGGCTTTTTACTATTATTATATAATCATTCTCATACTCAAAAATACATATTCCAATTGTTTTTCTTGTTGGTTGATGGCATGATTAGGCAGGCATCAAACCTTTTAAATTTTAAGGTATTCAGAAGACAGACTTTGATAACCATCCAAAGTAAACAAACACAAACAAGATTTGAATTTTGACAGACGTTTAACAAAGATATCAGATTGCTCCTGAAACAAAATAAGCAAAATCCGAAATGCTAGTCAACCACAACCAGTGTGTGTAATCCTCTGTCTTATCACTTATGATCATACATATCAGAATATTAAAGTAATAAATCGGTGGTTCGTTTTCAAACTCTGCTTTTCACCATATCCCATTCTCAATTGCCAATCACATAAAATTAAAGTCTTTAAATGTTTCTTTCAACTTCTAGACCATTATATAGATAAATAAAAGCTCTCTAATCTTTAATCCACTCCGACTTTCAAATCAAACAAGTCCTGCCTAACAAAAAAAAAATCGTATCAATTTACAGCTGCTACTCATAGCTGATATCATAAACATCAACTCTAACTACCCACAGAAAGTCAGAACTCAGAAACACACAACCATGGGTCAATGAATATCATTTTATTAATGATTCAGTTTTCACACAAAAGTTTAAAATATCGGTTTAATAATGACAAGAAAGGCATGTGGAAAAAGAACACAATAATTAATAAGGAAACATTGCAATTAACATGAAACATATTCTAAAATACAAACGGTTGCAATTTTTATGAGATGGGTATGGCTAAATGCTAATATAGCCTAAAAGCACAAAGGAATAGCAAGAAAGAAAGACCAATGAGGTTTGATATTTAATAGAGTGCATCAACAAATATTTTATTTTCCACTTCAACATATTACTAATTCTCTCTGTAACTATAGAAAGAATTTCAAACCAAATGCAAAATTTTCTTTAGATACAGGGCAAGCATTAGTTTTATTCCAAACATACGATTAAAAGCACAACTGTGAAAAAACTACGCTAGTCAACCAGGACCTTAGAGAGCACATACGATTAGTTTTATTCCAACACATTGTTATCTTATTCTTAGACAGAACAGAAGTAACATTACCAATTTAGCGAGATGGATTAAGCCCTAGAAGCATCTGGCTCCCTGTGTTTGGAAGGTACATGACATTGTTACTCCTGGCCAGGGTTGTAGAGATCTCCCTCGATGCTTCAATTCTCCTAAGCTCAATCAATCCCATTCCAGCAGCAGCAGTTGCATCAGATATCAACTTAGCAGACTCACTCTCTCCTTCAGCCCTTATGATTGCAGCTCGCCTCTCCTGTTCCGCCTTAGCAACCACAAACTTAGACCTCTCAGCCTCTTGCTGAGCCACCTGCTTCTGCTCCACGGCCTTTGAGAACTCCGCGCCATAAGAAAGGTGAGTGATCGCTACATCATCAAGCACAATGTTGAAGTCCTTAGCCCTGCGGATCAAGCTGTCACGAACCAACGCCGACACGTGCGGACGCTCGGTGAGAAGCTGATCGGCGTTAAATTGAGCAACAACAGCCTTCAGAACTTCATTCCCAATGGATGGAAGAACCTTCTCGTCGTACTCGAGACCAAGGGTTTTGAATATGGAGGGCAATTTGTTGACTTCGGGGCGAGATAGGACACGTAAAGTTAGGTTAACCATCTGCAGATCTTTGGTGCCAGATATTGAAGAGAAGGTGTGGGGCTTTGTTCGGATGTCGAATATGTAGGGTTTTTGAAGCCATGGAATGAGAAAGTGAGTACCTTCTCCGACAGTATCGTCAATGACTCCACGGAAACGATCGAAGAGGACAGCACGCTGGCCACCGTCGACGGTGTAGAGGGAGGAATTGAGGATTGTGGCTGAGGCGCCGAGGCCCAAGGCGGCTCGTGCTAGATTGGTCAAGAAGGAGACTGCCGCTTGGTTGCTACCCATTTCTTGAAGAATGAAAGAAGATTGGAGAAGAAGGGTTTTAGGGGTGGATTTGGTTTGTGGTCCAAGTCATGAAGAAGGGTAAAACCCTGTACGATAACCGAATTACATGGGTCGGGTATGGGAGGTGGAAACTTGCAGATTCTTTTGGCCCATTTGAGCCCAAAAGGGAAGTTCGTTAAACAGAACGGAAGTGCCTTCGCCAAGACACCAACAGTAATATAGAAAATGAATTTTATTATTTTATATTTGTAACAGGTGGGTTTTTTTAATTTATTTACTTATTCTAAGACCTATATATTATACTATTGGATTTATTTTTAAAAAAAATAAATATAAAATTCTAAATATCTGAGAAAATTTGAATTTATAAGAAAAATATTAAATTATAAAAATTAAGTGTTTTTTTTCACTTTAAATTTAACCAAATAATTTAGATAAATAAACAAAAGAAAATAATGAGATTTTAATTTAGTAATTTTGAAATTAAAAGGAAAATCCAATAATGAAATTGATATCCAATTATTATTACATTTAAATATTATGTTGAATTTAATAAAATGGAAAACCCATAAAATGACATGTTGAATAAAAATATTTAAAATAACCACAAAATGACATGTGGCAAAATGAATAAGAATGTGACATATGAAAAAAAAAATTATTTATTAGAGTAGATAAGACTTATAATAGTTTATATATTTATAATCGGTTAAAAATATATTTGACTAACCAAACTATTAAAAAGAACACATATGACAATGAACAAAATCATTTGAAAATGGTTCAACCATTAGTTTTTTTATTTACAAAAGTTTTTGGATTAGTAAAATCTTCCAACATCTATTATTATAAATGCTCTAATAAAATAATAGAGTAAATTACATGAATGGTCATTGTGTTTTGATAGTGTACTCGGGCCAGTCGCCTAACTCAGTCCAATACTAGCTCGTATCCAACAGAATGATGAAAGAATATCGGCCTAGTCGGTAATAGGCCCATATTGACCTGACAAATTACAACTTATTTCCACAAACTGACAAAAGCCTATTGTTGAAATTTGATCCAAAAGACAATACCAAAGCACAACGGATGAGAGACAACATACGAGACGTATACCATGACTCGCGCATACAAAAGATCTTGGCAATAAAGTATAAAGGTTGTACACAACTAGTTAGCTGTTTTACCCAGACAATGGGAGGGACCAGATAAAACCAAATACCCACAAATAAAGGAAGGCCTATAAAAACCCCTGAATATCATATAGTAAGGTAAGTTCAAGAGAGGACCCAAAGAACTCTTAGCAATTTATTTCTTAAGCCTCATACAACGTCTAACTTAAGAATCAGAGAGCAACACCCAGGTCCAACCCTCGGTGTAGTTTTCTAACCTAGCAGTTGTTCATCTTTTGCAGCGTATCTTCAAGAATACTCATTAGAAAGGGTCATCAAACACCATCTATCAAGGTAGTCGGAAGATCACGTAACAACATTGACATCATTAATATAGTAAAGACGTCAAAACGACTTCAAATCACTGGGCTCACAATCTGATTCCACTGAAAGGTAGAAACAACAATACAACATGCTTACACAAGATGTGTCGTATACAACAAAACCAAGAAAATCAAGTACAAGGTGATGAACAAATCATGATATATGGAGAAATCCATGATATATGTATACACCTGATATACTACGATAACAAGAGTTGAACTGAGATCATGTACAATCATCATTTCTCAAGATTGCCAAATTCAATAACAAAAAAGCTTAAACAACCTGACGTGAACCTAACAAGTTTGACGGACATTCAGTATGGCCCTTGGGAATATTATGTTTGCCACTAACCCTGCACGACCATCACACACAAGCAAAGAATACTCAAATGTTAGATTTCAAGGCAATATAGTCACCATAACCATGCAATATAATATTCAGGAGAAGTGCAACGAAGAAATTGGAGGCTATTGCATCAACAATTCACAGCTTGATAAGGTTCAAGAGCACAATAGGGCATGGAACGGTATATAGTAAACCATTGGTCACACTTATTGTAACATCCCAAAATTTAAGACCAAAAATTTCATTTTTAATTTTATGTTGAGATTACGCCCAACATAATACGATGCTCAGCCCCCTATAAATAGAACTTGAGGGTTGTCGATCTTTTTTGCTAAATTCACCATTCTTCACCCCTTTTTCTTTCTTCTACTTTGCGAGAAATACCCCCGAAGCCCCGATATCATCCCGACACCCGAAGCAAGTCCCGAAGCCCCGAAGATCCCGAGAAATAGAGTTGTCGAGCCGAAACTCTGTCCGCGAGAAGCTTGATTTTTTTGGAAGATATCTCGGTTTCATCAAAGATTATTATTTTAAGAGCCGTAGTGTTGTCCGAGCATCGTCTTATCAAGTGAGTATGTAACTACTTTCTTCTACCCCATAGATATGAAGTATTTGCTATGAAATACGTGCTATGCGTTTATATGTTGTTTGTTTACTTGAGATGGGTGTTGGATGAATGTTTTATATAGGTTTTAAATGAGTTAAACGGTATATGTATTTTATATCTACAAATATGTTGGGTAGAACATGGGTAGATGAGATAGTTGGTGTGTGATAAAAAGATGAGTTGGATGATGAGACAAAAGGTTATATAGATCATGAGATCAGGGTGACAGGTGAAAATGAGTGAGACCTTTACCCAAGCGATGACCCTGTCATTCATCAAAGTAGGGATGACAACCATGGACTATTCTAAACAGTCCAGTGGAACACTTGCAGGCTCGCAACTTGTAGGTGTTGTGAACTTAATGTTCACCGGTGTACTCTAAAAACTCATTGACATGCATTGTGAGAGGGGTCTAGAAAATGATATCGTCGTTAAACGAGAAAAAACTTTGGTAGCTATGGATTAAGACATGGTTATTTGTTATAAGTCTGGGATTATGGATTAGGTAAGGAGGTAAATTTTAGATATGAGAGTATAGATCGTGTCGTTGTGGGGGATCGACGGGGTGGGGTGAGAGTTGCTTATATATGGTGAAATTATATGAGTTTGTGAATTATAAAAAAATATATAATATAATATTGTGGGTTGAAAACCCTATATGCTCACCAGGCTCTCAAGCCTGACCCACTCAGTTTCATTTGAATTACAGGTAGTGGCACAAGAGCATAAGTTGGTTGACAAGACGAGAGATTTTGGATTATAGACCAGTAGTTATAAATAATTGTTGTGAGGTCTATTTTGTCCTATTTATGCTTTTGGTCTGTTTTAGAACATGACATCCCGAAATTTTGTTATATAATAAAAATACATTTATTTAAGAAATGTTTTGATAAATTTTTATCATATTTTGTTTTGGAACAAATTCCGCAACAGTTTTCTTTAAGTGATTTCTGATTTTAAACAAAGCATAAACAAATCGGTCTTTTTTGGCTGTGAATTTGGGGAAGTCACAGTTGGTATCAGAGCATTAGTCTAAGCGAACTAGGAATTTGTAGGATTTCTAGACTTAAATTTAAAATGCTAGGTAAAGATTGTGATATAAGTGTCTGTCATATTTTAGACACGAGCACTAGTATATTTTAGGAAAGACGCCTAAAATGCTTTTATGTGCTAAATGTTATATGTTTGCCATATATGAAATTGTTTGTTCGGATCTATGGTATGTTGCCGACCAGATCTGGAAACCTTATGTGTTTAGGATTCTAAGCGTATGAATACGATATTAGAACTAGCATGTAAACATTTCGGATTGATAAGGATGATTTGAACGTCTATCGAAATAGAGATCTAAATTCTCCTAACTTTGTGTATATACTGAAATGGCAAGCACGCAAAATGGATTAGGAAACGATAACCCGCAGTCTGAGCCACACGTGATTGAGAGTGCATCAGAAATAACAGCTACACATGAGCCAATCACGATGGCAGGAGTACAAGCAATGGTACGGACGATGTTGGATCAACAGATGGAAGAGACAAAATGTTTACTTCAATAAAGTAAGGACGAACTTACTGTGCCAATACGCCATGCACCTACTCTTCAGATAACTATCGGGGTTTGTCACACCCCCGAACCAGACGGCGGAAACGTCTGAGGGTTCGCGTGACTTTAATTGAATATCATCACAATGAATATACATGAATCATAACATAAACATCACCATGCATCAATATATTACAACTGGAATTGTTCACATCAAGTATATTGTTTTAACATTACACATTCATAACATAAATTGTTTGAGTGTTTTCAACAACATAACATCCTAACATTACTTCATATTACCCTTCCGACTACCTGTTACCTAAGAATACAAGTTATTTTGGAAAAACGTCAACATATGAAATGTTGGTGAGTTCATAAGCAATGTTGTGATAAAATGATTTGTGTAGTTTGTAAAACCCAGAAAATCCGATATTTTCAGAAAAGACTTTTGTTTATCAAAGTGTGAAGATCCATAAGTTGATGCATGAATGATTTCAAAAACATATATATGAAGGGTATTTTGTATTATAGTTATAAAAATTTTGAGCGAGTAGTATTGAATTCCCCGGAAAACCCGATGTTGAAAGGTATCCGTGATTACTGATTTTTGTATCGTCATATCCAATGAATATTGATTACTCCACATTGAATATCTTCCTAATTTCGTCTACTTTGATTTCTCATAAGCCTTAGCGAACGAAGAGAAGAGGAGCACTATGTCCTGCTACCATCGTAAGTACCTTAGGCTGTCCGGGATGCGAAAGACACGATGGTCCAACTCGTATTTGATTACTTTGACCTTACTAGCCTTACTAATGGGCCACTAGGGCCCAATAGCATATAAAAGCTATTGAAAGTCCTTTTACACGGAATTGGGCCATAGGAGGCCCAATAACATATAAGCATTATCCCTTTGGGCCCAAAGATCATTTTGATGGACTTGCAAGATCCATCAAGCATGATTTGAAACTCTCAACCCCAAAGTTTGTAAGTTTACTCATCGTAGTTATCGCGTATCTATTGAAGTGTTTGATTTAACGATTATTGTTTTTGTATTGATTCGATACCGAATCGATTCGTTTATAACGATATTTGGGGTTAAACGTGTATTCGTTTTTCGTTTTGTCGGTAGTCTTGAATTTTTATATTTTGGCTTAATGAATTAATTTGTTTAAAAGTAGAAGTTTGACCTTTTCACTACCTTTCTTTTTATAAAAATAACAATTTTAGTCCTTTATATAAAAGAATTTCATTTTTAGTCTTTAAAACATTTTCTTGACACTTTTGCATCATAAATTTGTTGAAAAGACAGTTTTAACCCAAAACTTATTTTGTTAACAGATTCAGCCCTTCAAGAATGGTATTTCTCGGTTAAAACCCCATTTTTTGTAACTTTTACAGTTTGGCCCAAAATCCAAAAACTTTACATTTTTGGTCCTTTTTGGTAGTGAAAAGCATTTTTGACCCTTGAAATAGTTTTATTACGCTATTTATCCCCTGTTTTGAAGAAAGTTTCATTTCAGCCCCTTAAATTGTCATTTTTCGCAATTTTAGGCTTATTGGGCCAAAAAGCCCAAAATTAGCCCATTAAGCTAAAAATTTACATTTCAAGTCCTTTGAAAAATTTATTATTCAGAAAAACAATTATGGAAACTATTTTGACTCTTTTGGCCCTTAAGAAACCGTGACTTGACCATTTTTAACCCTAGTTTTGTATATTTGACATTTTAAGCCCAAAAATGGATTTTTATGTTGACATATGTTCATCATAATCTTATAAGTTATTGTTCTTGACTTGTTTAGTGTAAAATAACTTAGATTATGTTTGTTTCCCTTCTCATATCATAGATCTCGAGATTCACCCCTTTTTATTTACATGTTTATCACAAAAACACATAAAAATACACATACATGCATAAAATCACACATAACATACACATACACATAGATCTACATGTTTTCTTGTATTCTCCCCCATAAAACACATGAAAACCGAAAAAAGAGGGGTATGAAGCTCACCTTGAGTTGTAGTTTCAGTTTTGAAAAGAGAAATGAAGAAAGTTTCGTTCCTAGCAAGTCTTCTTGGAAGATCTCGAATTTAGAGGCTTCTAAGATGCAAGATCACAAGTTTGAATAGATTTCGAAGAGATTTTTGATGAGATGAAGTAGCTAGATCATGGATCCAAGCAATATCTTACCTTAGAGGATGAATTTTTGGGATAATCTACTTGAAAGCTTCCTAAATCTCAAAAATTTGGTGGAGAGTGAAGAGAGTTTCCTTGAGAGAGTTTTGAGTGAAATGTGTGTGTGTGTGTTTGTGTTGTGTTTGGCCGAGAGAATGAAAGAGAGGAGAGAAGAGAGAGTAGATGATAGGATGGTTACTTGGAAGCATGAGATTTTGCATGGAAATCCATCAAATATTAGTGAAGTGGCAAATGAAAAGTCAACCCTTCCTTTCTTTTGTGGTTTGGGCCGAGAATGGAGAGAGGAAGGAAAAATAATTGGGCCTTGTATGCTTAAGCCCATTTTATGGTTAAGTTAGATGATTTTTGGCCCAATAAAAATCAAAGAATGATTTTTATGACCTATTAGGGATAATTTAAAGTTGTTATGGTCCAATAAGGCCCATTAAAGATAACCTAGTTCATTTTAGGCTTATAAGGCCCAAAATATTAAGTTTCATGTATATGGGTCCAATTAGGGCCCATTTGAGGGTTCTAGGTTCAAGATAGTTAAATTGGAAACTTATTGGTCCATTAGGACCAATAAGGAAATCCTAGCCCAAAATGGACTTAAACCAGGATTTCAAGGGTTTTCCAATTCTTTGTTGACTATTTGTAGTGCTTGAATGAAGTATTTGATGAAGTTTTGTTGTTATTGAATAAGCATCATACATGTTTTCACATTGTTAACTCACATTTATTATCATTGTTTAATGTTTACAAGGCATCAAATTCCTAGTTGTGACATGGTTGCTAAGTCAGTCGAAGAAGTGATCAACGGTAGTATCGCCAACAAGGTTGAAGTTGGCAAGAAGAGGAACCTTGAGGGGTCTTCAAGGTCTGACAAGAGCAACATGTTCTCGAAGTCTAGAAAAATAGGAGGTAAAGAAAAATGGTGCGGAAAATGAAAAAAGAAAAACTCTAGAAAAAGTAATGAGGAGGTGACATGTTTTAAGTGTGGAAAGCATGATCATTACGCCGACGAATGTCCATTCGACGAAAGGGTATGTTATGAATGTAATGAGGAAGGGCACTTCAAGCAGGACTGTCCAAAGAGGGAAGAAGCTACAAAGCCAAATGTACCACTGAAGCATTATGAGAGATGCGACAAAGAGGTGACTTGTTGCAAATATGGAAAGACAGGGCGTTACGCCAACAAGTGTGTATCCAAAAAGAGGGTTTTTTATGAATGTCGAGAAGAAGGGCATTTATCTCGAGACTGCCCGAAGAAGAATGAAGGAGCAAGACCAAATGCACTGCCACAACCAAAAGCAGGAGCATTTTAAATGATCCTTGACGAAGCAGACAATAACGCGAGGAATCAGGAATAAGGATTTCATATCCAAAGATCAAATTATGAAGTAACAATGTGAATAGTATGTAACATCCTGTTTATATAATTAATAAATTAATAAAAATTGATGAGCGAATAGCCGCCTTAAATATATATTATTCAGTGGATTGCTGGTTTCGGGGAGCCAAATGATATATTTTAGACTTTCGGAGGTCCAAGTGTAAATTTTGGACTTGTTTTGCAAATATTTTTAGAAGACAGGGTGCATTTGGTATCATTTGGACCTAATATGAAAGGATTTATGGAAGCAGGGGCTAAAGAATAAATTTTGGACTTAATTTGAATGGATTTTGGTTGGCTGCGGTTAAAAAGGTAAATTGGGGATTTTTTTGAAAGAAAAGGAAGGCAGAGGGACCATTCTTGACATTATGGCAAACTTTTATACGAGCCAGGTATATATGCTTTGCGTAACCCTAACCCTAAGAGGATCAGCAGCATACACTCTCCACCTTCAACAGTCTGCCATCGCTGCCTATTCGAGTTCCACCACCCACTACCGTTGAAGACGGGAAGACAAAGACCAGACGTTGTGTGTAGCTGGGGAAAAGACACTAAGATCGTTCGAATAATGCTGCACCGATTGGAGATCGGAGATGTTATCGTCACCATGTTGCCGCTATCCTTCTTCTGTCGTCGTCTCTTCGTCGGCGTTGCGTCCCAACTTCGTTGGCGTCGTTGCTGCCCATCCCCTTCAAAGGCAAGGATGTCGTCGGGGCACTAGACACCTGTTGCTGCTATAAACCGCTAAGGAATCACGTTGCCGCCGCCCCGACGACCACCCTCCGATTCTTGTTCAACGTCGCTGCCACTGTTTGCAGTGGTTGTGTTTTTGTGTGTGTGTTAGTTTCAGTCGGCTGTGTGGGTCATTTCGCATTTGGGAGTGTGTTTCAGATCATGTTTGCATGTGGATGCACGACTGGGAATCAAGAGAACCGCCGCCACCACCTCACGGTGGCGGCTATCACCGTAGTCCGTCACTGATGTCGTCGTTCTTACCATGTGCCGCCATGTATGTGTATTTTGGTGCGTTTGTGTTCATTTCTGCAGTGAAGGGGTGTTATGTGGGTGCTTAGTTGGCCGGAAAACCCACCACCACCACCGGCCACCACAAGGGTGGTTTTGTGTGTGCGTGTGTGTTATTATTAGTGTGTGTGTGTGTGTGTGTGTATTATTGAGTTGTACATTGTAATGGTGCCAAAATAATAATAGAAATCTCAAACCACCACCGTAGGGTGGTGGCTGCCGCCACCGGCTGCCGTGTCAGGTAGCGGTGTGCTTGCCTCGTTGAGTTTGATTCGTTTGGGGTGCTTGAAACCCTAATGGGCCTAGTAGGCCCTGATGGACCCAATGAAGCTTAATGGACCTAAAAGCCCAGGCATGTGACTAATGGGCTTAATGACATTCTAGTGGGCCTAATAGGCCCAATAAAGCCTTAATTGACCTAAAGGCCTAACAAATTGATAAATGGGCTAGTATTAGGGTTTGGAAAACCCTAATGCCAATAAAACCCTAATTTTGAGAATTTATCAGGACACATACGGGAATTATTTAATAACTTGAAATGTTAAATAATAATCATTGGTAGAAATTAATCTAAGCAATATTGGTTTTAATGGATTAAGTCCTTAGTGGGTTATGTCTTTAATGGGTTAAGTGAGAAACACTTAACCATAATCGTCATTTTATGTGAAACCCTAATTTCACTTGGGCCTTAAGTTGGGCCTTTCCATTGGGCTTTGGTAATTGGATTATTAATGGGTCATCCAAGAATAATCTTATGGACTAGAATATGTTTATGGGCTTAGGGTAAGACCTATATGAGGGTTTGGGCCCAATTTGGAAAATTGGGCCATAATTGGGGCCTTTGTGATTATGAGACATGAGAATTTTATAAGAAAAGAAATTTCTATTTAACGACATCCTAAGTTTAACTACATCTTATGGTGTGCAGGTTTTTCATTGTCCTATTATTTTATAACAATACTCCTATAGTATTTCAAATTTACGAGTCTAAAAATTTTATTTGGTAAGTTTTTGACTTGTTGTCCACTACGACCATTCCTCGACGTACGTTGGTCAAATCCAGGATAAATATAGTTGATCAGGCTATATTTATTCTCGATTTGATTACATACCTCGAGGCCCAATCGTAGTGTCACAACTTGCCTTAATACTTTTTAGAAAACTTTGTTATGATACGAGACCGATACATGCGAGTAAAAATGTATATTTTTTTTAAAAGAAAATATATTGTTTATGAAAACGTTTTGTCAGAGGGTTTTTGGTCCCCTTTGCATTTATAGTTTGTATATCTTATGTGGTTCGATATACTCAGTTCACTATAAACAATGCTCTGATACCAATGTGTCACACCCCCAAACCAGAATGGTGGAAACATTCGGGGGTGGATGACTTCACGTAGTATCATAACAATTGAATATTGTAAAGAAAGTAACACAACCATCATATATATAATAAAAACGTACATTTTTGCGTTATACATGATTCCAAAAGAATATTACAAGATGATGATGTAAAATGTTTAATAATAAACGCCTTTAGCGTTCCTCCTTCAAAAGCTGGTAGTTACCTGTATTACTGATTCCCTGAGAAATAAAAGTGGTTTCGAAAAAGTGTCAACAATAAAGTTGGTGAGTTCATAAGTGTTTTGTACTGAAAAGTATGTCTTTTTGGAAGAAAATCGATGAACGTGGTTTTTAGAAAATCCAATATTTTCCGCATATAGTTTGAAAAGTTCCCAAGGTTGGAGGGCGTTAGTATCTTTCGTATTTGAATGATAAAGATAAGTTTTGTACTCAAAATAATGTAAATACTGAATGCATGTATGAATCTCGTAAATCAAGCTTGTTTTTATACTTTCGTGTGAGTCTTATAACCATACTATTGACACAGACTGCCTGTAACAACATTTTTCAGCTTGTCACCCCAGACCTGCCGGTCTAACTGTAGCTAACAGTTTAGGTGCGGGGTTGTCAATCCCGTATAGATCTATACACAAGTATCACGCTCTCCCTCCAAGAGATTATGGCTTATAATACAGGACTTGAAATGCTTACATAAGAGTACGTTGAAGTTTGAATATCTCACATTACTTAGTATAAATAGATTTACGATAAGAAATTCTTTATTTTACTTTAGATGAAAGTATTTCATTTTTCATGATGTATACGTAAGAATGTATGAATAACTCGCAAACTATACCCATTATAGTTTTTCAGAAAGTATGTTCCATTTGGTAAAAATAACTTGGTGATATACTAAACTTTATACGTAACGATAGTTGTTGCATTTAAGTTTATATAAAACGATACGTTTTCTTGTATTATACTTGTATTCCCCCCCCCCCCCCTAAAACATGAAAAGACTTGAAAAGTAGGGGTATGAACTCACTTGTTCGGTTTGAAGAGAGTGGGACTAGAGTCGAGCAGAACTTCAACCGCGGAAAGTTGCGTCTTCGAGCTTCTCGGGGATCTCGATAGCGTAGAACCTTCGTCGAGGGCTCGAGTGTGGAACCGAGGGTGTCGGGATGGCCTCTGGTACGTAAGAGTGTGTGAGAGTGAGTGAAATTTAGAGAGAGGTGTGCTAAAATCCGGAGCTTATGCCTTCTATTTATAGGGCTGAAAATGCGAGTACGCTGGGCGTACCACCGGAGTACGCTGGGCGTACGTGTTATGCTGGGCGTACTTCGGTTACACTGGGCGTAACTTTGCGTCATGGCTTACGACTCGAGTCTAGCTAGGCGTAGAGCTTGCAGCCGATGGGACTCGACCCTGCACCTGAGTACGCTGGGCGTACTCTTGAATTACGTTGGGCGTAATTCTGGCTTCCATCTTCTAAATTCCGTAACTTTCGCGTACGGGCTCCGTTTTTCACGTTCTTTATATCCACGTGTAGGTGAGATTATGCTTTACAACTTTCATTTAGACTCCGTCGGCTAGTTTTGACTTTATTTTTAATGCTATGTTTTTAATAGGTCGGGACTGCTAAAGTCCATTAAAAATTCATAGTTTCTTTATCCGACGTCGGTTTTCGTTTGTCTTTTTATCATCTTACTCCTATTGTGGAGACCTTCAACTCTCGTTTAGGTTGCGTTAGCTAAATATCGATCGATCTTCAATTCGAGTTTTTAGCTCTCTACTACTATTACGAAACTTAGAAAATTCGTAACTTCTTCATACGAGGTCCAATTTGGGCGATCTTTTTATGTACGTTTACAGTTTAACGAACTCTACAACTTTTTTTTAGATACTTAAGGCTAAAATGCATTTTATTGGAATTTCATTTTTTACATTAAATAGTGTTTTACCAGGTGTGTCGTAAATATTTGAGTGGTTATAGTTTCTTCAATATAACCCAGTTTCGAATGTTGTTTATGTTTTTGGAAACCTTGGCATGATATCTAACATTTGATGCATTCCAATTTAGATATTTGAACACTTTATTTTTGAGGTTAATTTCGTTGATTCCAAATAGTTTTCGTTGTATTTGACTTTTGAGTGTTACATTTCTATTGGAAAAATATAGGGTTGTCACATCATCCCCCCGTTAGGGGAATTTCTTCCCGAAATTTAATCTAAGACTGAGTTCACGGGTTAGGGAAGAGATACGGGTACTTTTGTTTCATCTGATCCTCGCGTTCCCAGGTGTATTCAGGTCCTCGCTTGGCGTTCCAGTGGACCTTTACAATAGGTATGCGGCTTTGTTTAGTCCTTTTAATTTCCCGATCCATGATCTCTACTGGTTCTTCCACGAATTGGAGATTCTCATTTATTGCAATTTCGTCTAGAGGGATGACAAGGGTCTCATCGGACAATCACTTGTTTAGGTTTGATACGTGAAAGGTAGGGTGTACGTTGTGGAGTTCCTGAGGTAATCGAAGTTCGTAAGCCACCGGATCGATCCTGGCAAGGATCTCGAATGGTCCAATGTATCTTGGGTTCAGTTTCCCACGCTTTCCGAAACGTATTAATCCTTTCCAGGGTGAGACTTTTAGCAGGACATGGTCTCCAACCTGGAATTCCAAGGGTTTCCGTCTTTTATCCGCGTAACTCTTTTGTCTGTCCCTTGATGCTTTCAGTCGTTCCCGGATCTGAACAATCTTCTCCGTAGTTTCCCTTATGATTTCTGGCCCAGTGTGCGTGTTATATGTTGCTTGTCCTTTTGCTAGTTGTGTGTCACCTACTTCAGCCCAAAACAGAGGTGATCTGCATTTACGGCCGTAGAGGGCTTCAAACGGGGCAGCCTTGATGCTAGTGTGGTAGCTATTGTTGTACGAGAACTCGACCAAGGGTAGATGGGTGTCCCATGCTTTGCCAAAATCGATTACGCAAGATCTCAACATATCCTCTAGGGTTTGTATGGTTCTCTCACTCTGGCCGTCAGATTGTGGGTGATAAGCAGTACTCATGTCTAGTCTTGTTCCTAAAGATTTTTTTAGTGACTGCCAGAACCTTGAGGTGAATATACTATCTCGGTCTGAGATAATGGATATGGGCACACCATGCAGTCGTACAATCTATCTGAGGTATGTTCTAGTTAGTTTCTCCAATTTATCTGTTTCTTTGATTGGTAGGAAATGCGCTGATTTAGTTAACCTGTCGACGATCACCCAGATGGTGTCGAGTCCGCTTGCCGTCTTGGGTAATTTGGTTATGAAATCCATGGTTATCCACTCCCACTTCCATTCGGTTATTTCTGGTTGTTGCAACAATCCCGAGGGCTTTTGGTATTCCACCTTGACTTTGGCGCACGTCAGACATTTGCTCACGTAGGTAGCAATTTCGGCTTTCATGTTCGGCCACCAATACAGTTTCTTGAGGTCGAGATACATCTTATCGAAGCCGGGATGTATGGAGTATCATGTCTTATGGGCTTCGTTCATGACGAATTCTCTGAATCCGCCAAACTTCGGTGTCCAGATCCGATCCATGAAGTAACGAACTTCATCATTCTTGACTTCAAGCTTCTTATCCATTCCCCTTAAGGCTTCCCCTGTCACATTTTCAGATTTTAAGGCTTCTATTTGGGCTTCCTTGATTTGCGAGGACAGGTGTGAATGGATTATCATAGTTAGAGACTTCACTCTGCGGCCCGAGTATTCCTTCCGGCTGAGTGCATCGGCCACCACGTTAGCCTTCCGGGATGATATCGAATTTTGCATTCGTAATCATTTAGTAGTTCTACCCACCGTCTTTGTCTCATGTTGAGTTCTTTCTGGTTGAGGATATGCTAGAGGCTTTTATGATCGGTGAAGATTGTACATTTTGTGTCGTAGAGATAGCGCCTCCATATCTTTAGAGTGAAAATGACTGCTCCTAGCTCGAGATCGTGCGTTGTGTAGTTTACTTCGTGCGTCTTTAGTTGTCTTGAGGCGTAGGCGATGACCTTCCCTCGTTGCATCAGAACACACCCAAGTCCTTGGTTTGACACATCATAATACACCACAAAGTCCTCCGTTCCCTCTGGTAAGGTTAGAATGGGCGCGCTACATAAGGCTCGCTTCAGTGTTTGAAACGCGACATCTTGTTTTTCTCCCCAGTCGAAGGTCACACTCTTCTGAGTTAAGGTGGTAAGTGGCTTAGCAATCTTCGAAAAGTTTTGTATGAACCTTCGGTAATACCCGGCGAGTCCCAAAAATTGTCGGATTTCTGTTGGGGTTCTTGGGATCGTCCAATTCTCTATTGCCTTGATCTTAGAAGGATCCACGTGTATCCCCTCTTTGCTTAGTACGTGACCTAGGAAATCTACTTCCTGAATCCAAAATTCACACTTTGAAAATTTTGCGTATAGTTTTTCTGCCCTCAATGTTTCCAAGACTTGGCAGAGGTGTTGGTTGTGTTCTTCCTTGCTTCTTGAATAGATGAGTATCTCATCTATGAACACGATCACGAATTTATCCAGGAAGGGACGACATACCCGGTTCATCAAGTCCATGAACATTGCTGGTGCATTTGTCAATCCAAAGGGCATCACTACAAACTCGTAGTGACCATAGCGTGTTCAAAATGATGTTGTGGGGATGTCTCCTTCCAGCACTCGCAGTTGGTGATAACCAGATCTTAGATCGATCTTTGAGAAGTAGCTTGCTCCCCGTAGTTGGTCGAATAGATCGTCTATACGCGGTAGGGGATATCGGTTCTTGATCGTGAGTTTGTTCACCTCCCGATAATCGATGCACATGCGAAAAGATCCGTCCTTCTTCTTCACGAATAGGACCGGTGCTCCCCATGGTGAGAAGCTTGGTCTGATGAAGCCCTTGCTCAGCAGTTCGTTTAATTGACTGGACAATTCCTGCATCTTGACTGGGGCTAGACAGTAAGACGACTTTGCTACTGGAGTAGCTCCGTGAATTAAGTCGATTTTGAACTCGACTTGGCGTTCTGGTGGGATTCCTGGAAGATCTTCTAGGAAGATGTTTGGGAAGTTGCGGACTTCCGGAATGTCTTTAATGTTCTTCGGTTCTTGTTTCTGGTCTACTACATGAGCTAGAAAGGCATGATATTCCTTGCGAAGATATTTTCGTGCTTTAACACAGGAGATGATTTGTAAATTGGTACTAGGTTTGTCACCATAAATGACAAGAGTTTCGCCGTTCGGCAGATTGAGGCGAACGACCCTTTCGTGACAAAATATATCGGCATGGTGAAGACTTAACTAGTCCATATCGATGATGACATCAAAACTTCTTATCGAAATGGGCATAAGGTCGATTTGAAATAAGTGCTCATTTAAATTTAATGTGCACCCTACGTACATATCGCTTGCGCTTTCCGTTTTACCGTTTGCCATTTCCACAGTGAATATTTTATTGAGTGGTTGGGGTTTTTGATTAAGTAGGTGTTTGAATTTATGACTCACAAAACTTCTCTCTGCACCGCAGTCAAAGAGTATGCATGCATAAATGTTGTCGAGGAGAAACGTACCCGTAACCACCGTGGGGTCAGCTATTGCTTCATTTTGACCTATCGCCAGCACTCTCCCAACACCACCAACATTCTTTTCCTTGGGGCAATCCCTCTTGAAGTGCCTAGTTTCTCCACACCCATAACATGCCTGACTTATCCCAGTACCAGGAACTTGAGTGATTGGTCGCGCCGGTGCCTTACAAAAACGGGCAGTGTGCCCTTTCCTGTCGCAGTTTTTACAGTGCATCTCGCGGAAATTACCGTGGTGATGGTAGTTGCATTTGCTGCACTTTGGCAGGTTCCCAGCATATTGTTTCGTTGGCGCAGGGGTAGCAGGAGTTGTAGTGGGAGCAGTAGCGGCATGAACCGCCACCATTTGTTTCTTTGAAGATTCTTGTGAAGTTTGCCCCTTTCTCTTGTTCTAGAACTTCTTCTTCTTCTTCTTCTTGTTGGCATTGTTATCGTTGTTGTTGTTCCCTTTGGTTGGTTCAGCGACGATAGCCGTGACTCCTTGACAGACACCATGATCAACGAGAGATTGCGCTAGTTCCTTGGCGCTGTCGAATGTCATGGGTTTGGAGGCTAACACACTCCCTCGGAGTTGGGGTGATAGTCCCCAGATGTACCTTTCCACCTTTTGGCTTTCCAGGATCAACATCCCTGGGCAAAGTATTATCAAGTCACTGAATTTGTTGGTATAGCCTGCGATGTCCGAGCCTACCATCGTAAGGCCCCACAGTTCCTGTTCGAGCTTCTGAATCTCGCCTCTTGGGCAGTACTCTCGTAGGAGCATTCGTTTCAGGTTTTCCCAACCCATGGAGTTCGCCACCACTAGGGTTAGTGTCTTGACGTGGCCATTCCACCATGTCAGGGCTCGTTCGGAGAAAGTAAAGGCAACAAATTTTACTTTGCTTTCTTCAGGGCATGCGCAAATTTCGAACACAACTTTCGTTTTCTCTATCCATTGGGATAGAGCCATCACTCCCCCAGTCCCATAAAAGGGAATAGGTTTTCCATTGGTGAAGTCTTTGTAAGTACATACTCCGGAACAGCCTTGGCTTTGGCCATTTGTGCTAAAGTAAAGGTTGAATATCAGAAGCCCTCTGGATTACTACAGCAGCCAGTAATTCCCGAGTGGAAATGGGAAAGGATTACCATGGATTTCGTGACCAAACTACCCAAGTCGTCGGACGGTTTGGACACGATCTGGGTAATAGTTGATAGACTAATGAAATCCGTTCATTTCCTACCAATAAAAGAATCCTACAAGATGGAACGCCTGACAAGAATCTACATCAAGGAAATCATGAGACTCTACGGAGTACCGGTATCTATCATCTCAGATAGAGATAGTAGATTTGCTTCACGCTTTTGGCAGTCGCTTCAGAAAGCTATGGGAACACAACTCGACATGAGCACTGCCTACCACCCACATACGGATGGCCAAAGCGAGCGAACTATCCTAACGCTAGAAGATATGCTTCGCACGTGCGTAACAGACTTTGGAAAATCGTGGGCTACCCACTTGCCTTTGATCGAGTTCTCGTATAACAACATTTATCACTCGAGTATCAAAGTTGCTCCTTTCGAAGCATTATACGGGCACAAATGTAGATCACCTTTGTGTTGGGCTGATGTAGGAGACACCCAGCTAGCGAGAGAGCAAACGCCAAACAACTCCTTAACGGGGAGATCATACGCGAGACGTCCGAGAAAATAATTCAGATCAGAGCACGACTACAATCGTCACGAGACAGACAAAGGAGCTACGCCGATAAACGAGGAAAGCCCTTGGAATTCGAAGTCGGAGACAGGGTGCTACTAAAAGTCTCTCCTTGGAAAGGAGTGATTTGTTTTGGGAAGCGGGGCAAACTGAACCCTCGATACATTGGACCCTTCGAGATTCTTGCCCGAATCGGTCTAGTGGCTTATAGATTGCAACTACCCGCCTAGCTCAGCAGTGTACACCCTGTGTTCCACGTTTCCAACTTGAAGAAGTGCTTATCCAACGAGACTCTTTTCATTCCATTAGAGGAAATAGAAATCAATGAGAACCTTCTGTTCATCGAAGAGCCGATTGAAATCATGGACCGAGAGGTAAAGCGTACCAAGCAGAGTCACATTCTGATCGTGAAAGTTCGATGGAATGCAAGGCGCGGACCAGAGTTCACATAGGAACGCGAAGATCAAATGAAACAAAAGTACCCTCATCTATTCTTGCATTCTCAAATCTAGCTTTCAAAAGAATTTCAGGACGAAATTCCCTCTAACGGGGGGATGATGTCACAACTATAAATTTTGGTGCCTTGTATCTACAACACTTATAACAACTATGAATCAATAACATGAAAGCAAGCATGATGCTTATTCTATAACAACAAAACTTCATTTAAAACTTCATTCTAGCCCTACAAATGGTTAACAAAGAATTGGAAACCTTTGAATTTCCAAATTGAGTTCATTTTGGACTAGGATTCTTTATTGGGCCTAATGGACTAATAAACTTCCAATTTAACTATCTTGAACCTAGAACTCTCAAATGGGCTCTAATTGGACCCATATACATGAAACTTAACATTTTTGGGCCTAATGAACCCAAAATAAACTAGATTAACTTTAATGGGCCTTATTGGACCAAAACAAATTTATATTAGCCCTAATAGGTCATAAAAATCATTCTTTGATTTTTATTGGGCCAAAAACCACCTAGCTTAACCATAAAATGGACTTAAGCATACAAGGCCCAATTCTTTCCTTTTCCCCTCTCCATTCTCGGCCCAAGCCCAACCCAAGAAGAGGAGTTGACTTTTGATGTCACCTCACAATTGTTCATGGGATAACCATGCATTTTTCTCATGCCTCCATGCAACAATCCCATCATTCACTCTCTCTTCTCTCCTCTCTTTCTTGATCTCGGCCGAACCCAAACACACACACACACACACTTCACTCAAAATTCTCTCAAGAAAACTCTCTCCACTCCTCTCCATATTTTTGAGATCTAAGAGGCTTTCAAGGAGATTTTTCCACAAAACTCATCATCTAAGGTAAGATATTGCTTAGATCCATAATATAGCTACTTCATTTCATCAAAAATCTCTTCGAAATCCACTCAATCTTGTGATCATGCACCTTTGAAGGCACAAAACTCGAGATCTACCAAGAGGACTTGCTAGGATCGAAATCTTCTTCTTTTCTCTCTTCAAAAACCGAAACTACAACTCAAGGTGAGTTTCATACCCCTCTATTTTCGGTTTTCATATGTTTTATGGGGGAGAATACAAGAAAATGTGCAGATCTATGTGTATGTGTATACTATGTGTGATTTTATGCATGTATGTGTGTGATGTTATGTGTTTTTGAGATAAATATGTAACAAAAAGAGTGATAATTCGAGATCTATGACATGAGAAAGGAAAAAAAACATAATCTAAGTTATTTTACACTAATCAAGTCAAGAAAAATAGCTTATAAGGTTATAAGGAACAAACTTTAACATAAAACTCATTTTAGGGCTTAAAATGTTAAAAATACAAAAATTAGGGTAAAAACTGCCAATTCATGGTTTCTTGAGGGTCAAATGAGTCAAAAAGGTTTTTATAATCCATTTTATGAATATTAAAATTTTCAAAGGACTTAAAATGCAAAAATTTGAGTTATTGGGCTAAATATGGGCTTTTCGGCCCAACAAGCCCAAAATTGCGAAAATTGAAGTTTTTAAAGGGCTGAATTGTAATATTCTGTAAAATAGGGGATAAGAAGTGTAATAAAACTATTTCAAAGGTCAAAAATGCTTTTCAATCCCAAGAGGGACTAAAAATGTAAACTTTTTGGATTTTGGGCCAAAACTATAAAATTTGCGAAAAATGGGGTTTAAATATTTTGAGTTAAAACTGTCTTTTCAACAAATTTATGATGCAAAAATGTAACACCCAAAACCAGGAAGGCCAAGAAAGGAAAGGAAACTCTAAGTTAAAGGGCTCACTCGTCGAGTCCAAGGAGGAACTCGGCGAGTCCGAGCGGGATCCGGGTCAAGGAGTAAGTGACCGAATCGGCGAGTCGACTAAGGGGACTCGACGAGTCTGGTCTGAACAAGGGAAACCCTAAACCTGGGAGTTGTGTCTTATATAAAGGGTGTTATGTCCCTTCCTCAACTTCCATATCATCCTAGAGAGCCTGTAAACCCTAGATTCCATGTGAGCTTCCATCATTTGAGAGAAATAGCTTTGGAGGAAGGAAACTTTGAAAGTAAATTGAAGATCAAGAAGGTTGCTTCAAAGGAGAGGTGTAGATCCAAGATTTACTTCAGTTAGTGTTCATCTTGGAAGTAATAAGCTGCTATCTTCCCTCCTTTGCATATAGATCTATTTTTGTTATGAGATTTAGGGGTTTTATGGTTGTTTGAGACCCAATCCGGGTTTGGGGCTTAGATATGTGGGTGCCACTTCAGATCTAGTGTTGGGATGGTCCAATATGTCGTAAAGCATCAAATATTGAGTAGTTGGTGAAGCCCTTTTGTCCTAAAACCTAGCCCTAGAGTGTTTTGAGCCTAGATCTTTTTAGTTATACGTAAAGTTTGCAACTTTACGTAAGGATTGAGCTTTGGAAGTATGGATCTATGATTTGGAGCCCCTGCATGGCTCGAAAAACCACTGTATGGATTATGAACTGGAGCGACTCGGCGAGTCACATGGGTGGACTCGGCGAGTTGGATGAAGTTGGGCAGGAACTCGACGAGTTGGAAGAACAACTCGGAGAGTCTGTTGAAGATTGCCTTGGACTCGGCGAGTCTGTTCTTGGACTCGGCGAGTCAAGTCACGAAACCCCGAACCCTTCGAGTTGAGACTCGAATCAGTGAGCCGAGTGGAGACTGAGTGAGTTGGACAGGACAGGACTCGGAAATCGGTGGACTCGGCGAGTCATGAACTGACTCGGCGAGTCGAGTCGCGAATGGAAGGACTATGAGCATATGAACTCGGCGAGTCAGTAGGTTGACTCGGCGAGTAGGGTTGACCTGGAAGGTTGACCTTGACCAGGACTTTGACTTTGACCAGAGTTGACTTAGTTGACTTTCGGGGGATAGTTAGACTAAGTGTTGCATTGATGTTGGTAGCTCGGGGAGCTAGTGGAGCAGGAGTTCAGAGAGTTACCGGGCAGCAGCTAGAGGGGTTATCAGCAAGTTCAGCAAGTGCAGGTGAGTTTCCCTTTGTGTGAATGGGTCTCAGGCCACAATGTCGGCCCATGTAGGTATGAGTAGAAAACCCGGGGGTTAGCCCTAGGCACAATATGCTAATATGATATTCAGGACGAGGTCCAATGATAGCGGGCGGGTGCCCAAGGAATGGTTTATGTGATAGTTTATACTTGTTGTCTGTTGTGACACTTGTATATGCTTGGTAGGGAGGTGAGTGTGGGCGAGGTCCCGTATCTCACCAATAGCAGAGTGTGGATGGAGTTCCACATCTCATTAGCAGCAGATCAGGGGCGAGGCCCAAGTTAGGGAAAGAGTGAGTGAGGGTTGGGCCCGTATCTCACTATCAGTAGGAGCATGGACGAGGTTCCATGACTCATCAGTAGCAGGACAAGGGCGAGGCCCAGGATAGGCGAGGCCTTAGGACAAGATCCATTAGTGTATGTTTAGCTTATGTGTGGTGATATGTTTATGTGCTATTATATGTTAGC
Source organism: Lactuca serriola (assembly GCF_051521515.1). NCBI lineage: Eukaryota > Viridiplantae > Streptophyta > Magnoliopsida > Asterales > Asteraceae > Lactuca > Lactuca serriola. The sequence continues at coordinate 396,516,531 of NC_136411.1, forward strand.
GGGCGAGGCCCTGTGACAGGAGAGGCCTAAGTGAAACAGATCTGTATCCGAGCGGGGCTCGAAGCCAGGCGAGGCCTGGAGCGGCAGGGCCATTGTAGCGGGCGAGGCCCAGAATAGCGGGCGTGGCCCAGTATGTGCAGTATGTGGTAGGTTGGGGAACTCACTAAGCTTCGTGCTTACGGTTTTCAGTTTTGGTTTCAGGTACTTCCGGTAGCGGGAGGAAGAGCTCGGGGTGATCGAATGGCACACACCATAGATTAGACAGCCTGGGAATGTTTTACTCTGATAATGAACATACATTTTGAAAATTAATACTCTAATTATGTTTTGGATTGATGATTATGCTTTAAGTAATGTTTTATTAAAAGAAATTTTTAGTCTTAAATTTTGGGATGTTACAAGTTGGTATCGGAGCCTTGGTTTGAGGGATTCGGACGTGCTCTCGGGTGTGTCTGAACTCAAACTAAGGAATTGGTATGGAAGTTTTCAAAATGAAAGGACAGTCTTGTTAAAAGAGTTTGAGAAAGAAAACAGTTTTAGAAAAGCAAAAAGAATTCAGAAAGAAAAGAATTTTGAAAAGAGAAAAGTGGTGTGGTGCATGCAATCAGCCGAGCTCAAGTAAGTACCCCAAAATACCCATACAAGTTATCAGTTAATAGAACAACATGCTAGATTAGGACTAAGGATCTAGGGAGGATGCCTTATGTGCCTGTTATATGTGCTTTTGAGCTGCATGATAGTGCTGGTTAGACAGTAGTAGGATAGCCTGTTTAGGTTATGCCTGAGTTTATGAGTTTGTGTTGCATGCTAGTACAGATTCTTGATATGATATTATGATTGCTTGAGTATGTTATGGTTAGATTTTCCCCTTGTCTGAATGCTGCTTGCTTTGTGCAATGTGGGATTCCGAGTGATGGGAGTTAACCATTAGGTGGATACGTCACGTCACATGTGATCAGGGTTGAATAATCTCAGAGTGCTGGATTTGGCCCTATTGCGCAGCTCTTGTTTGAGTCCAACCGTTGTAGGGACGAGTCTTTTACTCGAAGGATTATCTGAGCCTCGTCACATGTGATGGTATCCAGGTAATGGCTAATTGGCATCACAAGGAGTCCTTCAGCAGCTGAGGACTGGTTTGGTTTGAGTCAGAGGTTTCCTTAGGGCAAGCCTAGGATGAGGTAGTGCTGGGAGCAGTGGTAGGGGAGAAGGGACCTGGTGGAGTCAAAGCAGTTCTTGAGGAAAGTACGGATAGATGTGGAAGGTAGTATGGGCCCGTACTACTAAAAGCAGAGGATCCGTACTCGATTCGGGAAAGGCTGAGGCAAGACCGGGAACCTGGTAGTGCGTGTGTTTGGTCTCGCAGCGGTGATAAGTATTCTGATAAGAGGATGTATTATATTTTCAGCATGGTGACGTTGCGAGAGAGACCAGTGGGCGGATCAGGTGCCGGAGAGGGATCAGGCTCGGGTTCAGGAGCAGAGCAGCTCGAGGAGTGAATAAGGGAGTTGATATCAGTTGAGGTTACGCACAAAATACTAGACCAGCCTCCTGTGATCTTTGGCACAGTCAAGGAGGGTATACTGGAGATCTTGGATGAGAGGCTGGGAGCCTTCCGTACCGAGATGATGGCATTGATGGGAGCGCGTACTTTGACATTTCGAGAGTTCATGGCTTGCCAACGCATTCCGTACGAGCCGGTGTCCCGAGGGGGACAAGGTCAGACTTGCTTCCTGTCTTCTGAAGGACAGAGCGAGGGATTGGTGGGAAGAGATTGGTCATGCTTTGGGTGATGATGTCGCGTTGGACGCGATGACATGGAGTGATTTTTCAGCCAGGTTCAGGGATGAGTTTTCATCGATTATTGAGGTGCAACAGTTGGCACGGGAGTTTCAGGATTTGACGCAGACCACTGAGACTGTGGCGGAGATCACTGCCAAGTTCATGGAGAGGGCCCTTCTTGTTCCGCAATATGTCGCGGATGAGGAGATGAAGAAGGCCCGATACCATGAGATGTTGAGGGATGACATCAGGCAGTTTGTGAGCAGGTCCAGCTGCAACACGTTGGAGGATATGATCACTCGGGCTAGAGAGAGGGAAATTGATTTAGAGCAGATCTGGAAGAGGAATCCGGATGAGGTTCAGGTAGCCACAGGTTCGGGCAAAAGGCCCAAGGGATCGGATTCGAGATCGAGGGATTATCAGGACCGCAGTTGGTGCGGGAAGTGTGGCAGGGTGCACGGGGGCGCGTGCAGGAGTGGTAGCGGTGGTGAGTTTGGCTGCTTCAAGTGCGGTCGGACTGGTCATTTTAGCAGGGATTGTGCTGTTACCACCACACAAGGATTAGACTTGATATGTTTTCACTACAACCAGCGGGGCCACAAGAAGGCCCAGTGCCCCAGTTTGCTTCCGCCAGGACGGGTGATGGCACCTGCCCCTGCAACATTGAGGATCACAGACGGCCGTTAGGGCCATGCAGAGGCGTCTGCGGTAGGAGGCAGAGCTTTTCAGATGACTACCTTGGAGACGCGGGCAGCGTCGGACGTTGCAGGTATGCGACTTCCGTTTTCAGTCCTTTTATTTGTGCATGATTATATTGTTATGGTTCTGCATCATTATCGGTATGAGTATTTTATTTTTGTGCGACTTGCTTGTGATCGAGTTATATGCCATCTGCATACCTTGGATATTTGAATGGTAGTTAAAGGATGGGCTCTATTGGAGAAGGTTACTTAGGATGCAGTAAATGTAGCATGCCTAGGAGGGACTTGGTATGTCTCGCTAGTTCGGATCCATATAGTTTTAGAAATGGACTGGCTAGATCCCTAGCTATGGTAAGTTTGGGGTTCCTCAGCAGATGGATTGTGGAATGGTAGCAAGGATTGGGATTTCTTTTCGAGCATTGAGCAGCGAGGTGTAAGTAGGATCGAAGTGGGGGAGAATCCTCCGAGTGTACAAGGATAAGTGCACACAGATCCAAAATGAGTACGCGATCTCTGAGAAGGAAAAGTAGTACAACGTTTGATGGATTGAGGAGTTCAGGGTTGGGAGTTTGGGAAACTCCTCATCAGCCACTGTATCTTGCTTGGAACTCTTCCAAGTAACTGCTCCTCCATTCAGTAAAAATACCCAACCCGACTGAGAACGGAAGTTATCTCTATCCATTTGAAAGCTGGCATCACTATAACCATCTACTCTCAAAGTATCATTGCCACCAAGCACAAGGACCCAGTCCTTCGTCCTTCGCAAATACTTGAGTATATTCTTTACGGCTATCTAATGAGCTCTACCTGGGTTTCCCTGATAGCGACTGACCATGCTCAATGCAAAGGCCACATCAGGGCGAGTACATGTCATAGCGTACATGATCGATCCGACAGCGGAAGCATAAGGTACACGACTGATGTCATCTGTTTCCTCATCTGTACTCGGGCATTGAGTCTTACTCAATTTGGTATTGCTCTGGATAGGTAGCTCTCCCTTCTTGGAATTTTCCATACTAAACCTCTTTAGTACCTTATCCAAGTATGTGCTCTGACTAAGTCCAATTAGTCTCTTCTTTCTATCTCTCAATATTCTAATCCCAAGAATATATGCGGCTTCTCCTAGGTCTTTCATGGAAAAACACTTTCCAAGCCAAGACTTAACTTCATTCAAGGTTGGAACGTCGTTACCAATGAGTAATATGTCATCGACATATAACACCAGAAAAGTTACTATACTCCCACTAGCCTTGATATACACACAAAACTCATCTTCACTTCTAGAGAAACCAAACTATTTGACTTTCTCATGGAAGCAAAGATTCCAACTGCGAGACGCTTGTTTCAATCCATAAATGGATTTCTCAAGCTTGCGTACTCTATTGGGAAACTTTGTATCAACAAAACCCTCTGGCTGACTCATGTAAACATCTTCAGCCAACTTCCCGTTAAGGAATGCAGTCTTGACATCCATCTGCCAGATTTCATAGTCATGAAAGGCAGCTATGGCGAGCAATATCCTAATAGATTTAATCTTAGCTACTGGCGAAAAGGTCTCATCATAGTCAACCCCTGGGGTTTGAGTGAAACCTTTTGCAACCAGTCGAGCCTTGAATGTATGCACATTCCCGTCCATGTATGTCTTCTTCTTGAAGATCCATTTGCACCCAACTGTCTTACGACCTGGTGCACTATCAACCAAATTCCAAACTTGGTTGTCTTACATGGACTTAATCTCGCTGTCCATTGCCTCTTTCCACTTGGAAGCCTCTGGGCCTGCCATTGCTTCCTTATAAGTGACTGGTTCATCTAAGTTTACCAATGTTGTGTCACTTATGAATGTGTCACCATCTGAAGTAATATGAAAACCATACAACTCAGGTGGCACACTCACCCTAGTGGATCTTCGAAGAGGTAATGATTTATCAACTGGTTTAACAGGAACTGTTTCCTCTGGTTGAGTGCTAGTATCATCTAAGGTTCCTTCATTTGTTGACTCTTGAATCTCTTCAAGGTCAATGGTACTCCCACTGTCCTCTTTGAATATGAGCTCTCTTTCTAGAAAGACTCCTCTTCGAGCTACAAAGACCACGTTTTCACTAGGCCTGTAGAACAAATATCCAAAAGACCGCTTTGGGTAACCAATGAAAACACAATTCTCACTTCTAGCTGCAAGCTTGTCGTGAGTCTCTCGTCTTACGAAAGCTTCACAACCCCAGACTTTAATATGTGCTAACGAGGGAACTTTCCCTGTCCATATTTCGTGAGGTGTTTTGACAACCTTCTTTCTAGGGACAAGATTGAGGATGTGGGCGGCTGTCTCTAAGGCATACCCCTATAAGTGAATAGGAAGCGAAGCACGACTCATCATAGAACGAACCATGTCTAACAGGGTTCGATTACGCCTCTCAGCTACACCATTTAACTGTGGTGTCCTAGGAGGAGTCAGTTGTGAGACTATCCCACATTCTTTCAGATAGTCGTTAAACTCGATACTAAGATACTCCCCGCCTCTATCGGGTCTAAGTATCTTTATCTTTCTGCCCAATTGATTTTCGACCTCATGCTTAAACTCTTTGAACTTTTCAAAAGTTTCTGACTTATGTTTGATCAAGTAGATATAACCATATCTGCTATAATCGTCAGTGAAAGTCACATAGAATCAATTAGCATCCCTTATGGTTGATTTGAAGGGCCCACGCACATCTGTGTGTATGAGATCCAACAGACCTTCACCTCTTTCACAAGACCCTGTGAATGGTGATTTTGTCATCTTTCCCAAAAGACAAGATTCACACATATCATCTGATTTTAGGTCAAATGATCCCAACACTCCATCCTTTTGGAGTTGGGCTATGAGTTTCTTGTTAATGTGTCCAATACGACAATGCAACAAGCATGCCTTGTCTACACTATTAGACAAGTCAATATTAAGTACACTATTTCCTAAGCTATCAACACAAGTCATTGTTTCATACACACCATCACAAGGTAAAGCTTCAAACACAAAAACACCATTCTTATAATGTAACGCCCGCAAATCTGGGCTAGTCAAATTAGAGGCAATAGGGGTCGAAAACGACTTTTCGACAAAAGATTATTTAGAATAAATAATCTTAACCAAGTTGTAGAGTATGTTACAAGGTTTTTGTACATATAAAGAACGCCGAAAACCGAGTTATAACGAAGAAGTTATGACCCGTTGAAGTTTCGTGACGGAACCGGCACGATACCGGGAAACGTAAATAGTGAATTTATGATAGAGCGAGATTTAGCCTTAGCGATCTAAACGAAAGTCGTAGAATATGTTAAAATAAGAACATCAATAAAAAGAATGCCCAAATCTGACTTCGTATGAGGAAGTTATGATTTTTCTAAGATTTAGCATAGCAGTGCACAGCCCGAAATCTGAATTTTAGATCGGTCGATTTTTAGCCGACGGGATCTGAATGAAAGTTGTAGTACTCATAAATACCAACACGTGGATATAAAGAACGTCGATAATAGAGCTCGTATGCAAAAGTTATGGATGAAGCTTAGTCCCTACTTTTCGAGCGCGGCGAATTCGATACAGTTTCGTAAATACGAGATAGAATGAGAATTAGCCAACGAGGTCTAAATGAGAGTTGAAGATCTCGTTAATAGGAACTCAACGGTAAAAAGACAGACAAAAATGGATCTCGTATGCGAAATTTATGGACGAAGCTTAGTCCCTACTTTTCGAGCGCGGCGAATTCGATACAGTTTTGTAAATCCGAGATAGAATGAGAATTAGCCAACGAGGTCTAAATGAAAGTTGAAGATCTCATTAATAGGAAATCAACGGTAAAAAGACAGACAAAAACGGAGCTCGTATGCAAAAGTTACGGACGAAGCTTAGAGACTACTTTACTATAAAACTCCTATAAATACAAGGGTGAACTCCTCATATTTTCTTCACACCATAAGCCTCTCTTTCTCTCTCTAACTTCTCTCTAGCCTCCCTAAACCCCTCCCAAGTCTACGGAACCTCCCTAGCACGAGAAGAAAGCCCCGGAGCGCCCGACGGCTCCGAGAAGAAAAGCTTTCGGCTTGGAAACGCTGCTCCAGCGAAGCCCGGTTTTTAATAAAAACTCGCTGTAAGTGAGCTACGCCTATACTATATTTAATATAGATTTTATTTAATTATAGTAACATTATTAGGACCTTAAAATAATTATTTGGGCTATTATTATGAGTTATATTGAGTGTTATTTAACGCTTATATAATAGTAATAATAGCTAGACTATTAATTAGTCGTGGTTAACGTTAAAAACTAAACCCTAGTGGTATTGATACTAGGTTTTGTCGAGGAAAATTGTTTTGAGATAACGAAGTGCTGTCTGAGTTCGGAATCACCACCTAATCAGGTGAGTGCATAGTTACTTTCATCTTACACATAGATATGAAGTATTTTATTATAAATTTACGTGCTATGTGTGCATATTGTCTAAATACTTGCTGTCTATGCTGGTGAAAGATTTTTATACATGTTTTAAATGATGTAAACTGTATAAAGTATTTTATATCTACAAGATATGTTGGGTAAAACATGGGTAGATGAATGATGATGGATAAAAGCTGAAATAGAGGAACATTAGTAGTACGGACCTAGTGCCCTATAGGTATACATTGGCATCAGAGGACCTAGTACCCTATAGATGAGCACTGGCAGCTGCGCCACAACCCGTAGATGATTTAGATCTACGGTAAACGTCCTAGCAGCTGCGCTCCAAGGATAGTATCGGCAGCTGCGCCTAATAGGGAGCCTTATGACCATGACAGTAGTGTTTAAAGGTCAATACCGGCAGAAGCGCCTCATAGAAAATGTCCTAATTCTGGCAGCTGAGCCTAAGTGACAATATTAGCAGATGCGCTTGACCAATGTGTCATTGGCAACAATGGACTTCATGTTGTTTCCTTAGGAATGAATGAATGAGAAATAGCTGATTCTTAGGGTAGATCCTTAAGAATAAAGAAGATAATGGGGATGGGTAATTGGGTTGATTGTTTGATTGTTTAAACATAATAATTATATTATTGTGGGTTGAAAACCCTATGTACTCACCAGGTTTCCCAACCTGACCCACTCAGTTTATTTATATCATAGGTGTTGATATGAAGTGACATTACACTGAGAGATTTAAAGAGATGTAGATCACTAGTGTAAATAATTGTAAGTTCTGTTTATGCTTATGTTTCTGTATTAACGATGACATCCCAAACGTTTTAAAATGAAATAAATACGTTTCTTCGAAAATGTTTTAATAACGTATTTACCATGTTTTTCTGGGAACAAATTCCGCAACATTTTTATAAAATGAAGTACTCTGATTTTTATAAAGCATAAACAACATCTGTCTTTTTTGGCCGTGAAAATGGGGATGTCACATATAAACAAAAATTGAACCATTCAAATCAATAAAAGAATATTTAAAACCTTGTCTGAACAATGCATGAAATGAAATAATGTTTCTCGTCATCTCAGACGAATATCAATAATTTATTAAATCTAATCTAACATCATTACTGAGCAAAAGTTGATAAAATCCGATCTTGGTAACTGGTGAAGACTTTCTGTTCCCCATGATCAAGTTTATTCTCCCATGCTCTATCTCCTCACTTTCCCTTAGCCCTTGCAAATCAGAACATATATGAAAACCACATCCTGTACAAAGACCCATGAACGAGAAGATAATGAGTTATTAGCAGAAATAGTGTAAATACCTGCCGAGGATGGCTTCACTTTGCCATCCTTGATATCTTGCAGATATTGTGGGCAAGATCTCTTCAAATGCCCCTTTTGATTGTAGTAAAAGCAAATGGCCTCTTTTGGATCAGAAACATAGGGAGTGGAACCATTGGGCTTAGCCTTCGGGCCATTACTAGATAACACAGCTTGAGCCTTGCTCTTCCAGTTTTGCTTGGGAGGACCTTTCCTCTTCTTCCCTTTCCCTGTCCAATGGCCAAGACAGGGGCACTTGCAGGTGTGGAGGGTATACTTTTACCCTTCATCCCTGCCTCAGCTGTCTGCAACAAGTTGTGCAATTGGGCCAATGTTTGCTCAGTGTTGTTCAAATGGTAAGTTAAGATAAACTGACCATAACAATCAGGAAATGAGTTCAAGACCATGTCAATGGCCAATTCCTCATCGAAGTGAATGTTGATCTTGACCAAACGCTCTATGCAGCATTGCATTCTTTGCACATGAGATACAACCAATTCCCCCTCTTTCATCTTGCAAGCCATGAGTGACTTGACTACCTCAAAATTTTCTTGACGAGTTCACTTATGGTACTTTTCCATAAGGTCCTTGTTCATCTCAAAAGGCCAGTAGTCCTCATAGTACCTCTGCAATTCTGGGGACATGGTTGCAACCATGATGTGTGCCACTTTGGTAGCATCATCATAGTGTTTCTTGTAGGCAACGTACTCTTCGGGAGTGGCTTTTGACTCATCAAGTTCTTTGAGCTCCTTTTCAAGGACATACTCTTTGTCCTCGAATCTAAGCGCCATCTTGATGTTACGCATCATATCGTTATAGTTGGAGCCATCCATAACGACTTTGGAGCAGACGTTTAGTAGAGAGAAGTTGTGGCTGGAGGATGATGAAGCAGAAGTGTTTCCAGGAGTAGACATCTGAAAATAAAGATAGTTTTAGTTAGATTTTAAGACACCTCAATATAATAACCCAAAGATATCATATCAAGGTTAGGACCCAACTATGACGATTTACAACTTAGAAATGGGATGCTGAGATCCAAGTTCAAATCTTATAAAGGTAGGTGAATGAGGATTCACCAATTCCACCATTAGACAAAATAAACGAAGTGAAATTCCTAATTCTATTGAGATACATTAAAACTATTTAATGGCATGTTTTAATCTCAGATTATGCTCTACTATTTGTGACTGGGATACCGAGGATCACAAACTAGATGTGAATAACCATGCAAATGTGCTTGGTAACCTTATTGTCTTTATCATTAACTATTGATGTGCCAGTAAACCACACACGCTCCATCAAAATGATAATTATAAGATACCCATTACTACTCTTTATTAGTGCCTTTTAGTGTGCCGGTAAACCACACACGCTCCACTAACGACCAATAAAGCATAATGTGCAATTTCATGGGTTAGCATACTTTTCACATTTTTCCTAAAGTAACTAGAGTTGGGATTTTTAAAAATAATTTTCTAGTACTTTCTTTAATAGCATTATACTTTTAATGAGAGGTAGTTGTCCTATCAAATCCGTTCTGCTAACGACCCTCCACTAATCAAGGAAGCGGTGGGTGAGAGTGGACACCCATTCAAGTACCATTTTTAGGCAGTTTCCTTATACCCCCTTATAGACTAGCTTCATGAATGAGGCATACTAGCAATTTGACTAACCATATTCTTATACATATATAATATTTAACTTTTAATTATAATATATATAAGGTGTGTTTTAAAACATTTTAAAACTCCAAGGGTTTATATAAATTTTCGAAATTTAAACTATTAAATTTTAAATTTAAATAAACCAATTAATTAGATTTAATATTTATCTATTGATTAACTTTTAATTAATTTATTAAATCTTGTAAGGATTATCCAATCAAATTAATCAATTAATTTAATCCTAATCCTTATCCCTCTAAATTTCGAAATTTTAGGGTAAAGGATAATTATCCAATTAATCTAATCAAGTAACAATTATCCAAAGCAAGAAACCCTAAAATATCTAGTAATTTCGAAATTTACAAGGGAGGAGGCTAGGGTTTTCAAAACCCTAACCCTAATTTCGATTAGGGTTCTTTGGAGGCTAGGGTTTTTGAAAACCCTTTGATCCACAACCCTAAAAATCGAAAAAATGGCCTTTAGGGTTTTAATAACTATACACCCTAATTTGCAATTCAACAATTATAACAATTCAATTTAAAACAAACACTGCTCTGATACCACTGATGGGTTTTAGGTCAAACAAATAAACTAGAAAACAATTCCTAAGTTCACATGCAACCTACTTTGGATCTATGTTTTAACTATTGAACATATAACTTTGAATTGCAAAACAAGAACCCTAGAGGAGGAAGCTATTTTCGAAAATAGTAAAATAGGGTTAGGAGTTACATACCTTTCAATTGTTATAGCAAACAATTGATAATTCCCTTGATCTTGATCTTGATCTTCTTGGAAGCTTAGCACCACAAGTGTAATGCCTCTAACGGAATCACACCCAAACTAGCAAGAAGGAAAGTAGAAGAGAGAGGGGAGAGGGAGTATGCAAAATTTCAACCCTTAGGGTTTCTTCAAAAGAAAGAGTGGCCAAAATATGAACCAGGAGGCTCCTTATATAGCTGAGGGATCTAGGGTTTAGGGGAAACCCTAGTTATCCTTTGCTTAGGGCCTAAGCAAACCCAAGGGCCTTATCCAAGCCCCTATGGACGAAATTATTAGGGTTTCCACTAAATATTTCGTCCATCCTCATCCAAGGGGGTTCTAGTGCCTTCCACTCAACTATTAGATAATTGCAAACTAGTCCCTGCACTTTATAATTAATTCTTTTAACCCCAAAATTAATTCTAATTAATTTCTGGCTAACAATTAATTAAACAAAATGATTTCTTATTAATATATTAATCTTTTAACATATTAATAAATTCATTTATATTAATTTATTAATCTTATAATAAATTAATATCTCTCATTTCATAATTTCCTTGTCCGGTTGCTAGGTTTGAGGGCAACCCAAAAGGACTGTGCTGCTATCAATTCAAGTACATACCAATTATAGTTATGGGATTAGACACCTAATCCAACAATAGGTAGTCGAAGTTTCTTCGAAAGTCGTTGGGAGCGACCAGGAGTTGTGTTGGGGATAGCGACCGGTGGGAGCCGATAATCCAGATATGATAGATTGGTATGGACCAGGGTGGTCTCGGTTCATCAGGAAGGCAGATAAGGAATATCAGAAATTTTCAGTTTGTAGTTGTGCTGGTAAGCAGTCTATGGTGGAATTCAGTAAGTTGATCGTGGGGTGCTCGACACCAACTTATAGTAGAGAGAAATGCCCAGTGGATACTGGCGGTAATGACTCGTACTGGAGGAAGCGGGAGCAATGGATTTGGTGAAGGATAGGACCTTGATAGTGACAAAGGAAATAGTTGGTTATGGAACATTGCCTTGGGAGGGCAAGAAAACGCACAATGAAAGAGGGGGTGAACCCCTATGGGTTCAGTTGCAGTACTCGGAGAGTACCAGAAGGATTGTCGGCTGAGTAAGTTGTGTTTCCAAAATGTTCAGGGTCAGGGTTGACCCGAGATTATTATCCGCATGGATTAATGGTTGTCAGGAGGACCGGGCCAAAGGCCAGCAAAGGTAGGCTGCTGGTGTTGGATTGATAAGTAGAGTATTGAAAGCAGATCGTAGGGTGGTTGGCCATACCAAACTTCGAGGACAAAGTTTAGTTTAAGTGGGGGAGAGTTGTAACACCCAAAATCAGGAAGGCCAAGAAAGGAAAGGAAACTCTAAGTTAAAGGGCCGACTCGTCGAGTCCAAGGAGGAACTCGGCGAGTCCGAGTGGGATCCGGGTCAAGGAGTAAGTGACCGACTCGGAAAGTCGGCTAAGGGGACTCGGCGAGTCTGGTCTGAACAAGGAAAACCCTAAACCTGGGAGTTGTATCCTATATAAAGGGTGTTATGTCCTTTCCTCAGCTTCCATATCATCCTAGAGAGCCTATAAACCCTAGATTCCGTGTAAGCTTCCATCATTTGAGAGAAATAGCTTTGGAGGAAGGAAACTTTGAAAGGAACTTGAAGATCAAGAAGGTTGCTTCAAAGGAGAGGTGTAGATCCAAGATCTACTTCAGTTAGTGTTCATCTTGGAGGTAATAAGCTGTTATCTTCCCTCCTTTGCATCTAGATCTATTTTTGTTATGAGATTTAGGGGTTTTATGGTTGTTTGAGACCCAATTCGGGTTTGGGGCTTAGATATGTGGGTGCCACTTCATATCTAGTGTTGGGACGGTCCAATATGTCGTAAAGCATCAGATATTGAGTAGTTGGTGAAGCCCTTTTGTCCTAAAACCTAGCCCTAGAGTGTTTTGAGCCTAGATCTCTTTAGTTATACATAAAGTTTGCAACTTTACGTAAGGATTGAGCTTTGGAAGTATGGATCTATGATTTGGAGCCCCTGCATGGCTCGAAAAGCCACTATATGGATTAAGAACTGGAGCGACTCAGCAAGTCACATGGGTGGACTCGACGAGTTGGATGAAATTGGACAGGAACTCGGCGAGTTGGAAGAACAACTCGACGAGTCTGTTGAAGATTGCCTTGGACTCGGCGAGTCAAGTCGCAAAACCTCGAACCCTTCGAGTTGAGACTCGAATCAGTTAGCCGAGTGAAGACTCAGTGAGTTGGACAGGACAGGACTCGAAAATCGGTGGACTCGGCGAGTCGAGTCGCGAATGGAAGGACTATGAGCATATGAACTCGGCGAGTCAGTAGGTTGACTCGGCGAGTAGGGTTGACCTGGAAGGTTGACCTTGACCAGGACTTTGACTTTGACCAGAGTTGACTTAGTTGACTTTCGGGGGATAGTTAGACTAAGTGTTGCATTGATGTTGGTAGCTCGGGGAGCTAGTGGAGCAGGAGTTCAGAGAGTTACCGGGCAGCAGCTAGAGGGGTTATCAGCAAGTTCAGCAAGTGCAGGTGAGTTTCCCTTTGTGTGAATGGGTCTCAGGCCACAATGTCGGCCCATGTAGGTATGAGTAGAAAACCCGGGGGTTAGCCCTAGGCACAATATGCTAATATGATATTCAGGACGAGGTCCAATGATAGCGGGCGGGTGCCCAAGGAATGGTTTATGTGATAGTTTATACTTGTTGTCTGTGTGACACTTGTATATGCTTGGTAGGGAGGTGAGTGTGGGCGAGGTCCCGTATCTCACCAATAGCAGAGTGTGGATGGAGTTCCACATCTCATTAGCAGCAGATCAGGGGCGATGCCCAAGTTAGGGAAAGAGTGAGTGAGGGTTGGGCCCGTATCTCACTATCAGTAGGAGCATGGACGGGGTTCCATGACTCATCAGTAGCAGGACAAGGGCGAGGCCCAGGATAGGCGAGGCCTTAGGACAGGATCCATTAGTGTATGTTTAGCTTATGTGTGGTGATATGTTTATGTGCTATTATATGTTAGCGGGCGAGGCCCTGTGACAGGAGAGGCCTAAGTGAAACAGATCTGTATCCGAGCGGGGCTCGAAGCCAGGCGAGGCCTGGAGCGGCAGGGCCATTGTAGCGGGCGAGGCCTGAGGTAGGGGCGAGGCCCAGAATAGCGGGCGTGGCCCAGTATGTGCAGTATGTGGTAGGTTGGGGAACTCACTAAGCTTCGTGCTTACGGTTTTCAGTTTTGGTTTCAAGTACTTCCGGTAGCGGGAGGAAGAGCTCGGGGTGATCGCATGGCACACACCATAGATTAGACAGCCTGGGAATGTTTTACTCTGATAATGAACATACGTTTTGAAAATTAATACTCTGATTATGTTTTGGATTGATGATTATGCTTTAAGTAATGTTTTATTAAAAGAAATTTTTAGTCTTAAATTTTGGGACGTTACAAAAAATGTCAAGAAATTGATTTAAGGACTAAAAATGAAACTCTTTTATTTAAAGGACTTAAATTGTTACTTTTATAAAGAAAAGGAAATGAAATGGTCAAACTTCTATTTAGACAAACTATTTCATTAAGTCAAAACACAAACTACAACTACCAACAAAATCGAAAGACGAATACACACTTAACTCCAAATATCGTGATACACGAATCGATTCGGTCTCGAATCGATACAATATAACTTACGTCAAAAATCAAACCCTCCACACGACATGCGATACCTATAAATAGTAAACGTACAAACTTTGGGCTTATGAGTTTCAAATTATGCTTGTTGGGCCTTGCAAGCCCATCAACATGATCTTTAGGCCCAAAGGGGTAACTCTTATATGTTATTGGACCTTCAATGACCCAATATTTTATAAAAGGACTTTCATTAGTTTTATGAGCTAGTGGGCCAAAGTGTCCCGTTAGAAAAGCTAGTAAGGTCACAGTAATCAAATGCGAGTTGGACCATCGTGTCTTTCGCATCCACGACAGCCTCAGGTACTTACGATAGCAATAGGACATAGTACTCTACTTCTCTGCGTTCTCTAAGGCTTACTATTATTCAAAGTAGATGGAATTAGGACGATATCCATTCGATACGACGATACAAGAACTTATAACTACATATATCTTTCGGCATCGGAAAACGTCGGGTTTTCCGGGGAAATCAATACTACATGCTAAAAATTCTATAACTATAATACAAAACACCCCTATATATATATATATATATATATATATATATATGTGTGTGTGTGTGTGTGTTTTAAAATCATTCATGCATCAATGTATGGATCTTCACACTTTGATAAACAAATGTCTTTTCAGAAAATATCGGATTTTCTGGGTTTTTACAAACTTTACAAATCATTTTATTTACAACTATGGTTATGAACTCACCAACATTCCATATGTTGACGTTTTTCCAAAATAACTTGTATTCTCAGGTAACAGATAAGCGGAAGGTAACACCAAGTATGTTAGATTATTTTGTGTTGAAAACTTTGAAACAATTTATGTTATGATATGTAATATTTGAAAACAATGTACTGGATGTAAAACAATATCAGTTGTAATGTGTTGATGCATGGTGATGTTTGTGTTATGATTCATGTATATTCATTGTGATGTTATTCAATTGAAGTCACACGAGCCCCCAGACGTTTCCGTTGTCTGGTTCGGGGGTGTGACAAGTACGTCAGAAGTATATCTTCGATTGGCAGGATGATGGAACGATTGGTGTAATTCTTGAAGTTGTCCCATCGTCTGGAATTTCCATCACCAACCGAGTTGAAGTACAATTGATGAGTGAAGATGCGCATGGAAGAAGTCCTACTAGAGTCTAGTAAAATTTGTATGATTAATTGGACACATTCGTATGTGTTTTTAGGACTTGGGGACTGCAAGACAATACTTGGGACGAGTATGAGTAGGTGTGAATAGTAGTAGAGATCTATACTATTGGAAGCACAGGACTCACGCTTGGATTAAGGAAAGTCACAAGGTTACTAAGAAGCTAGTGATTGATTACGTTTTTATTCAAGTATATCGTTACCACTGTTTTGGTAATGACTAAGAAGATGATTGATATTCTGACCCTAGTGGTCGTATCAAATTGAGTCCAACTACGATGATTTTGTTACGTTGTTCGGAGAACAAAGTTCGATGTAGCATCTGACTCAAGCCGAAAGATTGAAATCAAAGCGGTCAATAGTACCACGCTCGTTGTTAAAGAAGTTAGTTGCTAGAAATTCTACATGCTAAAATTTGATTATATCACATTAGAATATGAAGGAAGGTATATTCCATTATGGAATATGACTCTACGAGACTTAAGTCTAAGCGTTCTAACATACAATGAGAGATCATTAGAGCATGACCCATCGATCTGTTACAATAGATATAGGAAAGTACTTATCCTAAGAAAAAGAAGGAGTCCTCAATAAGGATTTATTTTGTAACTTGTAGGTTACTATTGAAAATCCAACATAGTACGAAAAGAAGGTGCAAGATTGAGCATCGCCTGCGGTCAAGAAGTCCAAGAGTTAGATACTCATTCAAAGAAACATAGAAGTTACGATTATTACATAGGATGAAAAGTTAACGTATGGAATCATTATACAATTCCTATTTTTGTTGATGCTTCCAGGACGTAATCATCCTAAGGGGAAGATAATTGTAACGCCCGTAGATCCGGGCTAGTCAATTTAGGGACGATAAGCATCAAAAGTGACTTTTTGATAAAATATTATTTAAAATGAATAATCTTAACTAGGTTGTAGTGGTTGTGACAATGATTCCGGATATATAAAGAATGCTGAAATCTGAGTTATAACGAAGAAGTTATGACCTGTCGAAGTTTCGTGACAGAACCGGTACGAAACTGCGTGACATAAATAGTGAATTTACGATAGTGTGGTATTTAGCTTTAGTAATCTAAACGAAAGTTGTAGAATACGTTAAACTGAGAGCGTGCATAAAACGAACGTCTAAATCTGACTTCGTATGAGGAAGTTATGATTTTTCGAAGTTTCGACTTAGCGGTATGCAACCCAAAGTTCGAATATGAGATCGAGTGATTTCTAGCCAAAACAATGTAAACGAGAATCGAAGATCTCGTTAATAGTAGTGCAACGGTAAAAAGACAGACGAAATCGGACGTCAGATGCAGGAGTTATGAATTTTTAACGAACTTTTCCTGTCCCGGCCTGTTAAAACTATAATAATAAAAACAAATTCAACATTAGCTGATGGAATCAAAATGAAAGTTGTAGAGCATAGTCTCACCTACCCGTGGATATAAAGAACGTAAAAAACGGAGCTCGTATGCGAAAGATACGAATTTTTGAAGTTTGGAAATGCGGAGTACGCCCAACGTACTCATGGTTCATGGTCTGGGTTGGGCCACGTCGCCCTACTCCACCACTTGAGTGTCTCGGGTCCGAGACCATGACGCATCCGATCTGATCCGCTTAGTACGCCCAGCGTACCCGATGTACGCACAATGTAATGCTTGTAGAGGGAGTACGCACCGCGTACTCTGAGATTACGCCCAACGTAATCCGATGCTCAGCCCCCTATAAATAGAACTTGAGGGCTGCCGATCTTTTTTGCTAAATTCACCATTCTTCACCCCTTTTTATTTCTTCTACTTTGCGAGAAATACCCCCCGAAGCCCCGATATCATCCCTACACCCGAAGAAAGTCCCGAAGCCCCGAAGATCCCGAGAAATAGAGTTGTCAAGCCGAAACTCTGCCCGCGAGAAGCCCAGTTTTTTTGAAGATATCCCGGTTTCATCGAAGATTATTATTTTAAGAGCCGTAGTGCTGTCCAAGCATCGTCTTATCAAATGAGTGTGTAGTTACTTTCCTCTACCACATATATATGAAGTATTTGCTATGAAATACGTGCTATGTGTTTATACATTGTTTGTTTACTTGAGATGAGTGTTGGATGAATGTTTTATATAGGTTTTTAATGAGTTAAACAGTATATGTATTTTATATCTACAAATATATTGGGTAGAACATGGGTAGATGAGATAGTTGGTGTGTGATAAAAAGATGAGTTGGATGATGAGACAAAAGGTTATATAGATCATGAGATTAGGGTGGCATGTGAAAAATGAGTGAAACTTTTACCCAAGCGATGGCCCCGTCATTCATCAGAGTAGGGATGACAACCACAGACTATTCTAGACAGTCCAGTGGAACACTAGCAAACTCACAACTTGTAGGTGTTGTGAACTTAATGTTCACCGGTGTACTTTAAAAACTCATTGACATGTATCGCGAGAGGGGTCTCGAAAATGATACTGTCAATGAACGAGAAAAAAAAATTGGTAGCTATGGATTAAGACATAGTTAATTGTTATTAGTCTGGGAGTATGGATTAGGTAAGGAGGTAAATTTTAGATATGAGAGTATAGATCTTGTCGTTGTGGGGGATCGACGGGGTGGGGGTAAGAGTTGCTTATACATGGTGAAATTGTATGAGTTTGTGAATTATAATATATATATATATATATATATATATATATATATAATATTGTGGGTTGAAAACCCTATATGCTCACCAGGCTCCCAAGCCTGATCTACTCAGTTTCCTTTGAATTACAGGTAGTGGCACAAGAGCGTAAGTTGGTTGACAAGACGAGAGATTTTGGATTATAGACCAGTAGTTATAAATAATTGTTGTAAGGTCTATTTTTTCCTGTTTATGCTTTTTGTCCATTTCAGAACATGACATTCCGAGATTTTGTTATATAATAAAAATACATTTCTTTAAGAAATGCTTTGATAAATTCTTATCATATTTTGTTTTGGGAACAAATTCCGCGACAGTTTCCTTTAAATGATTACTCTGATTTTAAAACAAAACATAAACAAATCAGTCTTTTCTGGCCGTGAATTTGGGGATGTCACACTAGAAGATGGTAATGCTCAAGAATGTTACAAAAGATGTTGAATGGAGGATTGTGATTGGTTGACATCCTTCATGGGCCTATGGGCCAATGGGGTTGTCCCATTAGGGTTTTAGGTCTGATCCCTCAAGTATAAACAGGGATGCTGTAACGCCCGCGTTTCCAGGCTATGCATTATTGTTGATGTAATAGTCTAGGTTAACCTTTGTAACTCTTTTTGAAGTATTAATGATGAAATATTTGAGTACTATATGAATTATGTGAATTATGTGTTTATTTTCTTAATTATTATAATTTAATGAATTAAGAATAAAATGAGCGTCAAAATTAAAGTGTGAGATAAGCCCAATATTTTGCATAAATATGTAGTGGTTGAAACAAGGATTCCGGAGATATAAAGAATGCCGAAATCCGAGTTATAACGAAGAAGTTATGACCTGTCGAAGTTTCGCAACAGAACCGGCAACGCTGAATGACGTAAAAAGTGAAATTTACGTTAGAGCGATATTTATCCTTAGTGATCTAAACGAAAGTTGCAAAGTTCGTTAAACCGAGAGCGTGCATAGAAAGAACGCCCAAATCTGACTTCGTATGAAGAAATTATGATTTTCCGAAGTTTCGACTTGGCAGTATGTAGCCCGAATACTCGATTTGAGATCTAGCGGTTTTTATCCGAAACAATCTAAACGAGAATCGAAGATCTCGTTAATAGTAGTGAAACAATAAAAAGACAGGCGAAAACGGACGTCGGATGAAGAAGTTATGAATTTATAACGGAGTTTTCCTGTCCCGGCCAACTAAAAATAAATAATAAAAATAAATCAAAATTAGCCGACGTAGTCTAAATGAAAGTTGTAGATTATAGTCTCACCTACACGGGGATATAAAGAACGTCGAAAACGGAGTTCGTATGAGGAAGATATGATTTTTTGAACTTTATTAAATAATTAAAATATTAAATTTAATTATAAATTCCGATATTATCTAAAGGGGGAGTCAGCGACCTTATCTGTAGTGACAAAGAACATGGTTTGGCATGTGGAATCAAATCTTGCACAATTGAACATGGTGATTTAGGTGTTTAAGAGATGTATTGATTGTATATGGTGTTACAAAAAGGATCTAGATCTAGACTACATAAATAACACATACTTACACACTCACTTTTACATCTCTCAAGCACACCTCTACAAGTGGACAAACCCACTATTTATAGAGGTGTTTACATGTCTCTCTCTCACTCTAACTATCAAATGGGTCTAAAGGCTAAAGCACCACATGCAAGTGGGTTTTACAAAAGTCAAACATTTACAAAGTCATGAATGAATAACTTTGTAACCCCAACATTCTCCCCCTCAAAGTTAGGAATGAATGACCCACTTCAAATCTTCCAAAATCAAGCACTACGCGGTTCGAGCCTCAAAGGTGACACATGTCGAAACGAACTTTAATCTTCAAATCTTCCATGACTCTGCAATTTGGGCTCTAGGATGTGAGACCATACAATCCGAGCAGCAACGAATGATCAAGAGTATTCCAAACTCCAAATAATCACCCCAAAGTTGCGCATAAAAACACACCCCAAAAATCTTCAATAATTCCAAACCCATTTCGAATACATCACTTCCGAACTTCCAATTACATCATCTCGTAATCTTCAAAACTTCAAGATCACTTCGGTCTTCAAATCCGCGTAATATGAAAAATTCAAGTTCGAATTTCCATATAAAACTTCTCCCCCTTTTTATAATCGAAATTTGATTATAAAACTCCAAGGAAAAAGAACGTGCTCTATTCGGAATTTTTCATGTTAAAACCCCCCCTTAACATGTGGCATAAACTTTGTGCTTAAATCCGGAAAATCCAAAAAATACTGAATTTTTATCATCGTTCACGGATCGCCTTTGACATAATTTCTCAAAAATGGTTAGAAATTGTCAATTTCAAAATTCTGCAGTGACCCGTTGCGTCAAAAACAGCCAAATATGCGAAACTCTAGCCCATTTGCGAAACCAGGTAGAATGTGTAAATCCGCACAAACTGCATGGACCAGATTTGAAAATATTCCAATTTCTCAAAATGTTTACCCCAAATGCGAAACTGGGTAAAATTTGCCATCTTGCGAAAACTGCAGAGATGCGAAATGAAAATTTTGTATTTTTGTCATTTTATAACCCCATTTTGCAAAGTTGTACCATTTGTATTATTTCGTGAAAAGATAAGGGGCCAAATGCGAAACTATTTGCTTTCTTCCTCATTGAACGGGTAATAACAAGAACGCTTCACATATTCTTATTCAGTCAAATTCTTCGCATGTTATTTTCGCAAATCACTTGCAACACAAATGCGAATGAACAACTTTCGCATATACGAACATTTCTTGACCTCAAATGCGAATATCACCAAAACATCACAGATTGCGAATGAACTTGACCTCAAATTTATTTTATCAACTGTGAACTCAAATGCGAACTGAATTTGATTCACCCATATGCGAACAAAATCAATATGTGAACCAAAATCAATATGCGAACCTTGATCGATTCCAAGTTAGTTTCGTTACTTTGAAGATACTTTGACTCACAATAAGAACAATCGACCCCAAAGATGTTGATAATTGATAACCTCCTGGATTTGCTTTTCCATTCAAACCAAAACATCAACAATAAACTTCCAAAATCGATTATCAATTCCATCTAGACTTCGCATTGCGTATTTGTTCTCAGTTCCAAAATCACCGGTTTTTTGCTTTAATGATTCATCGACTCCAATCATGCGAACATTACTCCCTAATTCCAAAATCGACTCCAAGATCTTTCCAATCGGCATAACCAATTTTCGATTTCAACTTATAACCATCACCATTTTTGAACTGAAATTCCTTGATCGAAAATCAAAGCATCAATTTTGACTTTAGGTTTCACTTTTCATTAGCCCATCGACACTGAAAAATCGATAAACACCAAATGTCTCATTCTTAGATCGATTTTTAGATTAAACGTCATATTTGAAGAATGATCATCCTGTTCTTCATCATATTCAACATGTTCTTCAACTCTTCTTGATTATCGCTTTGGGATTTCATCACCGAACTCAAATCAAAGATCCAATTTTCGATTTCTGAACAGTAACTTAATCATAATCGATTTTGAGATTGAGCCTTTTATATAAAATCGATTCATAAGTTGATATTAATCGATACTTCAAATCAATTAGTTAAGAAATCATGAAATAAAACTGGAACTCAAAGATTTAGATATCAACTTCTAAGCAAAACTTGAACAAAATCGATTTAAAGATCGAACATATAACATAAAATCGATTCAGACAACTATTTTATTGATCAAAACAAATGGCAATCGATCATTCATAATGATAAATTTGATGGAATTGGAACATTTGAAACAAGAACACAACAAGTCAAGAACGTACAACTCTTTAATGCACACGACAAAGAACGAACACTGAATAATCGAATCATATATATATGATTTCGATGAATCTTTGGGTTTGATTAACATATATTGGATTAAAATGTATATTAATGGGCCGATTGTGAACAATATCTATCTCATTGAAGATTGAAAGTGCAAACATATTTGCGAATCGGTCCGAGAAAGAACAAGAACAATTAGATACTATTTGGGCTCAGCTTTAATCAAATGAACAGTAAACTGGAATTGATTGTTTTTTGGCCAAATTTTGATTCAAATGAACATTTGCTAATTTAGAATCGAATCAACCAAACGAATATGAGATTGGATTGGGCTTGATCAATGAAAATTTTATTGGATCATAACAAACGGGTTTTTCAACAAAATTTAGATCCAACGAGTCAAATGATCACAAATCAAAAACGCAACGCACGAATTCAATGAAATTAAGAGAGATAATAGAGAGAGACTCACCAAAATTGATCAAATTGCGACAAAAATTTCCAAACCGAGAATCGTTCTTCAAAAGTCACGTTGATCGTGAAAACCAAGCTCTGATACCAATTGTAGTGACAAAGAACATGGTTTGGCATGCGGAATTAAAGCTTTCATAATTGAACATGGTGATTTGGGTGTTTAAGAGATGTAGTGATTGTATATGGTGTTACAAAAAGGATCTAGATCTAGGCTACATAAATAACACACACTTACACACTCACTTTTACATCTCTCCAGCACACCTCTACAAGTGGACAAACCCACTATTTATAGAGGTGTTTACATGTCTCTCTCTCACTCTAACTAACAAATCGGTCTAAAGGCTAAAGCACCACATGCAAGTAGGTTTTACAAAAGTCAAACATTTACAAAGTCATGAATGAATAACTTTTTAACCCCAACATTATCCGGGTTACGCCCAACGTAAGTAGGATTTACGCCCAACGTAAATCGAGGATCCAGCCCCCTATAAAAGGAAGTCGAGGCTACCGAGTTTCAGTTGCTATTTTCTTTCCTTCTTTCGTGTTTTTACCTCGTTTTGCGTGCAAGAAATATCCCGAAGCTCCGATATTATTCCTAAGACCGAAAGCAAGTCCCGAAGCCCCGAAGATCCTGAGAAGTAAAATTCCCGAGCCGAAGCTCTCCCCGCGAGGAGCCCGTTTTTTGTGAAGATCTTCCAGATCTACCGAAGAATACTACTTCTACAAGCCGTAGTGTTGTCCGATCATCTTCTGATCAAGTGAGTGTGTAGTCACTTTCTTCTAACGCATAATTATGAAGTATTTTATACGAAATACATGTTATGTGTATATTTTGTTGTTATATGTGTGAATGTATATTCACTTTCTTTAATCTCATAGATATGATTTATTCTCTATGAAATACGTGTTATGTGTATGTGTCTCATCTGTTGTTTGGAATATGTATTGAATGATAATGCTATACAGGTTTTAAACTATGTATAAATATATATATTTTTATCTACTAATGTGTTGGGTAGAACATGGGTAGATAGTTGATGTGTGATAAACAGATGAAATGCCTCAATTTTGTTTTTGATTCAGTCATCTAGCGGAGTTTAGATGACGACCTGTAGTGGTGTTGATTATGATGGCATGTGCGGAATTAGAAAGATCTAGTGAATCATCATGTAAAATCAAGAACACAAGGAGTAAATAAATCTTTGCAAGCTCTTAATAGATCTAGAAAGAATATACAAAATGGGTTTGTACAAATTTTTCTCTCTAGTCTAACACTCAAAAATGGATTCACTTACATAATGGGAGTCACTCACTTCCTATTTATAGGAAAGACTCAACCCATTTACACATACAAGAGAGTAAGCCTAAAACACTACATCCAAGAGTGACTTTGCACCCTAACATTCTCCCCCTCAAAGTTAGGATTGGATGTCCGGCTTCAATCTCCAACGAGCTAGCGCGATCAAGACCAAACTCCCCCTCGAAGTAACACCGGTCTTCAAATCCGCAAATGAATATTCGACAAACCCGAGAAGCTTCGAATACCCATCATTCTCCCCCTTTTTATAATCAAAAAAATGATTATAAAACCCACTAAGGGTGAGAAGCGCCCGAGGAATAGTCTTCACGATACTCCCCCTTGATGTGTACCAAAAATTAATCACTAAAAATCTTGCACGGAATAACAATCACGAAAAAGCCACAAAAAATTTTCAATTTATGAATTTTTTTGACTTTTTGAGTGAAGGTTGCAAGATTTTTCAAAAACCGGGTAGAAATTGTCACTTTCTGAAACTTGCAGGGACCCGTTGCGCCAAAAACAGCCAAATATGCGAAACTTCATCCCATTTGCGAAACTAGGCATAAAGCGTAAATTCGCACAGACTACAGGGACAAAAACTGAAAATTTTCAATTTCTCAGCTTTGCTACCCCAAATTCAAAATTGGGTATTTTCTGCTAACTTTTAGAAACTGCAGGGACCTACTTCGAAGCTTTTGCATTCTTCATTTTTTTTTCACCATTTCGAATCTGGACTAAGTGTGCCATTTCGTGAAAATGTTAGGGTCCAATTCGAAACTTGCTTTCTTTTCATTCCAAAACAGACGAAACACCAAACTTTGCTTTCGTACGAAACTTTGCATATTCTTACGAAAGTTTAGGGACCATTTTTGAAAATTTTGTTTTCTTCTCCCAATTCGTACGAATCTAGCACCATATGAACGAAACTTTTGTTCTTTAACGAAACTTCATCTTCTTAACCCATTTGAACGAATTTCTATTCTCCGGCCAATGTTCACTTCATACGAAATCATCAATATCACCATTTTCAACATAAACAAATGAACATCTGATTTCGTGCGTTCCCAAAAAATTTGTTAATGAGACCATCACTCCAAAATCGAATCTTGATTACTCAATAACCAAGTCTTCCCATTCACTTTTAGCACAAACGAATTCCCAGTCGATTTTTAAAAACGACCTCAGCTTGATATCTACTCAAAACCGTCGACAACACAGGGACCCTTCGCATGTCAACTTAGATTTCAACATACTGATTTCGTTCGTTAGCAAGCCATTAACCAAGGCGCTAATAGCGAACATCAATCCACACTTCGTTTGACATCAATATTCATCAATTTAACTATCCAGAATTCATCCTTTGTGATCCATTTCAGCCATCGATATCAAAAGTTTGAGACTCCAAAATCGAATCTAGACTCCGATCAATTCATCCTTCGAAATACCATCAACTCCAAAAGCTTTGAAATCAAAATTAATCAGTCATCTTCCATGTGACATTCGATCCCAAATCCTTCATTCGAATCTCCAAACCAATTAACTTCTCTAATTCGATCCTTAACACCGATAGCTTCGAAATCTTCATCCCCATATCATGACGTTCCCAATATCAACAAAACAAAAAATCGATTTCGTTCCCAAGCATACCCTTAGAACATCAACTGTCAATACCAAATCAACTCCCATTCAATTCCAAAATCACATCCACCATTCTTGACAATTCGACCATTAACAACCCAAATCGATTTCAACATCAACGAACAAACATCCCTGATTCGAAAGCAAAGCTTATCTTCCCAGTCGACTTCAAAATCAATGGACTCCAATAAGCAAATTCCAAACCTTCGAAATCATCATCTCAATTTCGAAACAAAATCATCGACTATCCAGAGTACAAACTCCAAATTAATTCCAAATTTCGAAAACACCCAGTCGTTCAACCACCGATTCCAAAACGTCAACAATCATTAATCAAATTCATTGAAATTGGATTTGATTAGAAGACACGATTTTGACTCAACTCAAACACATTTGAACCAAAATCAAGAGCACAAATAAATTTCCAAACCGATTCATGTTCAATTTAACATGAACACAAATGCTGACTTTGAGATTGACTTTACAATTGAATCGATTATCAATAGCTTGATCATAATCGATCTTTGAGATTAAACTCAATGTAATGAATCGATTCATAAGTATATCTTCTACAATCAAAGTAATCAATCGATACGAGTGTTGATATAAGAACGAGACTCCAGAATGAGAATAAAGGATAAGTTGAATGCGACTTCAGAGTTCAGAACATATGACAAGAAACACATACACATCGACTGATTTTTATGAATTAATGGGCTAAATTAAGTGAACAGTACCAGATCCATTCTTTTGGATCATAATCAAACAATGTACTGGGCTTGAATCGATGAATAGTAACCGAAAATCAATTTTGAGCTTGAATATTGATTCAATGAACAGTGACATTCAGAAAAATGATGAAATATGATTTTGATTTTTTTTTAAATTTGATCTAAAAAAACAATTGGATCATCAAAGAATTTGAAACGGATTTGATCCAATGAAGCAAATCGATCAAAAACGAAAAACGCTAAATACGAATAGAAATCATGGATGTTTTGGAATCCATTTGAGAATTTGTGATACCTTTTTGACGAATCGAGATCCATTTGCAACGAACGAATCAAATTTAGAAGATCTTGGTTCTTTTGTCGGAACTAGAAAATCTCCAATTTGAACATTGTAGCATCCATT
Source organism: Lactuca serriola (assembly GCF_051521515.1). Lineage (NCBI taxonomy): Eukaryota > Viridiplantae > Streptophyta > Magnoliopsida > Asterales > Asteraceae > Lactuca > Lactuca serriola. Next base: position 396,543,091 of record NC_136411.1, read on the forward strand.
ATGCGAGATGTACAACTCGTTCTTCGTGTTCTTCAACGATCCAAGAACATCTTCAAAAGAACCACCAACACATTTGGGTTTTGACTTCAAATTCAATGCAACATTTGGAGATTGTTGCTTTGGAACCCAAATTTGCTTAACGGATTTCGACTTCACAACGTTTGACGATTTTTGTGAGTAAACCCGCTTATTTTTCCGATTAATCTTCTTCTTCTTTTTCTTTCTCATCTTTTTGCATCTTAAAGACTTGATCTCATGAACAAACCCACTTTCCACAACATCAACTTTGTGAGTTTGAATCAAATCTTTTGGAGTTTGATATTTGTGAATTTCTTGAACCATCGGCTTCCGATAAGGAATCATTCCATCAAATGAATCACAAGAACACAAAATATCATCGGTTTGAACTCCAATCGAGCAAAAAACCTTTTCATCTTGAAAATCAACTTGAACCTTCTTATCATGAACTTCAAGAACATCAAGAACATCACATTGAACTCCATTGTCAACAACTTCAACAAACTTAAGAGCATGAAGATCATTTGGGTTTTCAATTTGAGAAATGTATTTCTTATTGAACAAATATCTTTCTTCTCCTTCCTTTTGATTTCTACTATGAACTAATATGGACAATGCAATTTTATTCAACCATATAATCTTACACAGTGGTTGAAAAAGCAAACTTCCATTATCATCCTTCAAATCTCCATAAGAAACCAAATTACCCCATGAAATCAATTTGCTTAACACCAACCCATAAAATTGATCTTCATTTACTTTGTATTTCACATCTTTAATGATCACAATCCAAGAATCATATGGCAAATCCACCATGATCACAAGAACTTGAAAATTTCTAGAGAGAGAAAGTGATTTTGAATGGGTTTTCTAGAGAGAGAAAGTAAAAATCACTTGAATTCTAGTGAAGAAAATTGAATTATGAATAGAATCAAAGATGAATTCGATTTCTAGAATCCTAAAACTCTCTAAAACACGAAGATCCAAGATCATAAAATGAATCACCAAATCAAGAAAGCCATCAAGGATCAATTCTTGATCAAATCAAGAACACCCGCTCTGATACCAATTGTAGTGGTATTGATTATGATGGCATGTGCGGAATTAGAAAGATCTAGTGAATCATCATGTAAAATCAAGAACACAAGGAGTAAATAAATCTTTGTAAGCTCTTATTAGATCTAGAAAGAATATACAAAATGGGTTTGTACAAATTTTTCTCTCTAGTCTAACACTCAAAATGGATTCACTTACATAGTGGGAGTCACTCACTTCCTATTTATAGGAAAGACTCAACCCATTTACACATACAAGAGAGTAAACCTAAAACACTACATCCAAGAGTGACTTTGCACCCTAACACGACCACATACTTTTCTAGACCATTTTGTGGAACGCTTGCAGGCTCGCCACCTATAGGTGTTAATGAACTTGGGTGTTCATTCGTTGTACTCCATCCCCCTAATGGTTGCCTTATTTGACATATATTGCTGGGAAACCCCCGAATGCATGTGTTGTCGCCCCGATGAAATATTCTAAGACTAGGTCCCTTGTGTTAGTTGTTTTAGGGACATAAAGTGAGAATAATGGGAATGGGTAATTGGGTTATTGTTGGTTGATAAAAATAATTTTAATTACCTATTGTGGGTTGAAAACCCTATATGCTCACCATGCTCTCAATCTTGACCCACTCAGTTTTCTTTGTATTACAGGTAGTGGCGCCAGAGCATAAGTTGGATGACTTGTCAAGTTATTTTTGGATTATAGACATGTTGTTGCAAATAACTGTTGTAAGGTCTGTATTGAAATGTTTATGCTTTTGGCCTGTTTATCGGAACATGACATCCCGACTATTGTAATATAATGAAAAATACATTTCTTTAAGAAATGCTTTGGTAAATCTTATTTTTATAATATTTTGTTTTGGAAACAAATTCCGCAAGTCGGGGATGTCACAGATGCATGCTAGGTCATTTAGTATCTTGAATTCTAGAGTGATAGGCAAATCTCTGTGTAATTGTACTTGTAACCTCTGTGTTGAGAGCTCCGAAATAAAGAATAATCCATTCCTGCCCGTGGAAGTAGGTCACCTTGACCGAACCACACAAATACTGTGTCTTGTATGCTTTTGGTTTTGCTATTTATCTACTTTACTTCTTAAAACTTATCCATCTGGGGTAGGTTGGTGATGAAATCCATAGTGATATGTTCCCATTTCCACATGGGAACCTCCAATGGTTGCAGCTTGCCATGTAGTCTCTGGTGCTCGGCCATGACCATCTGACAGGTCAAGCACCTCTCAACATACCAGGCTATCTCTCTCTCTTCATGCACGACCACCAATAATTGAGCCTCAAATCCCAATACATCTTAATGGCCCTGGGGTGTATCGAAAACCTGGACTTGTGCTCCTCCTCCAATATTGTCTGCCTAACCCCAACAAAATCTGGAACCCAAACCCGTCCATACCTGGTCAATAATCCATGAGTGTCAATGACGAACCTACCAACCTCACCCTTGAGTCTCTCCTGCTTCCAATTCTCCTTCTTGACTCACTCGAACTGAGCCTCCCTAATCAGATCAAGAAGTGGAGAATCAACTGATCTTCTCATACATATACTCTCAATAAAAGAACTACCCGTCTTGCAACTCAAAGCGTCAGCGAGCACATTCTCTTTCCAGGGGTGATATAGAATCCCACAGTCATAATCCTTGACCACGTCAAGCCACCTATGTTGTGTCATATTCAGATCCGACTGATTCATAAGATATCTCAATCTCTTGTGATCCTTGTAAATAGTACACCGGACCTCATATAAATAATGCGGCCAAACCTTGAGAGCAAACATCATTACTCCCAACTCCAAATCATGAGTCGGATAACGGACCTCAAACAGCTTAACCTTCCGAGAAGCATAATCAATATACCTCACGTGTTGCATAAGCACTGCTCCCAGACTAGTGATGGATGCATCACAAAATACCGAAAAGTCCTCAACACCCTTAGGGAGGGTCAACATTGGTGCCTCATAAAACTTTTGTCTCAGTGTCTCAAATGCAGCCTATTGCTCAGGCCCCCAATGGAAATCAACAACTTTCTTTGTCAGACGAGTGAGGGATACTATGATCTTGGAGAAATCGTGAGTAAATCTCCGATAATACCATGCTGATCCCAAGAAACTCCTGATCTCATAAGGAGACTTCGGGACCTCCCACTGCATAACCGCCTCGATCTTGGCCGAATCGACCAAAATCCCATCCTGATTAACGAGGTGCCCCAAGAACCGAACCTCTCGTAACAAAAACTCACACTTCGAGAACTTGGCATACAATCATTCTCGCCTCAAAATCCCTAGAAGCTATCGAAGGTTCTCCTCGTGCTGCGCCTTAGTCTTGGAATACACCAAGATATCATTAATGAAAACAATAACTGACCGATCAAGCATCGGCATGCACACCCGATTCATCAAATCTATAAATGATGCAGGCGCATTGGTGAGCCCAAATAGCATCACTACGAACTCGTAATGACCATAATGAGTCCGAAATGTGGTCTTCTCCACGTCTTCATCTCTAACCCTCATCTGATGATACCCTAGGGGTGTCAATTTATAACACGACACGACAAAAATACACGACATGAAACGAAATCGGGACGAAATAAAAATTCGAATTCGTTTTCGTGTCGTGTTCGTGTCAAGTATAAAAAACACAATGTCGTGTCGTGTCGTGTTCGTGTTTACAAATCCACACGAAATTGACACGATTGAGCATGTGTTTATCGTGTTTGTCGTTTTTATCGTGTTGTATATGATTAAATATGAATTAAATAAAATAATAGTTATGTAATATTATCTTTGTCGTGTCATGTCGTGTTTTCGTTTTTTAATTGGTTCGTTTCCGTGTTAGTGAAAAAAAACACGACATCGTGTCGTGTCATTTTTGTGTTACAAAAAACCTTGTCGTGTCAGACAAAAACACGACACAACGACCCGTTTTGACAGACCTATGATACCCTGACCTCAAATCGATCTTGGAGAACCAAGATGCGCCATGAAACTGATCAAAGAGGTCACCAATCCGCGAAAAGGGACAATGGTTCTTCGCCGTCAACTTGTTTAACTCCCACTAATCAATGCACATCCGGTGCGAACCATCCTTCTTCTTGACGAACAACATCGATGCTCCCCACAACGAACTGCTCGGTCTGATGAACTGCTTGCCTAACAACTCTTGAAGTTGAGAGGAAAACTCTTGCATCTCTGGCGGTGCCAATCGGTATGGTGCTTTAGCGATAAGATCCTCACCTTGAACTAAATCAATCCTGAACTCAACCTGCCTCTTGGGAGGCACACCGGGTAACTCATTCGGAAACACATCAGCAAACTCCCTAATAACTGACACATCTGAAACCGATGCCTCCTTCCTAACCCATGTATCAACCATATATGCAAGATAACCCATACAAACATGCTGAATATACTGTCGAGCCCTGAAAGCAAAATAAAAGCCGACCCAATCCTGGTACCTTCTCCGTAGATAACAAGTTCTCCCTCACTTGGGGTTCTAACCACCACCCGCTGATCCTCGCAGTCTATCATATAACCAAACCTGTTAAGCCAATCCATCCATACTATCACACATACATCCCCCATGGGGATAGGAATCAAATCAATCGGATAAGGCACCCCAAAAATCTCCAAGACACAACCTTGATACACTCTGGATACAAAAACCCTATGCTCGTTGGTGACAAAAACCCTCATATCAAACACCATATCAAACTTCTTATGACAACTCACTACAATCATATGAACATGAGATGGACATGGATGATGAATAAGCTTTTCAAAATGCCTCAATAACTAATTGTTGGGCTTTATTCAAAGATGATAACATATTATCAAACTAGTTGTGAGACCCATGTATTACATGGATAACTTAAAAAAAAAAAATTAAATATAAATATCTAAATATCTGAGAACTTTGAATTTATAAGAAAATAAGAAAAATAGCGACTTATTATAATGGAAATGTTTTTTTTTATCTTTTCAATTTAAACAAATAATTTAAATAAATAAACAAAAAAACTAATGAGCTTTAATTTTGATAATTTTGAATTTAAAAAGTAAGTTAATCAATGACATTGATATCCATTTATTACTATATTTATTGCTATTATTATTATAACTAATTGACCGTTGACTTTGAATTTTGACTTTGACCAGGATTTGACTAAGTTTGAACTAGGGGTATTTTGAGTTGTGGTCACTGTTATTTGTAAAGTTGACAAGCAGCGTGATTTTCAGAGCAGTGTTGTCACACCCCGAAACCGAAGGCGGAAACGTTCCGGGGCGGAGGACTTCATGAATATCATAACCAATATACATAGTTAGCATAGTAAACACAAAACTTTACATTACATAGATTCATTTACATTTTCTGAAAACAAGAGTTACATGTTTTATACATATACATATCATATGAACAAAAATACAGACGTGTCTTCTACGTACTCCGTCTTCGCCAAAAAGGATCGCCGGTACCTGTCTAATGTGGACCTGAGAATACAAGCAGTTTGAAAATCAGCATAAAGCTGGTGAGTTCATAAGAGGTTTGTTTTCTGAAAATGTACAAGTTTCCTTTGGTTTTCCGAAAAGTTTGTTATCCAAGAAAATCCCATATTTTCTTATAAGTATAGTTTAGTTATCTGATTATTATACGATCCGGTTATGTACAGTTTGTTATCCCAGGAAAAACCCTTATTTTCCTAAAAGTAAAGTTTAGTTAAATACCACACTGTATAGTTAATACATAAAACTATATATTGAAAAACCACTGGGAATTACCATCGAGTATAACAGTAGATATTTTTAATACATAAAAATATTGATTGAAAACCATGGGAATACCATCCCGTACTAGATATAAATTCAAAACCATGAGATTAAGATCCTGCACTAGATATAGATTTCAAAACCATGGGATTAATATCCCGCACTAGATATAGATTCAAAACCATGAGATTAATATCCCGCACTAGATATAGATTCAAAACCATGGGATTAATATCCCGCACTAGATATAGATTCAAAACCATGAGATTAATATCCCGCACTAGATATAGATTCAAAACCATGGGATTAATATCCCGCACTAGATATAGATTCAAAACCACGGGATTAACATCCCGCACTAGATATAACATAGTTTTAATACACAAAAACTATAGATTAAAAGACATGGGACTACCATCCCATACTAGATATAGATTGAAAACCATGAGATTAACATCCTGCACTAGATATAGATACTATAGTTTCAAAATAGATATAAAATCAAATCCGTGAATAAACTTATATTAATACGTATTGTGAGTCGGGTAACCATGCTGATGCGACACCGAGACCTCCTTGACGTTCGTCAGACGTCAGACGATATCCATAATTTGTCACCCAGGCGTGCTCGCCTAACTGTAGCTAGCAGTTTAGGTGTGGGATTATCAGTCCCGAATAGATCTATTCACAAATTCCACGCTCTCCCTCAGAAGACTCTGGTTACACTTCCGGGGAGGATTTACTGATAACCCAAAGGGTAATGAAGAATCTCACAAGCTAGTATTGAATTATTCAGGGTGTTTTCAGGCTTTATCAAACATACTAATCGTTTTGAAACATAATACAGTGAAAACAGTTAAATACAATGGAATTATCTGGCAATATACTCTAAATTAAATAGAGATAAACTGAATCAGACATAGCTTATCTAAAAACTTTACATAAATCTGTGCTCGTTAAATAAGAACTAAAGATCCCAAATTATTCCCATAATAATTTGATTGATTTGATTATTTCCTTTACTGAAATCCATGTAGTTATAATCGATAAAACATCCCTTATGCTCAGCATAATACATAAGGGGTAAAGATATCTAAAAGTTAGCCAGATATTTATAGAAATACATCAGTTTTAGGTTTTGAAAACATGTATAGTTTGCTTGTATTCCCCCTTGAAAACATTGAAAACAAGGAAAAAAGGCGTAGGGGTATGAACTCACCAGTCGAGGAACGTGTCGTCTAGGATGTTAAGTGTTAGTGCAGCTAGTCCAGTCCGGGTCGCCAAGTCCCAGTCAAATGAGGGTGCTATGTCGATCTCCTTGGTGAGAAGTAGACTCAAACTATTGACATATCGTGCCTGGGTTGCATTGTTCAGCGTTTGCGGAAATTGTAAGAAACGGTGATCGGTCACATCCTCGGGTGGGTTGGTCCTTTGAGTTCTTCGAGCCATAATCTGCACAAATAAACACAAACACAAAACCAAACAAAATTTCACAGAATTAACAATTTTTAAACCAAAAAATTGGAGCTGGACATGGTCTGTACGCTGGGCGTACGTCCAGGTTCACGAGTATGTGTTCTGCTTCCTTTGCTTGTGCTAAAGTCCTAACCCATATCACAATTTTTCAAATTAACCAACTGTAAGCAATAAACAGCAGGGCAAACATATGGGGCATATCAAGCTTCGTGGTCCAAGACAATAGAAAAACGGGACCTCCCTTAAAAATCAATCCCCTGTAATCTCCTTATCTATTTAAAATTAACAAACACTTAACAGGGAAACTGAATAGAGCAATCAAGAATCGAAGTTTACAGGGCGTACGCTTGGCGTACGTCCCCGAGCTCAAATCGATGGGTGTGGAACGGGATTAAGACCAAATTAGCTCCTAGGGTTTAGTCCATTAGTCCGAATCAGTCTATTTAAGCCATGATCAAACACAAATTTGTGAAATCGGCCCCTAATTCGAGAAATATATGAACCCTAGATTTCGAGCAAAGGTATTTTGCAGCTTATTTCATCAAATTAAACACAAATCCAAAACATTGAGTAACTGAAAAACTTACTTGTGTGCCGGATTTTACAAGAAAAGAAGCAAAACCGAGACTTTGTGAAGAAGTTCGTCGTCACAGCTCGTGTATGAAGGAAGGAATGGTTAAAAGAATAACAAAGAAGTCAAAGGGTCAAAAGATATACCTGGTCGCTGATTTACGCTGGGTGTAAAACAATGTTACGCTGGGAGTAACCCCAACTCCATGAAAAGGCCATCCGCGATCCGGGTTTAATTACGCTTGGCGTAACTAAATTACGTTGGGCGTAATGAAGTATTCATTTTCTTTTAATTAAACTTTCTTTTCTTTTAACTATTTAATTAAGGGACTTTACAACTTAATTATTTTTCTTTTTAATTGTTTCAACAGCTGATGACTTCCCGAAGAGTGACATAAAAAAATGAGACGTCATAACCACTTGTCTTTGTCGAGATCAAACAACAACGGTTGATCAAAAACCTTTGCATGTAAGAATTGGTTTGCGAAAACACCCACTTTCGGGACCCGTTAGAATATTTCCTTTGTTTTCCTTTCACCTTTAACTAAAAGTGGAACAAGAAGTGACCTAACTAGTCAAGAACAACAAGAGCTTGGTCTTCCACTTAATCACCACAATACGCCTTGCTATACTACGCCTCATGGATTAAGTTGGACAAATCAACAAAGTAGTAAGCTAAGCAGGTCAAGAATTCCCTAATCGCTTTCATCCTCGAAACCCATGCAAAAAGTAAAGTCAAGCAATGTGTACAATCCCAAATTCCTGCAAATAACAACAAGAACCTTCCCGACAAGTGAAATGATATCAACGAAATTCAAACTAAAAATACTAACTAAAAACAAATAACGAATAATCAAATAAACTAAATTAATGACAAGCCGTTCCCCGGCAACGACGCCAAAAACTTGATGTGCACAAAAGTACCCACTAATTTTAATATTTATAACCTAACAAACTTAGACTAACTATGCACTTATAGGCAGTGTACCTAGTCAGATTACAGTATAGCTTAGGTAAGTCGGGTGTCGATCACAGGGAACGGTGGTGAATTAATTTAATATATTTGATTATAGGTTACAGTTCACACGAAAATAATAAAGAAATAGTTTAATAAATCTCAAACTAACAATTAACAACTCTCGATAAACTAACAGGAAAGCAAATCTCTTCAGGTACTTTGGTTTAGATAAATTACACCTTAAAAACATAGACAATTGCATACACAAATTTATTTATTCATATTCACCGATTCCTAAAATGATTAGATTCGCGTTCACTATAACTAATCATTTAGCAAACAAGTCAATTTAAACAGTGATCAGTTGATTAAACTAACATGCTTCCTAGTGTTTAGTTCGTATCAAGCAAGACTTGTAAATATAGTTAATCGAATTACTAATTCAATTTAACCTCTTGTTGATGGTCATCAAACAAGGCTCACACATTAACTTACTTATTCTCAAGTTAATCCTAGTTTCACATTCGTTATTCCTAGACTTATAATCTCGATGGTCATCAAAATCATAAGAGACAAGCAATCAAGTAGGTGTTCACACAACTCAATTCACTTAACAATTAACAGCAAATAATCATCATTAATACGTAAGGATCTTTTAACAAGCTTGGCAAGATAAATTAAACATAAATAAACAATTCAATATAGCAATTAGTCTAATAATCAAAGCTTCATTCAATCATAAACACAAAGTAAAAGGTTTTTACACCCAAATCAGAAACTAAATACAGAATAGTAACACAATGGAATGCTAAACATGGTCACGTTAGCAACCCATATGATTACCGACATGTATCCGCTCTCCAACCCTTCCGATCTCCGTTCCCGTTAGCTTAATGGCCTTCCGTCCGCCTTCTAGACCCTCAAAATGGCTCAACAGAAGTTTAATATCGACTAAATTAAGTTGGAAGTCGAATCCCCCTTCTGGTTAGCTGAAAATCGACTTTTATAACCTTTGTAGCCGACTTACGTACGCTGGGCGTAAGTCAGATTACGCTGGGCGTACTAAGGATTTCTACGCGATTCAGTTTATCCGGTGCCAGCCATTACGCGGGGCGTACCCTTAAGTTACGCTGGGCGTAATATGATTTTGGTTGCTACGCTTAGCATAGAGGTGTATTACGTGGGGCGTAATTAGCCTTCCAACATTTTTTCCTTTCTTTTAGCTTTTAAGCCCAATTTCCGCTTTAGTCTTTTCTTTTGTGCTTTATCGACAACGAATAGCTGCAAAACATAATTCAAAGCATTATGAGTGCTTTTTAGTTCTAAAAGAGAATAATAAAGGCCAAAATATTAAGATATAATGCATAAAAATATATATATAAAAAATACACATATCACGGCCCAAGCATGTTCTTAGGCATTAAACTCATGTTTACTCCTCAAAAGTTGGATTCAAGGTGTGCTAAGTCCGTTCCCTTAAGTTATTTAGCCATATCTATGCTCCAAAGGTGGATTGGAAGGGTTTTAAGGCTCAAAACCCCCCTTAATGTGTGTTCACGGACCAAGAGCGTTACAGGGCCGTAAACACATGAATATGGTCCTTTTTCAAATATTAAGCACGAATTTGAAGGCTAAGGATGCTAATCTATGAGTTAGGGGAGTTACCTTGATGAATTGGAGCCTTAATTTGATGATTTTGGACCTTAAGTTTGGATTGAGGAGAGAGGTTAGAGAGAGAGTAGTGAGAGAGTGTAAAACTTCAAAATGAAGTCTTTTGGGCTTTAAACATGTTCTAAGTTTTGGACACAGTGGAATTCTACCCGATACTGACGCTATACGATGCTTTTGGTCGTACCCGATAAAGTTGTTGTAACCCGAAGGGATCGAACCTATTAATATTCAAATTAATAAATTAGGCCACTTTCATGAGTTCCTAAGGGGTTTGGACACTCATGAGATTATAATAAACATATAAATTTAAATAATTTAGCCCAAAAACGAGATTGGATCGATTCTCAAAAGACGGGTTTTACGGGCGGAACGGGTTACGGCGATGGAATAACTTCGGGTTGTCACAAGTGTGTTGTTTCAACTTTTTGTCTGTCTGTGAGGTGAGTCTACTGACCACCTTAAGTGGGTCTAACGCACCAAGGCCGACTCATTGTATTGTATGAGTAGAATGTATGTTGTTGTATCATTTTGACTGATGTGATTGTATGATTTATGTATGGAGCTAATCTACGCTCGAAGTCCTTATGGAATCGGGGTTGATAAGGACCCGAGGGTTGATTCGGACCTGACACAAATACTTGTTATTTTGGGTTGATACGGATCCAAGGGGTTATGATATGTGCATATTTAATCATATATTTTGTATAGAATATTAATAATTTTTGGATAATTTATTGCAATTATGGAACAAAAGATGCTTAATTGCGTTTAAATTATATTTTCAGTTCAAAAGGAGTGCTCGGAAGCAGGAGAAGCTATCGGGAGCTCGAGTTGACCCTAGACTCGACGAGTTCTCACGAACATTCTCAAAGCAGAAGAGTCCTTGATTTGCCATACACGTGGATTTAATGAGAGACTCGACGAGTCAGTCCCTGGACTCGATGAGTCGCCTCTAATCTATAAAAAGGGTCTTTCACATCGATACGGGACTTTTAGGAAGAAGCCCTTGGAGAAAAGCTGCGATTAGAAGACCTGCTAAGGCGCTGGAAGTCAGAGAATCAACCCTAGATCCAATTTTGAGAAGAATCAAGGCAAATTCAAGTCCATTCTTACTAATTCTTTAAGTTGAACTATGTTTGAGCTACTTGATTTCGTTTTTGATCTTAGTTTTACTATAATCATGAGCTAAAACTATTATCTTCTGTTTAGGATAGATGAATTTATGATTATGGTATGATTTTATGGTTGGATTACTTTAATTTGGTGATTATGTTTTGTTAAGATTGTTAAAGAACCTTATGTGTTAATTATAACTATTCTTCTGTTAAGTAACCAGCATATTAAGTTGTATGACCATCTCTTAATTGCTAATCTCATATGATTTATGTGAAAACATTGTTATATGCCTTGGAATAGCGAACGTGAAACTAGGGTTAATATAGAATAGGTAAGTTAATGTGTGAGCTTGTGTGACGAACCATCAGCAAGAGGTTAATATAACGACCAATTTAACTAACCACTACAAGTCTTACTTAACCCGAATCAATAAACTAGAAAATCTGTTAATTTAACCACTAGCCACTATTTGAATTGATTTATTTTCTAAGGATTAGTAATAGCGAACGTGAACCTAATCACACTAATCGGTAGCCAATAAAAAGTTAATCCATTGCACTTGCCATAAAATCAACCATAGGAATAAAGGATTCAAACCTAAACAGAAGTCTTCTTTATTATTGAATTTAGTTGATCTTTGCTTGCTTAGTTGGTAGTTTAAGTTTTAGTTAATTGTTTAAGTTTCTAGTCTTGCAAAACTAGAGAAAACACCCTTCTTTTTACCTGTTTCATTTAGATGATATTAGTAATAATCGTAATTGTTTACCTTTCCTTGTGTTCGATACCCTACTTACCTGAACTAAGCTGCTAATCGATAGGTACACTTCCTGTCTTGTGTTTGTTTCTGTGTCTAAGTTAGTAGGATTAAAACTAGTTCGTTTTACACACATCAAGTTTTTGGCGCCGTTGTCTGGGAACGGTTGTAAATAGTTAATTTTATTTGCTAATTGTTATCATTTTTTATTTTATTTATTGATTTTTTTATATAGTTTAATTTTTATTTTTATTTATTATGTATTTTCCAAATCTCGATGCTTTTGATGCTTTTCTTGAGGAAGTAACACATGAAATTGAGCAAAAAGATGAGGAGTAGGACTCAGATGATGATTTAAAGAAATTTGGAAGATGGTTAGATAACATCTTGTCTAACGAGCAAGAAAAATCTGAGTCACAGGAGCTAAAGTTCCAAGATGAAGAATTTAATCCAGAAAAAAGATTTGGAGGAGCTGGAAAGGTTGTTCGAAGAAAGGTCAGACGAAGAACAAGGTTGAATTGCAGGAACCAAGCTGTGGTTTGACCATTACCATGACATGGCCCCCTGTATTTCCGGTTCGTGTTTTGAAGCATGGGGTGACGATTCCAACTTTGGAGAAAGTTCTGAAGCGCGATCCATTTTGATTAGTACCCGACTGGCTCCAACCCTTGTCAAGATTCTTGGGTTACATGAATTAAAGCTCGTTTGGCCAATTTTTCAAGCAAAGAGCAAAATTTTACAAATTGGTCCACCAAAGAAAATATTCAATGCAACGGATGGATTGACATTAAGTTTATTGGAAGTTTATTAAGTTGGGAGTCCAGCTCAAGACTCGCACAAAAAGAAGCACTTGTAGGAGGCAACCCGTCATTAGAGTTTACTTTTCTTTTTCTTTTTAAATTTATAGTTTATTAGGGTAATTTAGGATTTTTATTTTGATGTTTGTTTTCCTTTTTCTATTACTTGTGTGTTGTTTTTGATCTTTTCAAGAATTAGGATGACGGAATGAATGCAAGAGTATAAAACGTGAGGGAATAACGTGAAGAGTTGAGTTTAGACAAGAAGGTTGGAGTTTTGAGTCCGGTATCAAGTCCGACAATTAGAGCGGTTAAAGAGTATATTTTACTGAAGAAAAAAAAGTGGGAGTATTGCTTTAATACTTTTCTGAAATTACAAAAAGACTTAAAAAAAAGGAGTTTTTTGTCCATACAGTGCTGACTCGTCGAGTCTATATCCTCAACTCGACGAGTCCAAGTGAAAAATTCTGATCATTCTGCCAGTAACGCTACAACTCGGCGAGTCACTACATGGACTCGATGGGTTGCTCATTCTTTTATTTTCAAGTTCACAATTTGACCACATTTGATGCGGGCATTAATCATATTCTTTGAAGACTATTTCCTGAGTATTTCCAAGAGCTTTTTCGTCTATATTTGGAGCTATGAACCACACGAGATATGACGCCCAAGGCATGGATGAGTTGTTCCCATGCCAAAGTCAGCTGAAGATGGAGCTCAAAAGAAGAAATATCAACCTCGCCAATATTATCCCAGGGGAGTTTGTTCCAATCCTCTCTTTACTTTTATTTATCATGCATAACATGCAATGGGGACATTGCATAAATTAAGTGTGGGTTAGGGGTTGGTTATATTAGAATCTTAATTTGGGCTTAATTTTAAAAAAATTTGCATTAAAATTGCTAGGATTAATTCAGAAATTATGGTAAAAGCAATTAGGATTCATGCTAGTATTATGTTTTATGATTCTATGAGGACCCAAATGTTTAGTTGGACCAATATATGTTATAATGCATTTGTGGTCTCCCTTATTCTAGTGAAATCATGGAACAAAAACACAACCTCGCTTAGTTTGAGGGTCGCAATATGTTTAGCATCATGTACCAGAAATCTATTCAGGAAGGCTTGTATCTTAACCAATAAGGGTTGAAGTTATGCACCCCTGCTTAAGCATGTAGGTTTTGAGTGAAATAAAGTGAGATATACATGTAAAGAAAAAAAAGAGAATTTACCAAAAAGTTGTTAGAATTTTTGGAGCTATCAAGTTTAAAGATCAAAGAAAAAAATTCGGAAGAAATTCAAAAGTTGAAGATACCAAAAATCACACAAAAAGGTGAGGAATTCAAAGTACAAATTGAAGATCAAATATCAAAGAAAGCGAAGAATTCAAGAGCTCCATTGTGGTATCTAAAAGTTGTAATTCTCTAGATTATGTATGATTGGGTAGCTTTACAAAAATACATTGAGGTTAAGAAAGTTTTATGAGGATTGATTCGGAGGGATGCATAAAATGAGCGTTGTTCGAAAGAAGTGGGCAAGTGTTTATGAGGATTGTGAGTATTTAGAGTATGGGGGTTCTTTAGGAAAAGTTTTAGACACAAATGCATGCATTGAGGTCTTGGCAAAATGGTTGGGTTTGATTAGGATTGTTTTATGTGATGTTAGTATGTTTAAAATTCATTTTGCTTGGGTGCAAGCAAAAGTCAAGTGTGGGGTAATTTGATATGTGCATATTTAGTCATATATTTTCTATAGAATATTAATACTTTTTGGCTAATTTATTGCAATTATGGAACAAAAGATGCTTAATTACGTTTAAATTATATTTTCAGTTCAAAAGGAGTGCTCGGAAGCAAAAGGAAGCAAGAGAAGCTATCGGGAGCTTGGGGATCAAAGAAAGAAGAAAAGAGCTAAAAACCAAGAAGGACTCGACGAGTTGACCCTAGACTCGACGGGTTCTCATGAACATTCTCGACGAGTCGCCTCTAATCTATAAAAAGGGTCTTTCAGATCAATACGAGACTTTTGGGAAAAAACCCTTGGAGAAAAGCTGCGATTAGAAGACCTGCTAAGGCACTGGAAGTCAGAGAATCAACCCTAGATCCAATTTTGAGAAGAATCAAGGAAAATTCAAGTCCATTCTTACTTATACTTTAAGTTGAACTATGCTTGAGCTACTTGATTTCGTTTTTTTATCTTAGTTTTACTGTAATCATGAGCTAAAACTATTATCTTCTGTTTAGGATAGATGACTTTATGATTATGGTATGATTTTATGGTTGAATTACTTTAATTTGGTGATTATGTTTTGTTAAGATTGTTAAAGAACCTTATGTGTTAATTATAATTATTCTTCTGTTAAGTAACCAATATATTAAGTTGTATGACCATCTCTTAATTGTTAATCTCATATGATTTATGTGAAAACATTGTTATATGCCTTGGAATAGCGAACGTGAAACTAGGGTTAATATAGAATAGGTAAGTTAATGTGTGAGCTTGTGTGACGAACCATCAGCAAGAGGTTAATTGAACGACCAATTTAACTAACCACTACAAGTCTTACTTAACCCGAATCAATAAACTAGAAAATCTGTTAATTTAACCACTAGCCACTATTTGAATTGATTTATTTTCTAAGGATTAGTAATAGCGAACGTGAACCTAATCACACTAATCGGTAGCCAATAAAAAGTTAATCCATTGCACTTGCCATAAAATCAACCATAGGAATAAAGGATTCAAACCTAAACAGAAGTCTTCTTTATTATTGAATTTAGTTGATCTTTGCTTGCTTAGTTGGTAGTTTAAGTTTTAGTTAATTGTTTAAGTTTCTAGTCTTGCAAAACTAGAGAAAAAACCCTTCTTTTTTACCTGTTTCATTTAGATGATATTAGTAATAAACTTAATTGTTTACCATTCCCTGTGTTCGATACCCTACTTACCTGAACTAAGCTGCTAATCAATAGGTACACTGCCTTTCGTGTGTTTGTTTCTGTGTATAAGTTAGTAGGATTAAAACTAGTTCGTTTTACACGTATAAGGTTAATACGAACCTGACACAACCAAGTGTGTTGTTATATTATATGTATGACGTATGTGGTATTTTGGTAAGCTCACTAAGCTTTGTGCTTATAGTTTTTTTTGGTTTCAGGTGCATCTGGTACAAAAGGGAAGCGCCCGGATTGATCGCAGTACATCCACTCGTGGTTCTTAATTTCTTTACGATTTGGAATTATACTCTGATAATAACTCTTATTTGACATACTTTGGTTGGTTTCTTATGAATACTTGATGGTTTTTGGTTAAAATAAAAAGTGAAAATTTTATCACTATTTTTGGGATGTTACACATGGTTTCAGAGTTTTCGGACTCAGACGAGGAGGTAGCTCCTTTCGATGTTAGTTAGTTTTAATTGCATTTGTTCTTTGTTGGGTTGCATGCTTCTCGTTAAACATTGAATCAACATCAGTATCGGAGAAGGGGTTGTCGTGTTAACCCGTAGATGCATTTGTTAAGGTTCGACTTTTTGAAGTTTCCGCCCAGGTTGGCTTTGGGGAGTCTCTGTGTGGTTGTTGCAACTTATGTAATTTAGAGTGGCTTCGAATTGTGTTAAGGGGAATGAGCTTGAAAAATCCACAAGGGGTTCATAGGATGATTAAGAGTAAGTGGTAAGAGCGGATTTCAAGGACTAAAACTAATTTAAGTGGGGGAGAGTTGTAACACCCGTGTTCCAGATTGGTTAATCATTTTGTTGTCAAGGACTAAAGATAGAATTTTGAATAAAACTCTATGCCACTACATGGTGCAAGGATAACCAAGGCGTAGCCATGTTGGAAAGGGGCGCACGTTTTATGGAGCCACCATGGCATAACGTAAGGCCGCCACGATGTGGTAGCTGTTCAAGCCCAAGCCCATGCATTTTTGGGGTTGCTCCCATATTTAAGCATCTTAATCCCCATTCTAGGTTATCCTATTCAAACTCCATCCATTCATTTAGAATCCATAGCCTCTATTCCATGGAAAAGAGCTTGGTGGCTCGATCTTGATGTTAATGTCCTATTTTGGGGAAACTTAGATAATAAAGAAGTAGGGAACAAGCTTGGATCCAACATCTCCTCCACATTTTTGAGTTATTGGAGGTATAAAGTTCATATCTTGACCTTTGTGTTTCTTGTTTGATTTTTAAGCCCATTTTTGGATGTTTTGGTCACATTCTTGGATGCTCTTGGAGTTTGAGGAACTCCAAAGCTTGATATGGTTTTCTCAAGGTCTTGAACTTCTAAGTTAGTGAGAAAAAGGTCTTAGCTCGAGTGTTCTTGATCCCATGTTTGAGTTTTGGTCATATTACGTGCTTATTAGACTTAAGGCTCATGATTTTACCTTTGGATGAAGTCCTAATGCATAAAGTTGGAAACTTTATCCATTAAGTCACTAGAAGGAGTAGATCTGAAGTTTTGGATTTAGATATGAGCCACACCATGGTCTTTCCTTTCCATGTCGTGGGCGAAAACCCAGGTCTTACAAACAAGTGCCAAGAGACACCTCCTGGTCTTCTATGAAAGTATCATAAAGACAATTAACATCCTACATATAATTGTCAGGGTCCAAACCCTGGTCTTGCATACAATTTTTGGGAGTAATATCCAAGTCTTTCATGTAATTGTCAGGGGCCACCACTTGGTCTTCCTACATGATATAGTGAGAAGACTCACCTGACTCGCAAAGCTGACTATAACTCAGCTTAATGCCAGGTCGACCATAACTAACTGGTCCCCCAACCAACGGATGGGTGCTAAACACCTCCCTATAATCACCATAAGTTAAACCCTAAGTCTACCTCCTAACAAAATAGAAATTTGACAAAAAGTCAATCAATGCCAAAAGTCAATGTTCAAATTCAAAATCAACAACCAATAATGTCAACCATCGAGCCTCATGTCGTGACCAACCCTTGGTCACGTCGAGAGAGCACACTCGACCCGTATCTAACTTGACTCGCTCCAACTCAGCCAACTCGGTCACAGAAAACCCATTAAGCAAACCTCATGATTTGAACATTCCTCGTTCACGTTGTGAGCACCAAAAGACACAATAGATGCGGCTCCTTTGATGGTCATGTCGTGACACCCTTAGTGCCATATCGTAACTATAGTATAAAGCAACAATCCAAAGATTTGAGTCCTTAATCCGTTAAGTATCTAACTCTCACTTTTCTATAAGCTAAAGGGGACTCCCAAGGCCCATAAAAATGATTAATTTATAGATATGCATGCCTCATGCATGTCCTCCATCCATTTTAGGTCAAAAGTGAAGAGACAATACCAAAACTCACATGCATGGATCCAATACTCAACCAAATTCTAGATCTAAACCTTATAATACTTAAGGAACCCTTAGAATACATAAAGTTGCCAACTTTATCAATTCCTTCCATTCAAACTTGCTCAAACATGAAGGACATGGGACAACAACTTAGATCTAGCCACATCAGGAAATAAACTATGGATCTTGGACACTTACAAAGGTCCAACAAGAGCACAAGATGATGATGAAGTTTCATTGCTAAATCCACAACTAAAACACCTTCCTCTCCTTTTTCTTCTTCTTCAAACTACCAAATGCTCCAAAGGGACAAGAATCTCCAAGGGAACTATGGTTAGGGTTTTTTTGAGGTAAGAGGTGATGAAGGCTGATAATGAATCCTAAAATTGACTTAAAGGGGTTTAAATATGAAGGAAGCCCTAAAAGATCATGGGCTTGGGCTGCAACCTCCCTCACGTCGTGACACCCTATGTCTCACGTCGTGAGGACGATTCTGAAACGCGCTTCTCACTTTTGCTTGTCATATCATGATCTCTCTATGGTCACGCCGTGACCTCTCTATGTTCACGTCGTGACCATAGGAGGATCTAGTATATATCTCGGGGTAGCTTGGGATACCCCTCAAAAAAATTTTAGTAGTGTAATTTTTTACGGATTTTTTTTCTTATTATGTATTACACAGTTTTTTTTTTTGTTTGGAATACCCCTTTACTTGTCGGGGATACCCTTTTACTTTGATACTGGATCCGCCACTGGTCGTGACACCCAACTTTTTCCAAGAACCAAGCTTTTGACTCCTTCTAAACCGAACCATTCTAAAAACGGGTGTTACATTAATATCTGATAATAAAGGAAAATGTGAATGAGATTAAGGCGAAATTCATAATCGAAGCAGCTAATCATCCTACCGACCCTAAAGCTGATGAGATTTTATAAAAAAAAAGCGTTGTTATCCTCCCTGATATATTTGCAAATTTAGGAGGTGTAATTGATAGTTATTTTGAATGGGTTCAGGTAAATCTTGAAACTAAATTTTAAATTTTTGGTTCGTGATTTTAGTTGATTTTGGTCCTTAATGGAAGTGCGTTGCATTTTTTTTCATTATTTTGATGTTTCCTAACAATTTTGATATCTAACTACTCAACTACCATTTTACCCTTTGATAAAAGAATCCCAAAAACTATGAGGGAAATTCCATTTCATCCAAAGACATTACGTGAACAAAATATTTTAGTTTGCTTATACAAATTTAACATATCAACTGCTATTTTTTTAAATGACCATTTTTTTCATTGGACCATCGGGCAAAACCTTAAAGAAAAACAAGAGTAAATGGGGAGGACCAAAATTGTTATTATCTCCTAATTTTTAATTAAGGTTTGTCATTTTTTCCGGATTGTGAAATTTAATGTTCATGTACCACAATATACATTGAACATCAAAATAAAGAAGGGATAATGACTTGAGAGAGTAACGTATTTTAGCTTTTGGTTACATTTGGTCACTAAATTAGTTTTCGTGCTTTATTAACCCTTGAACTTGTTGAAATGTGTACATTATACCATTATGACTGGTAATAGCGGATTTTGCCGGTTTTCGGCGTTGTTTCCGGCCAAACACGAGTTTTTCGGTCATCTTCTCCGGCCATGAGGTTTCTGGTCATCTTCTCTAGCCAAACATGAGGTTTCTGGTCTTTTTCTCCTTTCTGTCGAGTGAAACAACCAAATACCCCTGAATATTGTTGCTTCCTGCCTTCTTTCTCTCTCGCATTTCCGTGCCAAAACAGACGAGGAAGCTGCCGGAGCATCCCCCCGACCTGCTGTTGCTGCTTGTTTTCTTCCTTCGGACCTGCTGCCGCCTCCCTCCCCTTCGCATTACACAATCGAGACAGAAGAAGAACAGTCGAGAAGCTGCTTGAGCAGCCCCCTCGCTGCACCCACCGAAGCCAGCAGCTCTGCTGCCTTCATGTTTCTTTTTCTACTTTCATTATTTCTTCTTCTAGATCGAGTAACAACAACCTGAAAACCGAGTTTGGACATAGAAGATGACCGGAAAATCGAGTCTGGCCGGAGAAGATGATCGGAAAATCGAGTTTGGCCGGAGAAGATGATCGGAAAATCGAGTTTGGCCGGAGAAGATGACCGGAAAACTCATGTTTGGCCGGAAACAACGCCGAAAACCGGTAAAACCCACTATTACCGGTCATAATGATATAATGTACACATTTCAACAAGTTCAAAGGTTAATAAAACACAAAATAATTTAATGATCAAATGTGACCAAAAGCTAAAGTACGATACCCTCTTAGGTCATTATCCCAATAAAGAAAAGTGAATCATCATCTTGGCCACCCCAAATGCATCTCGATGTGTAATAGCGCATTTCAATACTGCTACATTGGATTAACGTCGAACATCAGTCACCAAGGTGACCATGGTTCACCACGACTCACATATTAGTTTTAGGTATCTCAAATCTTTTATATATATATATATATATATATATATATATATATATATATATATATATATATATATATATAAAAGAGATACTCGAATTAATTTTTAAAAATAAAAAATAAATATAGCTTTTGCACCGTATAAATTACTAAAAAAATAAAAAAATAAAATTCTTTCTTGTTTCCAACTAGTTACTAGTCCGAGTCTGACTTGTCGCCTATATAAATTTGATTAAAGATAAAATGAGAGTATTTTGTTTTGTACCAGTTGTTAACCGACGTGTTAACAATACTGTTGATACTCCCGCGTTACGATAACGACAAGGCGCGAAGGCTCAGTCTCGTCTTCCAATCTCTTGAATCTCGCAACTCAGACATTAATTTCATCGATATTCTCCAGACCTGTTTTTCATCTTTCTCTTCTCTCAACAATTTCGTCAAACACCTGCTCTGCAACTTTCTTCCCAAGGTACTCCCATCTTTATCCATTCCCCCTTTACAGTTTTCACTATCGAATCTTTCTTTTTTCTCATATATAATATATATACTGTTCCCGCCATATTTACATGTACACATCTCAACCCTTTTATCCTTTGCACCATAAATTGGGTTATTTTTTTTTTTTTTTTTTCTAATCTTTCGAAGGGATCAACAGTGTCTTTCGGTTATATATCTAATGCAGGTCAGTAGGGTGATGTTTTCTTCTTTTTGTCTTGCTTTTATTCGAATCATGATTAAGAAAAATCCCCTTTCTTCTTTGATTCTTTGTGTTCAAAATCTAATGTAATTGCCTTTGTGGAAAGAAAATTGTTAATGGGTAATTATTTTGTCATGTGATCCTTCAAGCGAGCATGCCTATGTCTCTGACATGCCATGGTGATTTCTCTCACATGCCTTTGTGCTTTGATTGGGTCTGTGCGCTTCTTCTTAACAACCTTTAATCCCAATATAGGAGTACTCTGAATTTCCTTTCCTTTTTTAAGTCGACAAACACTCTACATGCGTTATAATTAAATCTTCTTAGTTAAGATACCGACTATTTACCTTACCTTTTCGGATTTTCCATCATTGCAGATCTTGAATCTGTGTGGTTGAACTTGAACCCTACACAACAACACAATGGTTTGCACATCCGTATGTTAACAGAGCTCGGAGTTATCTATTCTATTTAGTATTTAGAGAGACTGCTGTTTATCAATGGCTCCGACATATTTCCCCCTTCGATGGGAAAGCACTGGAGACCAATGGTGGTACGCATCTCCGATCGATTGGGCAGCCGCGAACGGCCACTACGACTTGGTACGGGAGCTTCTCCGCCTTGACGGCAACCACTTAATCAAACTAACATCCCTCCGGCGCATACGCCGCCTTGAAGTCGTCTGGGATGACGAAGAACAGTTCGACGACGTTGCCAAAAACCGATGCTTGGTCGCCCGGAAGCTTTTATATGAAGGCGAATCCAAAAGAGGAAAAAGCTCCTTAATCGGAGCTGGCTATGGGGGCTGGCTTCTGTATACCGCTGCATCTGCCGGTGATTTGCATTTTGTTCAAGAATTATTACAAAAAGACCCCCTTTTGGTATTTGGAGAAGGGGAGTATGGTGTGACTGATGTATTATATGCTGCTGCGAGGAGCAAGAACAGTGAGGTTTTTTGGATCATTTATGATTTCGCGATGTCTCCACGATTGATGTCTGGTAGTGAAGAACAGATTGGGGATAATGAGATCCCATGTGGTTACAAGCAGGAAATGAAGAACAGAGCCGTTCATGCGTTGGCGAGAGGTGGTAATTTGAAGATATTGAAGGAGGTTCTTGGTGATTGCTCCGGTGAAGATGTTTTGGGTTTTAGAGATGTTCAATGCTCAACGATTTTACACACGGCAGCTGCCAGAGGACAGATTGAGGTAAGATTCTCTTTCTTTCTTTCTTCTGTATCTTCAACTTCATTTTCGTTTTCATCTTGTGTGGTAATAATTTCAACCGATTAAAGTGAATATTGGTTGATTTAGGTTAGTATATGTTATGGTTAATTGACTAATTGTTCCAACATATATTTTTTATATAAAAAACTTATGTGTTTTGACTCGTTTTGCAATCTGCCAAATGACATACAAAAGGACTATTCTTTATTTTTTTTTGTCAACGAGCCATGTTATATTGTACTAATATTTTCTGATTGAGGGACTTGTTTTGTGGTTTTTGAAAGTATGAGGTCTAAAACAAAAAATTAAAATGCAGGTGGTCAAACATCTTATTTCGTCGTTTGACATTATCAACTCCACCGACAAACAAGGCAACACAGCACTCCATACAGCTGCTTACAGAGGCCAATTATCCGCTGTTAAAGTTCTAATCCAAGCATCTCCTTCTTCCGTCCATTCAAGAAACGACGCCGGAGAGACGTTTTTACATAAAGCGGTAACAGGTTTCCAGACACCCACTTTCCGGCGACTTGATCGTCAAATTGGTCTCATGAAACAATTAGTCTGCTCAAAAACATGCAAAATTGAAGAAACCATTAACGCTAAAGATAACGGAGGAAGAACTGCTCTTCACTTGGCCATTAACGGAAACCTACACAGTGACCTAATCGAACTGCTTATAATCGTGGGTTCACTTGATGTAAACATCCGTGACAATAATGGTATGGCCCCACTCGATCTTCTTAAACAAAGACCACAATCCGCTTCATCTGAACTACTCACCAGACAACTTATTTCCGCCGGAGCAACTCTCAGTAGCCAAGACTACACAGCAAGAAAACTCATTGCTTCCCGGTTGAAAATGGGCGGCAGTGGTGGTGGTGGTGGTGCTAGTCCGGGGAGTTCCTTCAAACTTTCTGATTCTGAAATGTTCTTGTACACCGGAATGGAAAGTACATCCTCCACTGCTTTTGGTACTCCGGTGTTCAGCATGCGTTCTGGAGAGCTGAGTCAACTCGATTCGAGTTCAAATAATTCGAACTCGAATGTGGAATCCAAGAAGAAGAAACAGAAGGGGATTCAGCGATTCCTGAGGTGGATTAGAAAGAGGAATGGAAACGGAGGTTTGGTTTTGACTAAAAATGTGAAGGAAATTCCGGTTCCATTGAGACAACAATACTCGACTTCATTGTTAAACAACAAGAGAACACTTGCTGCAAGGAGTAATCTTCCAAGTCCAACTGTTAAAAAGAAGCTTGCTTCTGGTTTTGTTAATGGAGTTATGCAGGCGATGCCACATTTGAATCGAGGAGGGTCGAGATCAAATTCGTTCTCAAAATCATCATTATCTTCCTCACAGAATTCGTTGGATGATCATAAAGGTGTAGGAATTGATGTTGTGGGTTCATTGAGTTCCAATCAGATGTTTGATGATGGAGTTGATGATGAAGAACAAGGGGTGGTGAATAGCGTTAGGAGATCAACGGTGAACCAGTGCTTCTGTTTTGGTTCACATGAGAGACTTGTGGAAGGCTCTGGTGATGATAAACAGCAGCATGAGAGTTAGAGCCGTTAACAAGTTAAACGTCTAGCTAGTAAGTTGTAGTCTTTCACTCTTTTGAATATTGGATTGTTTGATCTAAATATGATATGTGATGTTAGTTTGGAAAATGTGTTTGAAAATTGAGATCTTATCATCTTTACAAGGCTAATCATCGGCGTATGAAATGCAAATAAGTGTCTTATTAGATGTTAAATTATCAATCGCTAGTCGTAGGTTAGATCGTTTTATGTTTTTCAAGATCATGATATTAAGATTGGATCGGAATCGTAGTATCCTACCAAAATGAATTAGTCTTTAAATTTGTTGCAAGGTCATGTTTGTGTAGTACCGACATTGCTTAAGATATATATTGTAGAATTAATTTTAGCATGAATCATAGTTTTTGTTCCTACAAATTAGGAAGAAAACATTTTATACCATAAAACTAAAGGTATAATAAGATCACAACGGAATATCATGAGTGTCACGATAGTATATAATTCGAGATGAAAGAATAAAGTTTTTTACTATCATTCGAGATGAAAGAATAAAGTTTTGATGTTTTATGAGACATATCGTAGTAATACTACGACGCTTGATTTTAGATTTCTAGTTTAATGAAAGATTTTCTAAGCTCCGACTATACACAAAACTAAAGAGGTGAGATTGGATCGAGATAGGATTTTAAAATCCTAGCCGGGATCCTAAGATCCCAATATAGATTATATTTCAGATGGATCCTAGTGTGATTGTCATCGTTTTCGTTTATAAGATTTTAAGATCAACCATATTAAAGTACATTAAGATATTTACAATTGTCTTGTGATTTTATTTTTCTGATACGAAGCAAAACCAACTATGTCGGGTATAGTTCGTGGGTTTAAATTCTACAAAACGAATGGTTTTCGTGTCTAGAAACCAAAGGTAAACAACTCCACATACATAAGGGCAATGTTGGTGTTATTTATAGTAATTTTAGTTTTACTTAGGTGCAATATTGGTTTGTTAATACAATATATAGAAATAAAAACGTTTCTTTTACATATTTTACGACATATATTCATAAAATGAATATACATAATCAATTTATAAAATTTTGTGTAAGAGTCGAAGTATGTTGTAAGGTGTCGAAGTTTTGTAATGTTCGTGAAGTAATGTAATGTTATTACAAAGACATTGTTATTTTCGAAATTCTAATGTATAGTCCTTTGTATTTTTTATGTGCTTTCTATTCTCCAATAAATAGGGGAAGATACAGTAGATAGATAAGAACTTTTGCTACACTTCTGTCTAATTCTCTTTGTATCAAGAAAGCATAATACGAGCTGAAACAAGATTATATCTACTCTGAGTGTTCTTAATTCTATTTGTTTTTTGATCTCGTTTAACTACTCGATTAAATCACTACTACAATTGGTATCAGAGCAGGAATCATACTGCAATGATCTGATTTTCATCTTGTGCCAATCTTATTTTGAGTCTCGTATTGGATTCAAAAGTTTCCGCACTTTTGATACTGAAAATCATCTTTGATCTCCAGTCGTGATTCGATTTTGCAACTAGTTTGTTTAATCGAGTGTTCTGTTTGCTTTTTCTGATCAATTCATCCATTAATTCTCGAATTCCTGAAGTTTTTGTGAGAATTCATCCGTACATCAATGGCGAATGAACACGATGACGTCTTTTTCTCATTTGCTAGAATCTTCAACAAAGATTCTTATGCTAATTCCTGAGTATTATGATCAATTGGTTGATCGCATGGAAGACTACTTGAATGGACTGGATGAAGAGCTTTGGGAATGTATTGATGGCAATGTTCTTCCTCCAGTGAATGTTCAAGCCATTGGTTCATCTGCTTCAACTCAAAGTGTTTTTGACCAATCAACAAGGCTGAAGAAGAATGAGAAAATATGTATGAGAAAGCTTCGTGGTGCTCTTCGTCATGCTCTTTATAACTATGTTCGTAGTTGTAAATCTGCAAAAGAAATTTGGAATACTCTCAAAGAGAAGTTCCAAGGGAGTGAAAAGATGAAAATCAACTCTGGGAAGCATTGTCTGGTGGAATTGAAAGAATTCAAGCAAAAGGAAGGTGAATCTATTGAACTTTATTACGATCGCTTGAATGAACTCATCTACAAATGCAATCGCAATGAAATAACCAGGACAATCATGGAGTTTAATCTCACTTTCATTATGGGACTACGAAAAGAATGGCGAAATGTTAGTCTTATGGTGAAAACTCAACAGAGCTTCGATACCTCAACTCTGAATGATCTTTATAATTTGCTGAAAACTAATGAGCCTGAATTTATCGAAATGGCTGAAGAATCCAAGATAAGCTTGGGAGGACCACTTGCTTTAGTCTCAAAAGTATCTAAGAAAGAAGCTACTGAAAAAGAGAGTTCTGATGACGAAGGCTTGATTGTTAACTCAGATGACGAAGCCATTGCTTTTTACTCTAACAACAAAGTGAAATTTTTTTATAAAAAGCCATTTGGTTCGAAAGTAAGGACTGGAGAAGCAAAAGTGAGTTTTGCTGGAAAAGTGAATGAGGAGAAGAAGTTCGAAAGGAAAGATTCAAATTCTGAAGATTCGAAAGTTGAAAAGAAGCTCAAAGGTGATTATGGTGTCGACTGTCACTATTGTCATGGCGCAAATCACATGGCAAATGATTGTATACTTCGAAAGAAAGAAGAAAAGAAGAATAAGATCAATGACGAAGCTTATTATGTCGAACGTCTGGAGAAGGTGAGAGCAAAAGCGAAAGGATTGTCATTGGTGGCGAGAGGAGAAGGAGATGAAGATGGGACTTATTAGATTTGGTCCTCAGGTTCAGATGACGAAGAAATGCGTAATCCTACGCATGGAGTGATGTTTGCGAAATTTGAGGAAGAAGATGAAGAGAATGTAACTGGTCATTGCTTTATGACAAAAAGTGGAGACAAATCACCAATGACAACGAAGGTACGTTCTATACTTCAATCTTTTAATATTTTTTGAATGCTTATGATTCTGAATTGACTGCTTTTGATGACACTGTTGCTTATTTTGATAATTTGGATATCTCTGCTAGTAATGAGGCTAAGAAATCTAGTACTTAATTACTAGAGACACAGAAGCAGTTGGATTTGAAGAAAATGAGAGTAGAATATCTTGAATTACAAATAACAAATCTCTTGTGTGATAGAGATAACTTGAATAATGAAGTTACGATGTTACTTGCTCAGAGAAACATTTATTGTAACTCTACGAAAAGGTTGTATGCAAAATTAACTGTTTTAAATCATTCTTCTGACATAAGCAAAGAACAACATAGGAAGTTATTACCATTCTTAAGTTTCAAAAGAGAAAAGATTGATTGTGTGTCCTATGATTGTGAAAAGACTATATATGAGTATGATAAAGTTCCTGATAATAGGTTTGTTTATGAAATTGTGAAAATAGATGAATATTTGGATGCTAATGAATTAGTTGACATTGTGAATGAAACCTTAACCAAGAACGAACAAACAAAGATTTTGAAAAGGACTGAGAATTCGAAATCTGACTCTCAATCTAATTTTGCTGATATTGAAGATAATTCTGATAATGTTAGTGAATTTAGTGAAATTGAGGAGGAAGAATCTATCGATTGTTCTCAGTTGTCTGTCATTCATGTCACATCTTTGACTAAAGGCAAAGAAAAATATAATGATTCATTGGAAAAGACTTACATTGACCAACCCTCAACTTCGAAAGTTTGTGATGGATCATGTAAGTGTCAGAGATAGTCAAAGTGACAGTAGTGATGATGAAAAGGATGATGATGAAATTTCGAAAGAAACAACTACAACAAATGATGTTTCGAAAGCAAATGAAATCCCAAGAGTTGTTGTTGATCAGGTGTATGGTGAAACTGAAAATTTCGACAAAGTGATGAAAAAAAAGTTCTCATTATCTAGAAATACATTCAATTGTGTATCCAAATTTCAAGTGTACGGACGATGTTATCTCTCCAAACCAAGTGTTTATCACAACTGGGAATGTCGATCACATCAAACCAAAATTCAACAAATTGGTTGAAGAAGATAATAAGCAAACATCGAATGAAAGATTTTTTTCTAATCAAAGCACTATCGAAAACAATCTTCCCAAGAATTCATACACGTTTCAAAGACAAAAACCACAAAGAAAATTGGTTGCAAAAACAGAAATTTCAAAGAAACAAGTTGATTTTGAAATTGTACTTTCAAATGACAAAATAAATTCAAAAGAGTTTAAAGAGAAAATCGAAAACTTTTCAAAAGAAGATGGAATTTCAAAGAGAGAAGCACGAAAGAAAGTTTTTTTGGCAAATTGCTGAGTCTCAAAAGAAACAAAACGATTTGAAAAAAAAAAACAACTGAAAAGACAGTGTCTGAAAAGGTAAAGACAAAGTTTTCATCAAATTCAGTTAATAAGAAAAATCTCGCTCTGTCTAAAAAAAATGTGTCTCAATCAACTTCACAAAAAGATTTTTCGAAAACCTAAATTAACGAAACAAAGTTTTTGTCACAAAATCATAATAAAAAATTGAATGGAAAGCAGATTTCAAAATCACAATTTTTCGAGAAGTTTCATTCAACTAATCAAACAAGAAATCAAAGGGTTTTCAATGATGGTTTTTCAAAGTCATATCAATCACAGAACAACTCACCGTCTTCTCAACTTCGAAATCATACACAACAATGTTTTAAAACAAAAGGTGAAAATAAAAGAGTTGAACAATTTCAATCAAAACGGAATGTTAAATACATACCCCCAACAACCGAATTTTCCTAATCCTCCTGCGAAATAAACTTTCAAGGTTTCATATACCAAGAGTCGATCAAATGTACAAAACATTGATCATTGGCTTGAAGGAAAAGGAAAATCTTATCAAACAGGAAAATCCTCTCAACAACAAATCAAAAATGCTTATGAGAAGTATTTGAACGAAATGTCAAATGTCAGTTCTGTTGGATTAGTGTCTAAACCCGTAACTATATTTGGTAAGTATTTGACCCGGTTGTGCATGGTCCTTTTGGGTTAACTTCATCAAAGCAACTAGATAGGATGATTTATGAAGAAAGAGGTTAATTATGGTTTATTAATACATTATATGAATAATATATTAATAGAGAAATCATAAAGTTTAACTAATATTGGACAAGAATTAATTAAGAAATTAATTATGTGGCTAAAAGAGATTAATTAGACCTGGGGGACTAATATTGTAATTATAAGATAATTGCATTGTGGGCTATGGATTCCTAAAGGGAAGGGAGTTGGACGAAATCTATGGAAGCTCATATGATTTTCATCCAAGGGCCTTCTAGAAAGGTTCCATGGGTTGCTTAAGGCCTAAGCAGAGAATTAGGGTTTCTCCTGAAACCCTAGCAGCCCACACAAAAATAAATAGACCCCTAGGGATCCCAAAAACGTGGCTAAGATTTCTTGTAGAGATCTTGGACGGTTTTGGTGCTCCTCCCCTCTTTCCAATATCATCCTCTTGCTTGTGGTGTTTGTAAACCATTAGAGGAGTGACATTTGTGACTCTAAGCTCCAAGGAAACGAGATTCAAGCTATTCTATAAGAGGTATTCATCTAGATATGTTCTTACATGTTAATTTCGATATACATATGCTAGATCTGGGGTTTATGGCTTTGGATGATTATTGCATGTTCATTAGACAAACTAGATCCAAAGCTTTAGGGTTTGCATGTACACCATAAGAATGATGTAGTGCTCAAGTCCCATCAGTGGTATCAGAGCCTAGGCTGTTTGTTTGATGTATTTGATGTTTTAATTGTTCATTGCTTGCAAGAGAATCGAAAAATTCACCTTCTGACTGGCAGAATCGTCGAGTCCATTCATGGACTCGGCGAGTAGGTTCTACTCGATGAGTTCTATTGTGGACTCGACGAGTCCAGGGCTCTGCTGCTGGGTTTTCTAATTTTTCTGCTAGATTTTGTTGAGGATAATTTCCAAAACTCATTTTTCTTGCCAAAATCCGAATTTTTAAGTTTGGAATGGTTATCCTTATCAAAACTAATGGATTTGGTTAAATATGGATAATATATGATTAATATTAGTCAAATATTTGACCTAGTAATTTAGAAAAGTTTTCAAATTACACCCTTAAGTTTTATAGTTTAAATTTGGCTTAATAGTTTTAGGCTTTGAAATTTAAATAGTTAAACCTAATTGTTTTGCAAGGTTTCAAAATTTGCCCTTAAGTTTTGGAATTTAATTTTTTATTAAAAGTTTAATTTTGAAATATTAAATTCTAAAACCTAAGTTTTGAAAAGTTCAAATTACACCCTTATGGTTTTATTAAATTAATTAAGTGTATAATTAAAAGAGAGTTAATAAATCCATAGTGATATGGTTTAAATTTAATTAAATTAAAAGTGTAATTTATTAAATTAGACCACATAGTATTTTAAAAGTGTAAAATACAACCTTATACTATATATAAAATTAAAATGTCTAATATTATATATGTATAACTTAAATGCTAGTCTTACCGTTAGTAGGCCTCATTCACGAAGCCGATCTATGAGGGGTATAAGGTTATGGCCTATAAAATGGTCGTTTAATGGGTGTCCATTCTCACCAACCGCTTCCTTGATTAGTGGAGGGTCATTAGCCGAACGGATAGGATAGGGCAAACCCTTTCCATTAGAAGTATAATGAATTATAAAGTAACTAAATGTTTTACAAAATTCCCAAATCTTAGTTACTTTAGGCAAAAGTGAATTTGATGCAATTCCATGAAATTACACTTTCTACCCTTGCTAAGACATTAGTGGAGCGTGTGTGGTTAACATGCACACTAAATGGGTTCTAAGCAAAGGTAACGAAGGGTGACTCGGTGTTTGTCATAGTTCGGTGGAGTGTGTGTGGTTAACCGACACATCGAATAGGTGACTATAACATTGGGAGCACCATGTATGTTTGCATGGTTATTCACACCCTGTTTTGTGATCCTCGACATCCCAGTCACAAATCGAGGGGCATATCGAGATTTAAACATGCCATTGAAAAGTTCAATGAATCTCAAAGGATCTAGGAGTTTTCAATACATTTAAAACTTAAATTCTTTTTCGTTTTTCATGGTGGAAAATTAGTGAATCGTCATTCACTTACCTTCAAATGTTCTGCAATTTGGATTACGACATCCCTCTTCCAAGTTGTAGAATATTGTGTTGGGTCCTAGCCTTAATATCTCCCGTTTTGTAGATGTCAAAGTATGACAACTATAGTCTTCCCAAATCCCTTAGAACAAGTTTTCCACATGAAGGTGATATTCCACGATTCGATCGAGGAATGAGAGATCGTGCTTCACTTCCTCCACCCCCTCCTATTGTTCTCCCTAACACACAAGTTCAAAGGCTTGAAAAGTTCAAGCTCACTCAAGCCCTTTTGGCAAGTAAACATGAAGAAGGAAAGGCAGTGTGTGCACACGTCTTAAAGAAGAAGTCACACATTGATAGGTTAAGAATGTTGGGAGTCGTTGTCTGTGAGAAGCTAGCTGTTGACTGGGTTCTTCAATCGCTTCCTGGCTCATATAGTAAGTTCGTAAGAGAGTACTATATGATAGACCACGACGTGACCCTCATCGATCTCACATATTTGCTTGTTGCTGCTGAATCAGCAATGATTTGGCGTACTGGAGAAGCAAAGTTGATTGGTGGATCTGCCTTCCAAACCTCCATGGACATAGGCAATGGCAACGAAAGACATGCCATGGTCGAAAAGTTTGATCATAAGAGAAAGGCAAAGTCTGAGGTAGTTCCGTGTGCTGTTCCAAAAGAGTCAATTTGCTTTTATTTCCAAGAGAAGGGGCATTGAAGATGAAACTGCCCTGTCTACCTGAGAGATCTAAGAAATGGGAGAGTCAAGACATATCGCTCTACTTCAGGTAAAATCCATTAACTAACTCTATAGGTTCCCATTTTTTGATTCTTGATACATTATGTGATAAGATTACCGTTTTTGATGTTTTGTAGAATCAAAGAAAATAGAGGAAGCTTAAAGGAAGAAGTGAGTTGAGTCTGATCGCGAAGAAATGGATTTTGATCGCATGGATTCGAAGATCGGATTTTTTGAGCTGCTACTTTAAAGTTAAGATAAATTGCTAAGAAATGTAATAGCATAGTTTTTCATTTGAGTTGCGTTGTAAGGACAAATTTTTCCGTAATAAAATAAATTTTGATTTTGTCTTATTTATCTTGTTTGCAATGACATGTATGAAAAATTGATGTTTGTGTATTTCTATCATTAGCAATGTTGAAATGGATGTGATTCTTAGTTATGTTATTGTCATAACTTTCTAAGTAAGGAAAGATTCCCATCGCCCAAGTTTCAATTGGACAGAAACTTGGAATCATACAACTTGTATTGTGCGATGTATGGAAATCTTGGTACTTAGGTAATTAAGACTAATTCCTTGTTCACATAAGTATGTGAGTCAAGTGAAGGACTAAAGAAACTAGTACACAATGTTGTGCACTAGTCAAGTCCACCATAAATAATAATAACATTATTCGTCATGATTTACTAAAGGTCTAGTAAATGTGGTTATACTTACAAGATTAAGTGTAATTCTGAATCATTGAAAAAAGTTTCAATGAATGGCAGAACGAATAAGTAGAATCAATGAAGGCAGAAAGATAAAGAGTTTCTCCAATCTAAGAAGAAGGGAGATTACTTTTGTATCGTGTTTTATGATCGTCTTAATGATTAATAACTATATCACAATTGATCCTCTAAGGACATCTTAGTGCACTAGTATGGCTAAGAAGAGGAATCGGAAAATTTTGAAATGGTTAAATCAAAAGGATGAGTCATACTTCGTTCCAAAATCAAGTCTTAGAGTCATACTCCAAGATTGTGAATTGAGTGACACATCTTAAGAAGGTCTAACACACTCATCAAATGTGAAGTAGAAAATTGTTTTTCTTACTCTTGCACGTTTGAAATTGGTAAGTTGTGATATGTTGGAGGAGACAAAGACCAACTAAGACCAACTGTGTGTAGTGGTTTGTCTTGATATAGACACGCACTAACTCTTGAATATTTGTTTGTAAAGAAACGTTTATTGACAAGAGAATTTTATATGTCAAGAGTTTAGTGGGAGTCTAAAGATCTTGAAAAGTTTCAAGAACTAATCGAGAGTAAACCTGCTATTAAACACTAGCATACAACTTGAGGATTGTAGCCTATCGTGTTGACGTATTCTTGTTTCTGTGCCAATCCAGTTGAGTTGATTATGTATATGAGTTCTACGAGTTCTCAAAAGACTGCATAAGGCAAGCACCTTGTTCAATGAAAGTACATTGACGGGCATAGGTGAGCTGCTAAATAACTTGGAAACAATGGTGGGACCCTTGATGGCAAGAAATTAAGTATGAACAAGTTCTATCCATAAGAGTTTGGATTTGTCACAAGCATTATCTTATGATTATGGTTATGATAAATTCACATGGATAGGAACACATGCACCATAAATCTAAGTGTCATAAGGTTTATCTCCTTCATGAAAATGATTGTGAGGAAACGCTTTCACTAAGAGAAATTTTATGGAGATAGCGATTATGTAAACTGCATTCTCAAATTCGATTATGATTACGACATCCCTCTTTATAGTTCGAATTGTGAGATTTGGCGATTAGTCTGAACATTTGGGACTTAGTAAT
Organism: Lactuca serriola; assembly: GCF_051521515.1. Classification (NCBI taxonomy): domain Eukaryota; kingdom Viridiplantae; phylum Streptophyta; class Magnoliopsida; order Asterales; family Asteraceae; genus Lactuca; species Lactuca serriola. The sequence continues at coordinate 396,577,239 of NC_136411.1, forward strand.
ATAAGTTCTGAATTAGTTTAGACACACATGTGAGTTGTCTAAGGAAAGGCGTATGAGTTTGAAAAGCTTAGATAACGACTTATCGAAGCACATAGTTAAGTGTTGTCTTCCAGAAGTCCAGCTAGTTTATGATATGCATCAAATCTAGTGGGAGCATAAATGTTATGCTGGAATGGATATAATCATCATGTTAGTGGGAGCATGATTATTGTTTTTAAGTGTTGCTAGTTGGCAATATTGATTATAGAAAAACAAAAGTTTCACTTTACAAAGTTGTAGGGGTTGAAGAGTTGTTTTTGCTATAATTAAGGGAGAGAATGTTATACTTCGTTTCCAATCTAAAAGCTTAGATCGAGAAATTTTAATTGAATTTAGTCAAGGATATATTTATTAATTGCATTCACAAAGTTCGATTATGATTACGACATCCCTAAATTTTTTCAATGATTGCAGGTTTTATGTGACGAGCAATATGATGAAAAATGGTATATCGATAGTGGTTGCTCTCGTCACATGACTGGAAGGAAAGAAAATTTACGTGATTTTCGAAGATTGGAGAATGCGGGAGTTGTAAAGTTTAGCAACAATCAAAAGTGTCAAGTTAAAGGATATGGTAAGGTAACAAATGGGAAATTCACTGTCAACCGTGTCGCTTATGTCGAAGGTCTTCAACATAACTTGATAAGTGTTTCGCAACTTGTTGTGGGCACCAACAATCAAGTGGTGTTTAATGAAGAAGGAAGTATAATTTTGAATGTCAACACAAACGAAGTTTTACTTAAATCCAAACGACATGGAGATATGTTCACTCTCGACATCAAACCAATAGTTGGAATTCCCTCCGTATGCTTACTATCAAAAGCTTCATCTGATATTAGCTGGCTCTGGCATCGTCGACTTTCACATTTGAACTTTCGAAATCTTAATAAACTGGTGGTAAATGATATTGTCCGAGGTTTACATGTTTTAAAATTTGACAATGATACTTTGTGTGCAGCTTGCGAACAAGGGAAACAACATCGTCAAGGACATCCAGTTGTTATCGATTCGAAAATTGTTGAACCATTGGAACTTCTTCATATTGATCTTTGTGAACCATCGACTGTTGAAACTCTCAACAAGAAATGGTACATTTTGGTTATTGTTGATGATTTTTCTAGATTTACTTGAGTTTATTTTCTCAGGTTAAAATCTGAAGTTGCTCAAGTCATGATTGATTTTATCAAGAAAATCGAAACAAGTTTCAGGAAGAAAGTTCGAAAAATCAAGAGTGATAATGGTTCAGAATTTAAGAACAATGTACTTGATTCATTTTTAACTGAAAAAGGAATTTCGCATAATTTTTCTTCACCCTACACACCTCAACAGAATGGTGTTGTTGAAAGGCGAAATCGTTCTCTTTGTGAAGCAGCAAGAGCGATGCACACATATGTGAATCTTCCTCAATACCTCTGGGCTGAAGCAATCTCTACCGCATGTTTTACATAGAATAGATCATTTATTCATCGAAGATTCAAATCCTTATGAAATTATCAATAACCGAAAACCTAATGTCAAATTCTTTCATGTTTTGGGTTGGAGGTGTTTTATCATGAATCTCAAGGATAATCTTTCGAAATTTCAGTCTAAAGTTGACAAAGGAATTTTCTTGGGATATTCTCATAATTCGATTGCATATCGAGTATTAAATAAGCAAACTCGAAAAACTAAAGAAACATTCAATCTAACTTTCGATGATTTTTATATCAAACAAGTTAACAAGTGCTTTGAACAAAAACCAATTATTAATGAATCAAAAGATGAATCTGATAGTATTAATTCGTCTGATTTTGATTTTGATTTAATTTTTGGTGTTCCAGATAGGGCTGCTGATGCTGAAAGGATAATCAACTTCTTGAATCGTCAAAGCATTCTGACTTTTCGATACTTACTCAGGAAGATGTTGAAAATTCGACATCTCATTCTCCTGATATTTGCGAAAGTATGTCAAATGATCAAGTGGAGGGGGAACACTTGCATTCGAATTCTCATATTGAGAGGAAGCATTCTTTCGAGGGCGAGAATAGGAGAATGATTGATAACATCGAGGGGGAGCAATATGAAAATGAAATTGTAAAGGGGAAGCTTAATATGTCGAATAATAATAATCAACATGAAACTTTTCATGATTTAAATGATAATTTTTCTGTTGCAGGTTCGAAGAATGATGAAATGTTCGATGACGCTCCATTGGATTTTGATCCAGCATATCCACCATTGGAAGAAATCATCCAAAGGAACAAGTTCTTGGTGATCCTCAAGATGGAGTTCTTACAAGAGCTCAACTTCGTGCTAAACATGAGGTACTCAACATTCATCAAGAATTTTGTATGTTCAATGTCTATATTTCGAAAATTGAACAAAAAACAGTCAAGATTGCAATGGAAGATCCTGATTGGATTGTTTCTATGCAATCTGAGTTGGCTGAATTTGAAAGAAATAAAGTTTGGAGGTTAGTTCCGAAACCAGATGATGTATCTTTGATTGGATTAAAATGGATTTTCAAAAATAAAACTGATAAAGAAGGCAATATTATTCGAAATAAGGCTAGACTTGATGTTTATCAAATGGATGTGAAGTGTGCATTTCTTAATAGAGTTTTCGAAGAAACGGTTTATGTTGAACAACCACCAGGTTTTATTAATTCTCAATTTCTTGATCATTGTTATGTGTTAGATAAATCTGTTTATGGGTTAAAACATGCACCAAGAGCTTGGTATGCCACACTTACCGATTTCCTAAAATAATCTAAATTTAAACAAGGGTCAGTTGATCCCACTTTATTTCGAAAGAAAGTTGGGAATCATCTTATGCTTGTTCAAATTTATGTCGATGATATTATTTTTGGCTTTACTGACCCTGCTTTGTCTAGTGAATTCGAAAATCTGATGAAAAGTCAATTTGAGATGTGCATGATGGGAAAAATAAACAACTTTCTGGGATTGAATATTCGTCAAAGCAGAGATGGAATTTTTATAAATCAAGAAAAATACACAAAAAATTTGCTTGAAAAATTTGGGATGACGAATAACACAAAGTTACGAGTACCAATGACGGTTGGAACAAGGCTCAATCATTCGTTTGATAAACCAGCTGTTGATATTACTTTATACAGAAGCATGATAGGTTCGTTACTTTACCTTATGACAAGTCGACCTAATATTATGTTTTCAGTTTGTAATTGTGCCAGATATCAATCAAATCCCAGAGAATAACACTTAACAGCAGTGAATAATATTTTTCGATATCTCAAAGTAACAATTTCGTTAGGATTGTGGTATCCTTCGAAAACTGGCTTTTCCATACAAGCTTTTTCAGATGTTGATCTGGGAGGTTGTAGTCTTGATCGAAAAAGTAAAAGTGGTGGATGCCAACTCTTAGATGGGAAGCTTGTAAGCTGGCGGTTGAAGAAACAAACACGTGTTTCGATTTCCACAACATAAGCAGAATATGTTGCTGTTGTAGCTTGCACTTCACAAATAATTTGGATTCAAAGCCAATTACGAGATTATGCTATAAACATGAAGAAGATTACATTGTATTGTGATTCACAACGTGCTATACGCATTTGTCACAATCCAGTACAACATTCGAAAACAAAGCATATTGCACTTCGTTATCATTTTATCAAGAATCATGTGGAAGATGGAAATATCAAATTTCACTTTGTAAAAACAACTGATCAGCTTGCTGATAGTTATACAAAGTCATTGGATGAAAAGTCATTTGTAAAAATACTAAATGGACTGGGATTGATCGAAGATAATTCTGTGCTAGGATTTCTTTCGAAAGAATAACAAGAGAAAAAGGTGCAAAAGTGTCGATTCAGAGGTGCTGAGTGTTCAGTCAGAGAAGACAGGTCATCATTCATAGGTTACTGTTCACATTCAGCGCTTCGACACGCTTCGATTTCGACATCATGTACAATCCGCTTAATCACAAATTTTCGTTAATTTAGTACAATTTTTTTTTCATTACTTTTATGTCGAAAAATCAAAAACAACAAAAATATTTGTGTTTTATCTTTTGTTACTTTCATGTCGAAAAATCCAAAATACCAAAAATATTTTCATTTTATTTTTTCCATTTTTCCATTTTCAAAAATATCAAGAAGATTTTCTTATTTTTCTTATTTTCTTTTTATAAAACAAAAATCCAATTTTTTTTTTCATGTATGTATTTTCACTTGTTGTGTAGATGTAGCGAAGCTTTTACTCTACATCATAGAAGGTGGAAAGTTTTCTTTGTTCATGCATGCTGTTTCCTGGGCAGGTATATTTTTGAAAACTATGTACTAGTTAAGATATCCCTAGAAGCATGCTGCAGCATGTTGACTTAAGCCTCGATAATGCTATGAGCTTCGAAGCTTTAATAGTTTTCTCATTCTGAGAATTCCTTCCCAATTAGGCTATCTTCTCATTCAATCATGAGCTACCTTACTCTTCTCATATGGGTTAAGAGTTTACTGCTTGGTCAAATCAAAGCAGAGGTACATTCGTTTCTTTTACCCAATCTTTTTCATCCCAAAATTCTTACACAATCACACACAAAGACATATGTCCTAAAGATCTATGGTAAAAACCAATCAAGATCTAGACATATCAAAATTTTGTGTTAATGATCTAACATCATGAAACCGTGATGAAAGTGAAATCCAAAATGTCAAACCAACTTACGAAATTGACGGGGAACTTTGTTCCACAATTCACGAAACCTTTGTTTCAGCACCTATTTTCGATGCAAAATCATATTCTTTCTTTGTTGTAATCTTGATCAAATGTTCAAAACCCACAACATTTGTTACCCAACAAGATTTTGGACTTATTTTGGTTTTAAGAATATGATTTCTGTCTAAGTATCATTCTCAACCTTCATTACTTGATAAATTTTTGAAAGCTTACTTGTCACTGACTACACTGGTCAAACAGGTAGTTTCGTTTACAACTTGTCATACTTATGTTTAGTGTACACTGTAACGAAATTTTTAAGCCACCTTCGAAGCCATACTAAAAGAAGCCCTTCGATACTTCTCAACAAGTATTCTATTGTAATTCACGAGAAACCACACAAGCTGTTCATCATCTCTCTTGATGCTTAACGAAACAATCTTTGCCCGAGATTTATCTGCTTTTATGTCGAAATTATATTTTTGACATCACGGATCCAAATTTTTTTATTATTATTTTGCTTCTTATCTTTTTCCTTGACACACAGCACTTACGAAATCCTTGAGGTTCTGAGTATTACCAACTCAGGCTGATGATTTCGAAAGTCTGGCATAGACTTCGTTTTCAAACCCAAAAGAGAAAGAGCCCAACCTCCATTCTGAAGGTTTTGGTCCTTATCCACAAGTACTCACGAAGAGACTTTTGATGTGATGGTTTGGTAACTGTACGTGTTTCTAGGTTATCGTGCTACACACTTTATCTGACATGGCGTCTTTAACGACTAATGGTGCAACTTTCAAGAACCACGTGTCAAGTTCATTAATGGTAACCGTTTGAGATTCAAATTAAGGGATACATATAAAAAGGGCATTTGAGTCTTCATTCCAATTTTACGCTTACCAAATTTTCTCAAAGACGATATGTGCCCTCTTTTGTCTCGGTTCTTCACGATTTCAAGAAAAACCCTAGTCATGGACGCTCCTCAATCCAACACCACTGAATACGTATCGTATCAACCCATCATGAAGATTCAAAGTACCAACTATTAAGTTGATGGTGATGTTACTGTGTATCCCAAAAAACTCAATATACTGATAGTCGCTTTAAAACATTCAGTCTTATCTACTGCGATGTTTGGTTCCTTTAAAGTCCCAATGTCTTGGCTCTCAATTGTTGGTTCTACTGCCTCATACAACAAGACAATGGACACTGTGACATTCAATCTAGTGAATGACAAGAAGTTTCGTCTTTCCAAGAAGCTATTTGCCAAGATTATCGAAATCCCTAATTCTCCACTTTTCTACAAAGTCACTAATGAACAAGTGCTACACATGTTCAATGAGATGGGTTATCAACCCACTCTTACCAAGATAAGCGACTTCAAGAAATCTGGTATTCCCAGTATCTGGAATTTTCTTTTTGGCATTTACCTTCGATGTCTAATAGGTCGAAGTGTTGGCTTGGATAAAGGAATGATGGAGGTGTATGCTATGGTAGCCGGAATACAATCTAGCAGTGGATTATGCAACACAGATGTGGAAGGAATTCTTGAAAAGTGTGGAAAATACAAATGCAGTGGATGGAGTTTCTTGTGCGAGGTAATGGAGTTTGATTCTTCATTATGCCTACGAGAAGGAAGGAGTTCTGGTACCGGCTGATGAACCAAAGGCTGAGTTTGTGAAGTATAATTATCCAAAAACAATTGAAGATGATGTGAGTGTATTTCCTTCAGTTGCTCGAATTCCTGATGGAATGCTCAAGAAAGTTGATCCATCGAATCCAGTGTTGATGGTGTATCTACAAACAATTAGCCCTAATGACGAAACTAGTGTTTTACTACCAAGGCATGATGAAGGTACTTCGAAGAAATCTCGAAAGCCAAAGAAGGTTGATGAAAATACTCCTGAGAAACTTGTTCAAGAGGAAAAAGTAACTAATTCTCCCAAGAAAAAGACTGTAGTGGTGGTCAAAGTATCAAAGAAAATTGAAAAGCCTGCTGAAATTGAAACAATTGAGCATACAAACGAAGTTGTTCCTTCAAAAACTGGTGTGTTCAAGCGTCTTAAGAAGATTGCTCATAGGTCACAAAAATCTCCTGAAAGGTCTTCTAGCTTTTCTCCTTCAATGGTTCGAAAGCCACATGTTACAAGGAAAGGTCTCATCATTCGATAGGTTCCTGTACCAGTTTCTCCATCCTCTAAGAAGCGAAGGGCTGAGGATATTGCAAAACTCATTTCAAAGAAGACAAAGAAGAGAAAATTGATACTTCAGGACGACTCAATGGCAGAAGAAGAAGTTCCTGAAACACCAGAGGGTGATGGTTCATCCAAGAAGAAATCTCTGTCAAATCGAATCTCAAGGAGATAGGAATTTCAAGTAGCTCTGTGAAAACTTCTACAGTGGACACAACTACTATTCTTGGTGACTCAACAAAACTTGCTACTCCTGAGAAGACTTTGGTCATACCACCCGAGGTTTTGTTAACCAAGTCATCTAATGAGGAGGTTCAAACCTCAGACATTCCTTCACACGTATATGATATGGATGCACATGTCAACATGGGTGAAAGAGTTCCAAACAAACAAAACCATGTCTCAGTTACTCAAGGTATTTTCGAAACCTCAACTGTCACTACCACTACTTCTCTACCATCGTTATTCACCACAGTTTCTACAACCACACATTCACCAACTTTTGATCAAGTTATGAATCAACATATCACTTCTATTTTCCCATCTCAATCCACTGAACCACTCAAAACCATAAATGATGATGATACTAATGATGGCGGATTTGGAGGATCATTTGCTGATCTCGAATTTGATCCTGAAGAAGAAGACATTCCAGATCACATGCTTATGTCGGGGAAACAGTTCAAGATTTTAAATAGGAAGCTCAATTCTCTATTACAGTCAGAAGCAGATGCAGGAAGCAAACACTCTTTATTTGGAATTGAAGTCGATGTCATGCTCATGGCTCAGGAGCTTCAACTTCAACACAAGCCGGATGTTATGGATAAGAACAATGAGCTCCAAGTCAAAGCTCAACCCGACTCTTTCAATGGTGAAATCAAGGAGCTAAGGATGGTTGCAAAGGAAAGGCATGTTCTTTTTGTTAAAGATGTCAAGGCTATCAGAGATGATGTGAATCAAAAGCTGGAAGAATTGAAGGTTGATGTGGCCAAAGAGATCAATGAGTTGAATACAAATTATTCTTCTCTAATTTCGAAAGTGGATATTGTTGCAGGGGCTGTAATAAAAGTAGTAGAATGGTATCAATTTGTTATTCCCAAGTTTGATGACAAAGCAGCTGGTGATATAACTAGTTTTGGGAAGCTTGATGCTATGCTTCGTGAACTCAAAGAAATCGTGTCAAAGTCTGGATCTTCATCTCTTTTAACTCCTGAGTTCTTAACTCATAAGTTTCGTTTATTCGAAACCACAATTCAAAAGGAGTTAGCCCCACTATCTCAGCTGATAAATCTCTTACCAACGAATGCCCCACTTGTTATCACAGGGGTGCAAGGGGGAGAAAGAAGAATTGTTGGTAAAGGAGAAGGTGTTTCTGGAAAAATGAATGAAGAAACAAAGGTTGTTGGTAAAGTTTTTACAACTAATATTCCTACACCATATACGATAATCTCGAAGGCTGATCTAGTGATAACAACTGTCACAACTACAAGGCCAATTGCTAAAGGCATTGTAATTGGGTCAACAGGTGAAGGGAGTTCTTCGAAACCCTAACAAACTACAACAAATCAAGATAGAGGAAAAGGGGTTGTAGTGGAGAAGTCAAAGGAAGAAAGAAAAGCTGAGATAGATGCAGAATTAGAGAAACAACGTCAAATTCAAAGTATTTTGAAACTTTATCAAAATGATCCTCCTACTTTGAATAAAGGAGATCCAAGAAAGCTGCATAGTTATGAGAATATCGAAGCTAGAGTTGCTTACAATGAGATGTATGAGTTCGAGAAGAAGCCAAGGAAAAGTTATGCTATCGAGAATTCTGACATGAATCAACTCGACTTTCCTGTCAATGAAATGATGTTTCCTACAGCTCAGTACAAGATTGTTAATCTATTCAAGGATAAATATGACTTTATTCATATGAAGCTGAGATTCCATGTTGTGTTGGGAAAGGATCAAGAAGAGGTATGTTCACTTGTGAAAATTGTTCCAGTACTGAGTATACCAAAGGATGTGCTGTTCGAGAATATGCTGCAAAATTTTCGATACCATGTTGTGAGGGAAAACAATGTTGTTGTTTACTTCTCGATTGCTGATTTTCCTCTGATGAATTTGAATGATCTGATTCAAGTTGCAAACATACTCAAAGACATGGATGCTTCAAAACTTCAGGTAACAAGTAAAGAAGTACTACATCTGGGGTTAGGCCATATCAAGCTTTTCATAGACAATTACTATGATTGTCTAGCTGTTGGGTCAAAATATGGTTTATACTTTGCTTTTCTGGGCAATTATGTTTTTATGTAATATTTTATGAGCTTACAGTCTAGTTTACGGCCAGGTGGGGTTTACGGTTGAGTTTACGGCCATAAACGGGTTTACGGACGTAAACCCATTTACGACCCATGTTCACCAAGCCCATATTCTCCAAGTATAAATATAGGTGTTAGGGTGAGGAGTAGAGATTGATGCACTGAATAGAGAGAAACGGGAGCTTCTGTGTGTGTGTGTGTGTGTGTGTGTGTGAATCTCATGTAAAGGAGCATCATTCCAATCTATTCAATACATTGAAGATTCATATTATTCTTTTTCTCCTTCTCTTCTATTTGATCTGACATCATCCGTTTGATTGGGATTCCGCACCATCAAACGGATCTGATTGATACACAGGCAGATTAGGGACTTTACAATTGGTATCAGAGCTTGGTTGTACCAGTCAATTTTGTCAGATTTGGAGCATTATTTGATCTTATTTTTGAAATATTCTTGCGTTTTTGGATAGATCTATAAAAAATAAGGGGGGTTTGTTCTTCGTGTTTTTCATAAAAAAGGGTTTTTGATCGAGTTTTGGAGCTTCAAAGTCGAAAAATTGGTGTTTTTGGTCGTAATCAGTGAGGGGGTGGCGACCAGCAGCTAGAGTTTCCGAACTGTTTGCGACCGGTGTTTGCGGTCCGAGGAGTTCACGGCCTCAGAGTTTACGGCCGGTCCGAAGTTCGCGGCCAGAATGAGTCCTCGCAACTGCAGCCTCGCTTCGCATTTAAAAAAATAGGACGCGACTTTGGAGGTGCTGGGGATCGAACCCACGACCTCCAGCTCGCATTCCTTCAGCTCCTTACCAACTCCTCTAGGCCACAAGTTGATACATTCCTTCCCCATTTAATTCATAACCCGTCTTTTTCGCTTCAAGTTTCGCATTTTTTACACTTTCAGCCCAAAATTCAATTCCTTTTAATTCTAAATTATTTTTTCATCCAAAATAAAAAAAATAATAATAAAATAATAATAATAATAATAATAATAAATAAAAAATAAATTAAATTAAAATTAATAAATAAAATTATATTTTAATTTTTGACTTTTATTTTTTTAACTTTTGACCTTAAATTTTGACTTTGACTTCCAAGTTTGACCTTTGACTTTAAACTTTAACTTTTTCGTTTAACTTTTAAATTTTCAAATTTAACTTTTCGGTTTGACTTTTCAAGTTTGACTTTTGAGTTTAACTTTTTAAATTTGACTTGTAAGGTTGACTTTTATAATCAAAGTGTTTAATTTTTAAGTTTGATTTTGGCTTCAAGTTGTGCTTTTTAATTGATTTTAAGGTCTACGAGGGAGTTGAAACATGAAAAAGAGTCGTCAGGATATGTTAAGACAAAATTTCAACATTTTCAATTATATCCTTGGAGAAACCCTCGAAACTCAGTTGCAGCGATTTACTACACTTACTACCGAGATGAATATAGCTGGGATCTTTTTGTCTAAGTTTGAGATAAACAAAAAGCTACCGAATTCACTTCCGAAATCGTGGGATATGAACGTGGCTATCATCAAGAAGACAAAAGATCTCAATCATCTTAGTCTTGCTGATGTAATTGTAGAACTTGATGCTTTGAAGTGTAGAAAAACAATAAGTTCTGAAAACATTCCGGTCACTGAAGTTACATGTACTCCAGCTTGTGAAATTACGATTAAATTTCTTCGGGAACAAATTGATTTATTAAAAAGAGAAGTTGAGGACCTGAGATATGAAAGATATCAACTCAGGAAAGGACAGAAACCCCTGAAGGCTGAATTAGAAGCAAAAACCAAGGACTTTAGGAAACTTTAGGAAGAGTATAGCAACAAGTGTAAAAATTATGACTATATTAAGAGACAACTTGCTGCTGTAACTAAAGAACTTGACTCTTTAAAAATTAAGTGTGGAAAAACAGACGTTAGTTTCAAAAATTATACTGCGTCAAGTCAGACAGTCGAGTCCTTATTTGAAACCCAATTAAAATTTAAAGATAATCAAAACAAAGGTCTAGGGTATGATAGTGTTCCTCCACCTTTCAATAATAACTACACATCCATCCCTATGACACGGGAAGAAATTGACAGGGAGGCACATCTTCAATATGGAAAACCAGTTGGATTTGTGTCAGGAGGTATTCAAGTTGAAAATACTAATGCTTTTACTTCATGTGCAGGTAAAGTAGTAGAAGATGAGAAAAAGGAGAGCACTAATGAACAAACCAATGACTCTTTGAACTCAAAATCTATTGCTTCGAATTCTGTTACTCCTAACAAACCTACCGTTGAGAAATATAGGCCTCCAATTCCAGCGCAACAGAGTGCCTATTGCAAGTGTGCATCTGGGATCAATAAGAGACAAGGCAAGGATACGCCACCAGGGGCAGGAAGAAATAACTTCATAATGAAGAAAAAGGCTTGTTTTCACTGTGGAACTCCTGGACACATTGCCCAAAACTGTCCAAATCGCGCATACGTTCCCTACTACGCACAAGGATGGCAGAACGCGCCAAGAGGGAGATACTCCAAAAGAAACCCCTCAAGGTCACGTTCAGACAATGGTGACTGGAACGCGCAGAAGGCCAAGAATCAATCTTTCAAGGCCAAGAATCAAAATCCCAAGGGCAAGAAGGGAATGCCGACCAAGAAGTCCAATTCAAGAGATGCCCCAACAAAACCAAGACCGGCTAGGTCAAAGTCATCTCGGCAATCGGCTTCAAGTTCCAAATCAAGTACTAAGCCACCCATTAGATCGAAAAAGAAATGGGTTAAACCCAACTACAAATGGGTTCCGAAGGCTCAATCTCCCAAATCTTCTAACGATTCTAATATTTCTATATATTCTGTTTGTGATAAAAAGGACATGTCATGGGAGAAAGTACCTTGTGTTGATGACCAAGGTTGACCCAGTTTCAAAATGGATTGGGTTCCAAAGACCAACTGATCCCGCTCTGTGCTAGAGAAGCTATGGAGCCATATCATCAGACTTCGGTTTGTTGGTAGTGGCTGCTCCTGGCATATGATTGGGGACATCTCTCAACTATACAACATTCAGACCTTTGTTGAGAGTATGTGTCCTTTTGCGGGAAAGGAAGAAAGGAAGAGATCACAAATGGGGTTAGTGCTTAATGATATGAAGAATTTTCGGATCTGCTCTGAGATTATGCTTGCAGTTCTCAGACCTTCTGAATGCATATTCAATTGGTGAATTACAGTTTGCGTTTTCTTCTCTATACTACGGAGTTTTTCTTAAGCTGATTCGCTTTAAAGACTAATTTTTGTTTTAGGATAGTTTAAATTTGCGCATTTACTTTCGTTTCCCTCCTATGCACAAATTTAGGGGGAGAAATAAAAACAAAACAAAAACTAAAAAAAATTAATTTAAAAAAAAATCCAAAAACATTAGAAAATCAGAAAACAAAAAAATAAAATATGGTGTTAATGGAATGTGCTTGCAGGAGATGTTTTGGGAAGTGATATAATCATGTGATAACAGACAATCTGAATCTGTGTAAGGGACTGAATCTGAATTGTCTAGGCTCTGTGTTCGATGCGCTGGTAGGCACGAAAGATTTAAAATGGACTTGACTAGGAAGATTTGAACTTAATGAATTTAAGGACTTGACAAACTTTGACCTAGTTAGATCCGTTTAGCCTGACATCACGACGCTCGTATAGGTTGAGCAGGGAGATATACATGGGAATCTACCGGTCACATTAAATAACCCGTATCTTGAACTGTGGATTCACTTTTCCTCGATGTGCGGATTCTGTCATTAATTTCGGTTGGATGGGGCGACTGGTAAATTCCGATAAATTAGGTCTATAGAAAATCGTTTTCTTTCTTTCTGTCTGTTAGTCATATGTTACCTCCTCTGCATGATCGGGAGATCCGACCTGGACTGTAACATATGCAAATCTATTTCTCTGCATGTTATATATATATATATATATATATATATATATATATATATATATATATATATATATATATATATGGAATTCCTCTTATCTATTAGCCATATGCTGTCTCCTTTGCGTGACTTCCGATCCGACCTGGAACACATCATATGCAACCTTCTACTTCTGAATCCCTCTAAAACTTTAAGTAATAGCAATCTGAATCTGTTCTCTCTCTGAATGATCGTCTGCTCATCCGATGTAAGGAGTACTCTGGAAGTTCTTGATGGCTGGGGCATAACAGGAAGCGGGAAACATGTTCTAGTACACTTAAAATTGAACACATACAGATTGTGTGTAGATCTCGCTGCTCAATTTAGGTGGACAACAATATCTTTGGTCGTCGTCAGCGGAATGGTCCTTAAGGAATATTATCTAGGAACTTAGGATCACATTGTCTTGTCACTTATAGTATGTCCTAATTTTGTAACAATCTCTCATGTTTAAGTGGACCACAATATCGGCGATTGACCAGATCTATTCATGAATGGAGAGGTACTGATAAACGGATAAAGGTTGTCTAAAAACTTTGATCCCAAATCACTCTTAAAGTTAGCTAGTATTTTTGTTTTTGTTAAGTTTGTTCATAGTGTTCTTCTAATTTAAATAAAAGGGGGAGAATTAAAAACAAACAAACAAACAAAATCAAAAAAATTCAAAATAAAAAATAGTGTTATTTCTATTTTACTTTTTGTTCTAAGTCTTCTTTTAGTCTGGTTTTGTCTTGAAAAAGTGATTTCAGGTGAAGATGAAACTCATGGAGACTGTATCGAAGATTTCTGAGCCAAGGCTTCGTCCATGAATATCAAAGAATTCTCATTCGAAGGAGCAAGAAATGAAGATTATTATTTCAACATTCAATCCTTTAACCCCAGAAGCAAGGTGAAGCAGAAATTGAAGATTATGTGACGGATTGCATTAAAGCCTCCTCAATCAGTCTGCTGCTATCTATGAACCTGCTTAAGTGATTCAGAAGATTTGTTCTCTCTGTGTTCTCTCTGAAGATTCTCAAGCTGAAAGCTCTATCTTTCAAGAATCAGTACATCAAGCATCCTCACCCAATGTATATTCAATGCCAAATTCTGAAGAAAAGCCCAACTGCTCAAGATGAAGTCATTCATTGAAGATAAATGCTGAAGCCAAGCTCTCGATGAAGATTAACAAGAAAAGCCAGCTACTTTTTAGGGGGAGCTTGTTGGGTCAATTAAGAAAAGAAAACTATAAACCAAGGGGGAGATTGTTGGGTCAAAATATGGTTTATATTTTGCTTTTTCTGGGCAATTATGTTTTTATGTAATATTTTATGAGCTTACAGTCTAGTTTACGGCCAGGTGGGGTTTACGGTTGAGTTTACGGCCGTAAACAGGTTTACGACCGTAAACCCATTTATGGTCCATGTTCACAAAGCCCATATTCTCTAAGTATAAATATAGGTGTTAGGGTGAGGAGTAGAGATTGATGAACTGAATAGAGAGAAACGGGAGCTTATGTGTGTGTGTGTGAATCTCATGTAAAGGAGCATCATTCCAATCTATTCAATACATTGAAGATTCATATTATTCTTCTTCTCATTCTCTTCTATTTGATTTGACATTATCCGTTTGATTGGGATTCCGCACCATCAAACGGATCTGATTGATACACAGGCAGATTAGGAACTTTACACTAGCATTGAATGATGTCGAGTTAGAATTGTCAATGGGAAAAGAAATCACAGTTCCTCAATCAGTGTTGAAGAGTCAAGCTGATTTAAAGATGTATGTTGATGGAGAGATCTGTCTGAAGCTGTTGGGAATCGTTTTCGTTGGAAAAAGCAAGAAGGGAAAACAAACGAAGTTCTTATTCCAATCGTGTGATGTCGAAAGATACACAATTGCTCCATATACAAACTTAATTGTGCGTATGAACAGTTGTAAGAAGAACAATGAAGGGGATAAAGTTGAATTGAAGAAAGTCTTGAACTGGTATGCGGAGATACGAAGGACATTGCATATGGCTGCTCAAGTTTTGATAACCTGATTTCAACACTGCTTACAAAGGGGGGGATTGTAAGAGTCGAAGTATGTTGTAAGGTGTCGAAGTTTTGTAATGTTCGTGAAGTAATGTAATGTTATTACAAATGCATTGTTGTTTTTGAAATTATAACGTCTAGTCCTTTGTATTTTTTGTGTGCTTTCTATTCTCCTATAAATCGGGGAAGATACAGTAGATAGATAAAAATTTTGCTACACTTTTGTCTAATTCTCTTTGTATCAAGAAAGCATAATACAAGCTGAAACAAGATTATATTTACTCTGAGTGTTCTTAATTCTATTTGTTTTTTGATCTCGTTTAACTACTCGATTAAATCACTACTATAAATTGAAATATAAAAGACACATGTAAAAGCAAAATATAACAAAGTTGTTGTAACACAACCCAAAAATTAGGATAAAAGTTTTCATTTAAAAAACAAGAGTTACAACCATCAAATTGTTCCAAAAACCATCACATAACTATAATGTCAATCGTTAGAGTACAATATCAAAAAAGCGGAAAATAGTGAGAAGTGAGTTTTCCCAAAGTACCACATACCAATCATAAATAAGATAGTGTTATTCCCCATAGTACCGTATGTACTTGAAATCACAATTACAAACTGTAAGCAAAAACTTAGTGAGTTTTCCCAAAGTACCACATACCAATCATAAGTAAGATAGTACTATGGGCCAAACCATATTCTTAAAAGCAATTTCATGTTTTGATTTGCATTTCAAGTTATGGTTTTCAATGGATTTGGTTCTCCAAATTTTCTTTATGGTATCAGTTTTCATTTCCTACAAGGATTGTGATGCATTAGGTTGTGGTGGTGGAAAATTCGATGAAGAGACAGTGGGTTGTGGTGTTAGTTCGCCAAAGTTGAAGGACCGAAAAAAAGAAGGGATGATAAAGACATCGATGTCACTAAAGATGGAAATGAAATAGAAGTTAAGGATGAGAGATGGGATGGTGACTGGTGGGACCCAGATTAAATTTCTCAAATGTGGTTTCAAGTTTAGGGTGAGGAGATATAGATATGTGGGGTGTATTAATTTTTTTAAATATATAAAAAAAATAAATACATAAATAAGAAAATTATTTAAAAATAAATTAATAAGGTCACAATAGTTTTTTTAGGTAAGACAGGGACCAAACGTGCAACAAAAATAAACAGTAGGGACCATCCAAGTTAAAAAAAATAAGTTAGAGACCAAAACACGCAAATTACCCCAAACCACATGGACGATTAATGTAATTTACTCTTACCTTTTAGGTTTTTTCACATTTATCTAACTATTTTTTTTGTACACATCTAGGTAACGAATTTTTTGGAAGTGTTCACATATGACCATTATGACCGACTATAGTAGGTTATATCCGGTCATAATGGTCATATGTGAATACTTCCAAAATGTTCGTTACCTAGATCTGTACAAAAAAAAAATAGTTACCAAGATGTGAACAAACCAAAAAATGAATTACCTTAATAAGTCTATTTTCCTAAAACTAATATCAGACTACTTGATATAATATCTTGTGTGTTTTGCAAAACTAATTTGTAATTATAAACTAGAAGTTGTAACTTTTATTTAATATCATGTGTGTTTTGCAAAACTAATTTGTAGTTATAAACTAGAAGTTGTAGCTTTTATTTAATATCATGTGTGTTTTGCAAAACTAGTTTGTAGTTAGAAACTAGAAGTTGTAACTTTTATATGTATAGAATTATTCAGCAAAAATATATATTCACTTTTAAATGTGTAAAATTATATAAAAACCAAAAGTTAAAAACACCAAAAAGTTAAAAGTTCCGAAAAACTATTTGAAGTAGTTTTTTGTTTAAAATAAAAACTAAAAGCATATAATGTCGAACATAATTTTTTTTTGTGAACTTTTTCTTAAAAACTCTTAAAAGCTTCATTCCAAACACCCCCATAACATTTGAATTTGTATTCAACAAATGTTTGCTACCTTTTGAATAGTTTTTGGAAGTGTTCACATATGACCATTATGACCGAATGTAACAGCTCGATCATAATGGTCATATGTGAACACTTTCAAAAAGTTTGTTACATAGATGTGTACAAAAAAAAGTGACACAGATGTGAACAAACCGAAGAGTTAATTAACCTGATAAGTCAATTTCTTTTCTCTTATATTTTACCTTCTAATTTTGATTTGGTATAAAATTTAACCTAAACGTTAAATATTTTTTAAACTACACCATTTTGGTGAATATCATTTTAAAATACACTACTTTGTTAAAAAAACAAAACAAAAAAAAACTCTAGATTTGACATGGAAAAAAACACATTGTGGTTTTATAGAATGTTATTGTTTAAGATATTAACTATAAAAATTTAATTTACTAGAAGCTAAAAGCATTAGAAATGGAGATCAATAATGTAAAAAAAAACACATCGTTTGATAAGTTAAGCTTAGAATGTTGTTAATAGAGTTTCATGTTTTGATTTGCATATCAAGTTAAGTTTTTCAATTGATCTGCTTCTCCAATTTCTCTTTCTGGTATCAGTTTTCTTTTATTGCAAGGATTGTGATGCATTGGCTTGTGGTGGTGGAAAATTCGATGAAGAGACAGTGGATTGTGGTGTTGGTTCGCCGAAGTTAAAAGACCGAAAAAATAAGGGATGATGAAGACGTCAATGTCACTAAAGATGAAAATAAAATAGAAGTTGAGGATGATGAGAGATGAGATGGTGACTGATAGGACCCAGGTTAAACTTCTCAAAGGTGGTTCAAGTTTAGAGTGAGGAGATACATATATGTGGGGTCTATTAATTATTTTTAAATATATAAAAAAATAAATACATAAATAAGAAAATTAATTAACAAATAACTTAATAAGGACACAATAGTCTCTTTAGGTAAGACAAGGACCAAGGTCACAACAAAAATAAACAGTAAGGACCATCCCAATTAAATAAATAAGTTATAGACCAAACGCGCAAATTACCTAAAACCACAAGGACCATTAATGTAATTTACTCTTATATATCTTTTCGGTTTATTCACATCTGGATAACTATTTTTTTAAATATACATCTAGGTAACAAATTTTTTGAAAGTGTTTGCATAAGACCATTATGACTGGCTGTAGCATGCTACATTCGGTCATAATGGTCGTATGTGAACACTTCCAAAAAATTTGTTACCTAGATGTGTACAAAAAAAAACTCAAATGCGAACAAACCGAAAAATGACCTTAATAATTCTATTTCCCTAAAATTAATATCACACTACTTGATATAATATCTTGTGTGTTTTGCAAAACTAATTTGTAGTTATAAACTAAAAGTTGTAACTTTTGATTAATATCATGTGTGTTATGCAAAACTAATTTATAGTTATAAACTAGAAGTTGTAACTTTTATTTAATATCATGTGTGTTTTGCAAAACTAGTTTGTACTTTGTAGTTAGAAACTAGAAGTTATAACTTTTATTTGTATAGAAGTATTGAACAAAAATAAATATTCACTTTTAAATGTATAAAATTATATAAAAACCAAAAGTTAAAAACACCAAAAAGCTAAAAGTTCCGAAAAACTACTTGAACTAGGTTATAAATTGAAATTTTTTTATTTAAAATAAAAACTAAAAGAATATTTTGTCGAACATAATTTATTTTTCTGATTTTTTTTTTAAAAGCTCTTAAAAGCTTCATTCCAAACACCCCATAACATTGGAATTTGTATTCGACTAATGTTTGTTACCTTTTGAATAATTTCTCCTTCAAGGCATGGATAAATTGACGAACAAGTAACTTATGATTGAAAAGTATCGAAAAAGACATTATTATTATAGAAATCTTGAGTTTACAAATCTTGTCAATTAAAGGAATACTTAGTGTCCAGTTGAAAAACCGTTAGCAATGGAAGATACGATTATAAACACAAAATGGTGCGTATAGCTAAAACAGTGATTTAAGACATTCAACTTACGTCTATAATATTAAATATGGATTGACTACAATAACTTTGATGTTTGTCCATTAACGAAATTAGAGTTTTAAACACGTTTGTGAATTGTGATCTATATTAAATATGGATTGACTACTTGTTTGGTTTGGTTTCGTGTCGTGACTCATTACATCAATGACATGGATGTAGCCTATAGGTAAGCATGACCATGAAATAGTTACACAAAAATAAAAGAGTTGTATATAACTAATAATATTTAATTTGGCAAATCAAACATAAAATAAACATAATATTGAGTCAAAGTATCATTTTACAAAATATGCTTAATGTTGAAGGACTTTGATGTAATCGAATAAGGTGTTTGTTTGTTTTTTCTAAGCAAAAATGACTGAAGTCTGCAGACGACATCTGCAACCTTCTGTATTAAGAGGTGGATCAAACGGATAGAGTCTGTAATAAGAAGTTTGTTTGTTTTTTTAACAACATACTACTTATATAAACTGAAATTAAATATACACTAGCTAAAAATTAATCTAAACAAAAAATTTATTTAGTTTAATCATATGCAAATTAAATATAAAAATCATCTTTATGATATGATTTTTAAAGAGGTTTATATAGAATAATTAAACATAATATTTGCTAAATAACAATAAATAAAATTGTTAATTTAGCTAAAAACATATTCATTTTGTAAATTTTTTGAAGATGATGATTATTTTTTCAGTTAACTTCAATAAATTTGGTAATTTTGATGATTAACTCTATAATTTATTAATATTTGATTATAGACAATGTAACACAAAAGATATTTATATAAAATTTATCAAACGGTTGTTGAAAATATCCTTCAAATATTATTAAAATAATAAACATGTTGAAAAAAAAAATTAAGTTGAATAATATAACTTAAATAAGTGAGAAGTGGTTTTGAGAGGATTGTCCAATGTTTCGCCACGCAACATATACGCGACCGTTTTTGTCAGAAGTTTTCCAAAAAACAAACAACTGCGAAATGTCAAGCGCTACGCGTGTGCTGCACGATGCAGCAAAAAATGGTCAGATGTGGTTTTTCTGAAAAAACAAACAGCCCTAAGTAACTACCAAATAAAAACTCATCACCTAATTTTGTTTTAAGAAAATCAAGTCTTTTGTTTGATTGTAAATTTATAAGATAATATTATTCTTTAATTTTGAAATGCATGTTCCTTAAAACAAAATCTAATAAGACGTTACCAAAAAAATAATATACTGAAGGTGCCTTTTATTATTTTATTATGTTCAATTTGCTTCATTATATTCAACCGGTACTTAAGTATTTTATCTTCTCGTTTTTTTTATTGTTGGGTGCTGAATTTTATGTATAAAATTTAGATACATAAAATAGATTGAGTTACTGATCCAAACTAGTCAATACGGCATACATACAACACCTTTTCGTCCATTTTTCCAAACTCTATAAAGCAATATACATGTTGATTTTAAACCCTTTACCAATATATAAATAAACTGGTTTATAGCATGTGGGAACCATGATTATAAAATTAATCAAACTTTTATAGTAAAAACTCAAAATTATTAATCAGTTATTTTAAATAAATTATTAATTTAAAAGATATTTTTATTAGTTATATGAAATTATAATCGTTGATTCAAATAAATATGTAAAATTGATTTTTAATATATATTAGATATTTTTTATTTGTGAATTAATGAAAACAATAATATAAAATTTAAAATTTAAAATAGAGAATAAATACATTGACAAATAGCATCACATTAATGAGGATGTCTAATAAATTTAAAATGAAGAACTAATAGATTGACAAGTGATAACACATTAATTTAGAGGTCTAATATTGTGACACATGGCAAAAACACTACTCTTTTATTAGTATAGGGAGATGAATGGCGATGACCATGTGGAGATGTTCTCTTAACACTATATAGGCATATAGGAAATATGAATTGTTGATTTTATTTATCTTCGGTCTTTTTTTAACACTATATAGGCATATATCATCCAACTTTTGAATATGTTCATTTATTACCCTTGCAATCTTTATTATAGGTAAAAGGATAATATGTGAACAATTTCAACAAGTTGGATAATATATAATGTATAAAAAGAAAATGACTAAACGTGAACAAAAAATGACCTCCCCCACCAACTCCAACACTACAACCGCCACCATCACCTCTACTTCCGCCATTGCCACCACCACCGCCATGACCTCCACAACCACCTCCGCCACTACCACCACCACTTCCACTATCGTCACCGTCATCGCCTTCAACACCACCATCGCCACCACCTTCGTCTCCGTCATCACCATTCCATCTCTACCACCGCAATCACGGTGGTGTTGATAGCAGAGGCCGACGAAGGTGGAAGTGGTGGTGGCAGAGATGGTGGCGGTGGCAAAGGCTAGGATGGTGGTGGAGGTGGTAGTGGTGGCAGAGGCGGTGGTGGAGGTGGAGGATGTGGCGACGGTGGGTGGCGAAGGTGAAGGCGATAATAGAGGTGGTGATGGAGGCGGTAGTAATGGTAGAGGATGTGGTGTCGGTAACAATGGAGGTGGTGGTGTTGGTCGTGTTAGAGGTAGCATAGGCGGCGATGGAGGAGGTGGTTAGGAAGGTTCTTTGCTTGTTCACATTTAATACTTTTCTTTTTATACACTATATATTATCTAACTTGTTAGAACTGTCACATATTACCCTTTTACCTACAGTAGCAAGTCGCAAGGGTAATATATGAACAAGTTAGATAGTATATGGTGTACAAAAAAGGGACTAAAAGTAAACAAAATCAACCGTTTATTACTTTCCTGAGTCATTTTTCCTTTTTCATCAAGCTCTCCTTGCTAATCAAGAGCATCTATAACTAAGAGTTTTTTTTCAAGAACTTTTTTAAACAAAATAGTTTTTGGAAAATAATAACCCTAGTATGATAGTTTTTTAATTCAATGTTGTAAGGTCAAACCTTACTATTTGATGTGTCAAACTTGAGTCGCATTGATAATATATTGACAATGTAATCAGTCGTTATTCAAGGACTTTCATGGCAGCGTGACAGTTACTTCTACAACAAGGTTCCAGATTCGTTATCTTAGTGACAAGATCTTCTTTTTTATAGTATATATTTTATTGTATGTGAATCGTTGATATGTATGGATCTCATTCTAGAATAGTCTTACCCTAGTATATAAGTTACACTATGGTTGAATGTAAAATACGTCACTTTGTGTATTCTCTCTTAGCGAGAGTTCCTAATCAAAATTATTTTTGATTACTTATTGTTCTTCATTGCTTGATATTTTGTTTTTACGTTCCTACATTTGGTATCAGAGTGGGTTATGTTCTATCTTCTTCTGGATCTAAGCCTACTAGTGGTTCTAGTTCGGCCAACAAAATTCCTCTTATCCATGAAAAGAATTTCGCCATGCAGAAAAGCAAAGTCATGGTTGTTCTTGAAATCATAGATTACAATATGATGGATATCATCGCTTATTCTCCACATATTCCAAATTTTGTTGAGATGAAAGAAGATGTTTCTATTGGAGTGACAAAGAGGACTTCGCCGCATCAATATTTTGAAGACGATAAGAAGCTGATGAATCTAGATGTTCGTGCACGCGTTGTGTGACAACTGTCAAAGTTCGGCCTCGACCAACAACCAAATTCTCGACGATAAATGTAATAGGCTAAATATGTAATATATGTCAAAGTTTAATGAAAATACAATGATACATATTTAAGAATACTAAGAAAGTAGCCAAATCGTAATAAAAATATAAATTTAGATGCAAAAAAGTTGTATTATCTAATATAAATAATAATATATTCGGAAAGTACATGTCAACACAATTTCAAAAATATAAATTTTATGAAAATATGACTTCTTATGGAGAATTTATGAATTTTCTAAATTAATAATTCAACCCTACGTCGAGGGAACGTTGTACTTAATGAAATGGGGATTGGTTGAGTTTTAGCCTAAATACCCAGGAGGATATTCATAGTGCTCCTCGATATAAAACTAACAAGACAAAGAATGCCAAAATCAAAGTCCTTATGAAAAAGATATGATTTTTATAAAATCATTTAGAGTACCCCCTTACAAGAAAATGATCTACAATAAAGTTGGAATTAGCTAAAGAAATCTAATGTAAAGTTTTAGTACTCATCGATAGCTACGTGTGGATATAAAGAATGTAAAAAACGGAGCTCATATGAAGAAGATACGGATTTTACAAAATCCAAACTTTTACCTGGTAAAAAGGGGCGCACGGCACGTGGTTTGAATCTCGGATTCACGAAGATACAGGAGTGGTGGCTATGCGAGGGAATGACATGTATTCGTTTCTGGGTGGAGCCAGCACACAAACATGCGATGTACACCAGTAAACTCGCACGACGTGCTCTCCAAGAGTTCCTATAAATAGCAGGGTCCGGAGCAAACCTCTTCACTCCCCCAAAATCCTCCCCCTCTCTCTGTTAATTTGAGCCCCTCTAACCCGATCCCCCGACGATCCCGACGTAACTCCCCGAGCAGCCAAGCACGCTACAAGTGCTCCTCGATATAAAACTAACAAGACAAAGAACCCCAAAATCAAAGTCCGTATGAGAAAGATATTATTTTTATAAAATCATTTAGAGTACCCCCTTACAAGAAAATGATCTAAAATAAAGTTGGAATTAGCTTAAGAAATCTAAAGTAAAGTTTTAGTACTTATCGATAACCACGTGTGGATATAAAGAATGTCGAAAACGGAGCTCATATGAAGAAGATACGGATTTTACAAAATCCAAATTTTACCCGGTAAAAAGGGGCGCACGGCACGCGGTTTGAATCCCAGATTCACAAAGATACATGAGTGGTGGCTATGCGAGGGAATGACATGTATTCGTGTGAGGGAACGACATGTATTCGTTCCTGGGTGGAGCCAACACACAAACGCACGATGTACACCAGTAAACTCGCGCGACGTGCTCTCCAAGAGTTCCTATAAATAGCAGGGCCTGGAGCAAACCTCTTCACTCCCCAAAATCCTCCCCCTCTCTCTGTTAATTTGAGACCCTCTAACCTAATCCCCCGACGCCTCCCGACGTAACTCCCCGAGCAGCCAAGCACACTACAAGGGTGAGTTCACGGCCCCATTTTCTTACGTTTTTTCAAAGTTTTCCGGGGGGTAGGGGCAGGGAGCATACATGTTAATTTCAGTAATTATTATATAATTGCTAATTGTTGTATATCAATATTTTATTGATGTTACGCTCAAAGTATATGGATAATATTATAGCTAGTCATTACTCTGACTAATTTTATGGATAATAATATACCTTCGTTGTTCTAACAAATTTGTATGGATAATATTATACCCAGTCGTTACTCTGGCCAAATTTATGGATAATATTATGCCTAGTCGTTATGTTGCCTGAAATTTATGAATAACTTTAAATCATGCCGTTACTCAGCTCGTTTAATTTTAGATTAATCTAGTAATTATAATTATATATAAATGTATAATTATACAACAACACGATAAAATCTTTTTACACTTCAAAGGCTAAACAAAACAAATGTTAAATGAGACAACAATTTATCACCTTAGCTAAAACCCCGACCTATAATCGTTAATCTTAAGTGAATTAGAGAGTTATGTATAGATCTATACGGGATTGACACCCTGGCTTGCGGTTGCTAGCTAATGACATCCGATGAAGCGTTGTATGGGGGCACAATCTTTTTGTCAGGAGCTCGATTATGGAAACTTATTATAACTTTGTCTAGGAGCCTTAAAGAAAGTAATAAACATAACAATTATAACCACTAATAAGAGACACCTAATAGCAATGATAGTATATATATATATATATATATATATATATATATATATATATATATATATATATATATACATACATTATACTATGAACAATAACAGAAACACCGAAGTTATGGTACCTATAAATAATAAAATACTACTTATAAAGTAAAGGTACTCCAACCTTGTGTTAGGTGCATAAATTGCACCTTTATGCACCTTTTTAGATACTTATTTCATGTTTACCTATAGAATTGCATGACATTTTAGTGTAATTTTGCATGCATTTTGATTTTTTAGAATAGTCGAAGATTTATCTAGTTTTCATGGTTTTTATGGATGTTTCAGAGTGATCTGAAGATTGAAGCATGCTTATGATGTTCTAGGGGATCTCTATGCGAAGTTTCAAAATTTTTAGAGCTAAATTGAAGAATAAGAAAAATTGGAAAATGTTCATTTTCAGTTAATTACACGGGTTGCGCTTTGGGAAGGCATCATTACATGAACACGTGCTTTGGAGGCTTTTTAGCAGAATAAGGCCATTACCGGGCCTGTGTAATGGAAAAACATCATTATACGAGCCCGTGTAACAAAGTCTGTCAGCATTTCAAGCCTATAACTTCTGATTAAAAGGAATTTTTTTATCCCTTTTCAATGGGACTTGGGCCGAGAACTTGGGGGACGATTTTCACAAATCTTATCACCATTTTGCACTTTGGAAACACTATGTTCTGGATTTTTTAAGTTTATTTAAAGATGAAAACTTGTTGAATTTGTGTTCTGTGTTAATCATGTGTGGATAACTTTTCATTATCATTTCCGGTTCTACATTCCTATGTACTTGTTGTTTAGATTGCATTTTGCACTTGATTCTATGTTTCTATCTAGTAATTGTAACAACCCAAAAACTTAGGTAAAATTTTTCATTTAATAACTAGAAATAACATCCATATTGTTTTCCAAAAATTCCATTACATAACACACTGTTAAGATCAGAGTAACCAAAACAACTAGTGCGAAATACTGGAGAGTGCACGCTGCGCCATCAAGCCGGGCCCTTGCCATTAGAACCAGAAGTACCTGAAACACCCAAAAAAAACTGTAAGCACACGCTTAGTGAGTTTTCCAAAATACACAAATCACATAATCATATAATGTTATGCACATATACACATAAAACTGCCATGGACTCCTTCCATGGTCTTCAACCGGGATGCCATGGGCTACCCCCATGGTCCTATACCAAGTGTCATGATCTACCACCATGGTCTTATACCAAGTGCCATGGTCTCCCCCTCATGGTCTTACCAGGTGTCATGGGCTCCTCCCATGGTCTTCACGTAAATAAATACACACTAAATAACAGACCATTGCATAATCAATTATAGACATTTCACATAAAGTATTAGGTTGGCATTGGTGCCTGCGACCCGTTGGTATAGTGAGAAGACTCGCCTCAGTCTACTGAAAACAAAAGTCGCACGACTAATAGCCCAAAATCTCACACTGAACAAATATACAAAACACCCTAATTAGAATTGAGTCACAACTTAGACAAATGCCCAACATCTTAATCTAAAGCCCACCATTAAAGGCCAAATGTCTAAACTACATTAACGGGCCCAAATTCAAAGTCCAAAATACAATTGGCCATATGGCCCAATAAGGCCCAATCATGACATCAATGCCCCAATTAGAACAAAAGTCCAATAACTCTGAATGGGACTAGGCCCCAGCTTAATAGGGCCCAATAATCTTGCAAGCTCAACGAAGCCCAACTCTCATGTGGTGCGTACGCCCAGCGTACCACATCAGTACGCTTAGAGTACTCGACCCTTTGGCCGTACGTGCTGCGTACATGACCTTACGCCCAGCGTACAACCAACCCATGCAAAAAAATGTCTATTAAGTGCTTAATGCTTAAGATTTCAACGTCCAACTTCATATATGAGTCAATTAAGATGTCCTAGGGCATAAAGTTGGCAACTTTATGTCCTTGCATGCCATACGAGTCCCCACTACTTCATTTCTCCCATTAAGACCACATTTGAGACATTAGACTCATGCATGGTCTCAATACAACCTTCAAGATGACAACTTTATGCATCAAGCATACTCAAGGAGCTTAGATCTAACAATCCTAGTCTCTAGAGTTGCACAACTCACAAAATAGGGTATGAGAACCAAAAATGGACTTCATAACAAAGCCCTAAATCAAACTAGAAGAAGATATGGCAATGTTTGAGCTTTTTACCTCCACAAGCTTCCCAATGAGCTCCAAATGCAGGATCCAAAAGCTTTTCCATGTTTAAGGCTTGATTCCACTTCCTTCTCCTTGCTAGAACACCAAAAGGGAGGTGTTTGAGGCACTCACAAGCTCAAGATACACACATACATGATTTTAGGGTTTTAGGGACGTTTGAAAGTGATGGAGGTTGGTTAGGGTAAGGTCCAAATGACTTAATGACGTTTATATAGGTCTCAAATTCGAATATTAGGGTTTTGGTCTTCAACTACATACACCCCGCGTATGTGGTACACCTCCACGATCAACCCTCCCCAGTACGCTAAGTGTACCTCTAAGTACGCCCAACGTACAAAGGGACCAATCATTCACTAAAATTTCATTCTAAGGGAAAGAAAGGTAAATACCTGGATTTTGACCGTTACAATAATATTTGGTTTGATCTTCATTAAATGTTTGATTTGTACTCTTTTTCACTTGATCAATGAAATTAGGGTTCATATCATCATAGTTAGTCAAATTATGAAATTAATAAATGTTTTATGATTTGATGTTAGTGACAACCTTTTAATTGGTTTCAATGGGATCAAAATTTGTGTAATCAAAGATTAGATGTTTAGATTCTTGAGCCTGTGAGGAATATTGGAAATTGTTGGTATTAACCGTATGAACTTAAATTATTTTAGTGATCTAATCTAAGAGTTTGTTTACATTTAATCAACTAAATGAAGTTTTACTTAAAGATCATATTTTGAGTAAAATACTTTTGTCAATTTGGAGATATTAGAGCTTATTAATATCTTAATTACCGATCTAGATTGAACATAAATTGAAGTTATATTACATCTTACAACATAGTATTTGAATAAGATGTGGAATTAGAAATTTCTTTTAATTATTGAATTTTAATCTTTGTTTAGTTAATACGTGAAATTTCATTTAATGCTAACAAAATCCCCCTTTTTAACAATTGTATTAATGTGTCAAGTGAAAATATGGTTATACAATAAGTCTCGTATCTCAGTGGTTCGACCCTGCTTTCTCTATACTGTCTCTTAGTATATTGTTGCAGTGACTTGTATTTGTTATTATTTCATCATTTTGTTTGTTGGTTTGACAACCAAACAAATTGGCGCCATTGTCGGGGATACGATAGTACTAATTTTTATGCCAAGATCATTTTGCATAGGTACACCTTTACCAATTGATTTGGAGACAAAGAAATTTGCAAGCAAATGCACAAACAAGCTAGACTTTTAAAGAAACAACAAAAATCTAGATCTTCTACATCAAATCTTTCAATCACATCCAAAGAATCCACACCACCATCTTCACCCACTCATACAACTGAATCTGAAACCTCTACTCCTACTCTTACCATGGTAGGCCAAGAGTGCAATAATCAGGGAAACAATCGAATTCCTACCAATCCACCTTTTAAACATACCTTTTGACAATGTTCCACACAAGATGTTACCGAACAACTGTAACATCCTGATTCCTATGTATGAGAATTATATATAAAAATGGCAATTTTCCTTGGAACTTGTCGAGTTGATGGCCTCAACTCGACGTGTTGAAAGTCTATGGGTCGCAGATCTTTTTGGACCAACTTGACGAGTCGGAGAAGAAAACTCGACGAGTTGGTGGCTGAATATGAAACCCTAATTTTTAGAGTGTTGCACCCTATTTAAAGGCCTTAAGTCCCATTCTTGGCCTCCCTAATTGCCCCCTCTGTCCAGAAACCCTAGCCTCGTGTCTTCTCTCCCATTTTTGAGTGTGTGTGAGATTAAAGAGTGTTTCCTTGGTGTTCTCTTGAAGAAGCTTGAAGTTGGTGGTGCATAGCTTGAAAGGAGAAGCTTTAGATCCAAAATCTTCTTGAGTTCAGCTACTCTTTGAGGTAAAAGTCGAAAACTTGCTCATCTATTGCTTAGAACTCTTCCTTGGAAGTTTATTGTCATTTTTATCTCATTTTTGGGTTGTTCTTGGTTTGAGCATGTCCTGAAATTAAAACTTTAGATCTAGAAGTTTTTTGGCCTCCTTGGGATTAAAGTTTCAAGATTTATCTAGATCTAGGCTTCCTTCATGCTCTAAGTCCCCTAATAAGCCTTCTTTGAGTGTTTTAGCCTCTTGGTCTTATGCATGGACTTAAAGTTAGCAACTTTACGTGGTTTTTCAGCTCTTGGGTTCCATATCTACATTCTTGAGCGTTATAAGGGATGAAAATGGACTGAATAGGTTAAGCTGGGAAAACTCGACGAGTTGTCCTGACAACTCGATGAGTTGGATTGGGTTTTCCCATTTTTCTGGAAAATGTAGGAACTCGACGAGTTATCCTGATAATTCGGCGAGTTGGCTCGGGTTTTCCCTGTTTCTCTAAGTATTGAAGAAACTCAACGAGTTGGGTCAACATGGACTGTTGACTTTGACTTTGACCATGGTCGACCAAGTTTGACTTTTGAGGGCATTTTGGGTATTTTGAGGTTTTTATGGGTTTGTCATGATAGTTGTAGGCTTTGATTCGGGAGTTGGGTTTTGGAGTTAGTTCTTATCAGTTCAACTGCTTGTGATGTGAGTCTTCCTCACTATATTTTCGGGTCGAAGGCACCAAGGCTGGAGTATTGGTTTGATACCTTGATATTGCTGACATGTTGAGTATGTTATAGTTATGCATGCTAGTCTTGCTACGCTAGTCTGGTAGATCTGTAAGACTGCCTGTGAATTGCCTGTTTATCTGTTTATGACATTATCTGTATATGTGGACATATTGTGGGGGTTGGGTTGACGTTGTACTGCTTTGTGCTATAACCAACAAACCCTAGAGTATGCCAGATATGGGTTGGGTTGAGGGCCAGGGAGGGCATGCCAGACTCATACGGAAGACTCATGAGCATTCCATATATGAGCTAAGGGTCGGGTCGGGCATGCCAGACACGTACTGAGGGATTAGCGATATTCAGTCAGATGACTGACCAGGCCGGTGAGCAAGCCATACATAAGCTATGGGCTTGTGAGGCAATCTAGACTGATGTTGTGGGGTCAGGGGTAATCCGGACTGTAAAGCTGTAGACCCATTTCATGTTGTTATTATATTTTGTTATTTGTTATGTATTGGTATTTCAGGGGAAAACTCACTAAGGTTTGGGTTTACAGGTTGTTGGATTATGTTTTAGGTACTTCTCAGGATCGCGGGAAGGCGAACGCGTGATCGTGCACCTCCTCATGTTTTTATTTCATGATTTTGGGATATTTCTGATATGAATCTTATTATGGAAACAGTTTTTTAACAATGATGATTTTGAATGTTTTAAAATGTTTAGAAATTTTCTTGAATTTTATAGGTGTTACAAGTTGGTATCAGAGCCTTGGTGTGTGCGAATTGGAGGAACACTCTTGTGAATCCAGTCTCAAACTAAGGAAAATATTTTCAAAATACTAACGGAGGATGCGATGTGTACAATCAACTGGATCTAGTAAGTAAACCACAAAATACCATACTGTTATTTGATATTGTGATATGATAAAACAACATGCTAGTGATAGGCTGGGGATCTTCATGAATTGCATGATTGAATTTCCTGACTATAAGATGTCTGATAGGCTAGGGCCTTTCTTTTATGAAATTGACATCATTACTGTAGTTGCTTAGTGTATGCATCACATATATATAACTAAGACCTTATAGCCTGAGAATGTTTGGTTTGGCCTTATTTCCTACTCTTGTTTGATGAAGGGCTTAGGGTAGGATCAGATATTCGAATGTCTATAGGTTCCAGTGTTATGTATGGCTAGCATACACGAGTGCTGGATGGTTGGTGGAAGTTTCATAGATGAGTCGGGGGGGGGGGGGGGGGGGTCAATCGACCAGTAGTGAGATGTTTAGCTTTTCCTTTAGGAGTGAGGACTGCACGTCCATTTATGCTTATGGGTATTGTTATGGGTGTTGTGATGATCCTTGAGACGAACACATGTTGGTGTGGAAGGTAGTATGGACCCATACTGCTGAAAGCACAAGACCCGTAAGCGTAGCAAAGATGTCACAACCCCTAAGGATTCATTGGAAGTAGGTTCCCCATTATTCATGTGGATTATCTGATATCTTCTTGGTGTATTTTCAATATGCTGGTTACGAGACGATTCGAGATCGGATCCGGGTCGGGATCGGGAGCTGGCAGTCAGGGTGGGCCAGCATTGATAGAGGACCGTGTTAGGGAGATCATCCGTGAAGAGGTGGTTGCTGTTGTCCGGGTCAGATTCTAAAGATGTTCGGATCTATCAAGACCGTGATGATGGAGTTACTTGACGATCGCTATGCAACCACTGATGAGACGGCTGCTGTTGCAGCCTCCGCAGCCATGGCAGCTGCAGGTGTTGGGACATGACGGGCCTTTCAGTATCGGGACTTCGATAATACAAAGCCCCAAACTTTCGATGGATTCCAGGACCCGATTGTGTCGATGAGGTGGATATCTAATGTGGAGGGGTGTTTCTTCATGTGTTCATGCCATCCTGACCAGAAGGTGAGGTGGGCTCTGAACCTTCTGAGGTCTGGATCGATGGATTGGTGGAGACTTGTTACGGGAGTCAGGTCAGGGTGGACCCCCTGAGGGATCGAGATCACGCTTTCCAGCTCACTGACGAGGAGGCCAGGGCAACACCATATGCTGTGACTGGTACGTTCTTAGTGAACTCTTTGCCTACTCATGTGTTATTCGACTCTGGTGCAAGTCGGTCCTTTGTCTCTCAGTCTTTTAGTATGGAGTTTACTTTTCCCATAGGGGAGTTGAAGTATCCATTGTGAGTTCCCATCACCAATGAACGCGGGTTTTCTGCTGTTTTGGTTTATCAAGGTTGCATTCTGGAGATTTTCGGAGTATATTTCCTGATCGATTTGATTCCTATTCGTATAGGAGATGTCTGCGTGATAGTGGGTATGGATTGGCTGATCCGTTTCGGTGCCATGATCGACTGCGAGGGTCAGCATGTGGTAGTTCGAACCCCAAGTGGGGGATAACTGCTTATTTATGGAGAGGGCACCAGGCTGGGTTCAGGGTTTTGTTCGGCAGCTAGGGCTCGATAGTATATTCAGCACAGATGTGCAGGTTATTTGGCTTATGCGGTAGAAACACAGGTTGGGGATCAGGTATCAGTTGCTGATGTTCCGATTGTTAGGGAGTTCGCTGATGTATTCCGAAGGAGTTACCCGGTGTGCCTCCTGAGAGGCAGGTTGAGTTCAGGATCGACCTTGTGCCAGGTGCGGCCCCTATTGCCAAGGAGCCATATCGATTGGCACCACCTGAGATGCATGAGTTATCATCTTAGTTGTAGGAGCTGCTAGACAAGCAGTTCATCTGTCCAAGCAGTTCTCCGTGGGGAGCCCCAATTTTATTTGTCAAGAAGAAGGATGGTTCGCACCAGATGTGCATCAATTATAGGGAGTTGAACAAGTTAATAGTTAAGAACCGTTATCCCCTACTGCGAATTGATGATCTCTTTGATCAATTGCAGGGAGCATCTTGGTTCTCCAAGATAGATCTGAGGTCTGGGTACCATCAGGTGAGGGTGAGGGAGGAGGACGTAGAGAAGACCGTGTTCCGGACTCTTTATGGGAATTACGAGTTTGTGGTGATGCCATTTGGGCTCACCAATGTGCTTGCAATATTTATGGATTTGAAAAATCGGTTATGCAGACTAATGCTCGATCGCTCGTTATCATGTTTATTGATGATATTTTGGTATATTCCAATACCAAAGAGCAGCATGAGGAGCATCTTCGCGGGCTTCTGGAGGTTTTGAGACGAGAACGACTTTATGCTAAGTTCTCGAAGTCCGAGTTTTGGTTGCGAGAGGTTCAGTTCCTTAGACACCTCATTAACATGGATGGGATTTTGGTCGATCCGTCCAAAATTAAGGCATTGATGCAATGGGAGGTTCTGAAGTCTCCCTCGGATATCAGGAGTTTCTTGGGTTTGGCAGGGTACTACTGGAGATTCATTCAGGATTTCTCCAAGATTGCAGTACCCCTCACTCGTCTGACGAGGAAGGGGGTGGATATCTGGTGGGTCCCTGAGCAGCAGTCCACATTTGAGACCCTTCGGCAAAGACTTTGTGAGGCCCTAGTCTTGACCCTCCCGGAGGGGATTGAGGATTTTTTGGTTTTCTGTGATGCATCCATCACTGGCTTTGGGGCAGTCCTCATGCAGAGAGGACGAGTGATAGCTTATGCTTTGCG
This sequence comes from Lactuca serriola, assembly GCF_051521515.1. Lineage (NCBI taxonomy): Eukaryota > Viridiplantae > Streptophyta > Magnoliopsida > Asterales > Asteraceae > Lactuca > Lactuca serriola. The sequence continues at coordinate 396,610,646 of NC_136411.1, forward strand.
GCAGATGAAGCCACATGAGACGAGATATCCCACGCATGATCTTGAGTTGGGAGCGGTGGTTTTCACACTCAATATTTGGAGGCAATATCTTTATGGGTCTGCTAGACTATCTACACGGATCACAAGTGTTTGAGGCATATTATGGATCAGCCGAACCTGAACATGAGGCAGCACGGGTGGCTGGACGTGGTCAAAGCTTATAACTACAAGATCCTTTACCATCCGTGTAAAGTGAACGTGGTTGCGGATGCCCTGAGCCGCAAGTCGGCTGGACCTTTGGTTGAGGTGGCATGTATGAGGATATCTATGGATTCTCCACTTGTGGGTTTGATTATGGATGCTCAGTCTGAGAGTGTTCGAGAGGAGAATTGGAAGATTGAGAGGATCGGGGGCGAGATTACCATATTTGTGCCGGATAGTCGTGGTTTGTTGACTCGTTGTGGTCGGGTATGGGTTCTTGTGTCTGGTGGGGTCAGACAGATTGTGTTATATGAGGCTCATAATTCTCGCTTTTCTATCCATCCAAGGGACACCAAAATGTATCAGGATCTGATACTGAGTTACTGGTGGTCGTGCATGAAGAGAGAGATCGCTTGGTATATTGAGAGGTGCTTGACTAGCAGGATGGTCAAGGCCGAGCATCAGAGACCGCATGGCAAGCTGCAGCTATCACACCCCAAAACCACGAACGGTGGAAACGTTCAGGGGTGGAGGACGTCATGTACAATATCACAACAGTGTAAAATAGTAAACAAGCAACAACATCATTCATTGCATTATAAGTAAAGTTTTAATAGATGTGTGTTCTTTCATTGTAATAAGACACCAAAAATATATAATCAAAATAAAAGACGAGACTTGTCTGCTCCGTCTTCTCAAAACCTGGCCACCGTACCTGTCTACTGATGACCTGAGAATACAAGTTATTTTGAAAGAGAGTATCAGCTTTAAAGCTGGTGAATTCATAATTATTTAAGTGTCATTGTCTTGCTTTGAAAAGCTGTTTTAAAAGTCATGTAAACCTCTAATTGAAAATGTTGATGTAAGTATGAAAAGCCCTAGAAAATCCCTTATTTTCTATTATTATGAAATGTAGTCTTCAACAAGACCCGAATGGTTTGTAAGTAAAATGATAGTTTTTCCTTCTATTGACTAGTACTAAAGTACTCAGTCTAATTCATCGTTTATGTGAAAGTATCACAAAATAAAGTAAACAGGAAAGAGTATATGATAGTCTTCTACCAAGACTTAAATGTTCTGTAAGTAAAATGATAGTTTTTCCTTCTATTGACTAGTACTAAAGTACTGAGTCTAACTCATCGTTTATGAGAAAGTATCACAAAATAAAGTAAACAGGAAAGAGTATATGATAGTCTTCTACCAAGACTTAAATGTTCTGTAAGTAAAATGACAGTTTTTCCTTCTATTGACTAGTACTAAAGTACTTAGTCTAACTCATCATTTATGTGAAAGCATCACAAAATAAAGTAAACAGGAAAGAGTATATGATAGTCTTCTACCAAGACTTAAATGTTCTGTAAGTAAAATGACAGTTTTTCCTTCTATTGACTAGTACTAAAGTACTTAGTCTAACTCATCGTTTATGTGAAAGTATCACAAAATAAAGTAAACAGGAAAAAGTACTAGTGTAAGTGTTGTCACTGGGTGCTAGGACTAACACAACATCGCAATAAGCGAAATATGTAACCTAATGAACATCCGAAGATTGTCCAGAAAAAGTATTAATGTAAGTGTTATCACTGGGTACTAGGAGTAACACAACATCGCAATAAGCGAAAAGTATAACCTAATGAACATCAGAAGATTTTCCACTTGTCCTCTGTAGCAGCAGCAGGTGGGTGGAAGGGTTAGTCCCTATATCGATCTACCTAATATAAATAGTAACCTTAGACCTCCGTAGATGGTCATCGACCACTGGTGCAAATCAGTGGGGTTCGAAATGGTTAGTCCCGCCGAGATATCCCATTAAACCGGGATAGGAAAGATAATTTACACAAAAAGTACTAATAAATCATCCTCATGAACCGAGGTTCAAGTATTCATGTAAGTATACACAGGTATTGTATCTACGTAAAGGTATTCATGTAATGTGTTCATGTAAGCGGATTCATGTATCATGTAAGCATATGTAAAGGTACTCATGTATCAGATAATGTACTAGTAAAGACTCATGAATGAACTGACTCTTGTGTGATTCCTTGTAATAGGAATAATGTTTGATATCTTCTAACTATCCCTATGATAGTTAACTGAAAGGTAATTGGTTGTTCAAGTAGGTTTATACACTCTTGCTGCCCAAGAGTGTTGGAAACTAAATGAAGGGTGAAAACTATAATCTCTAACATATATATGAACATATACGTATAAGTATAGTTTGGTTCAAGAAGGTAAAAACGGTTTTGTACGACATCTAAGAGTTTTGAACAATAATTAACAAGGACTTGATGTCATTTTAATAAACCTTTCAAAAGTAATACTTTTGATAACAAAGTATTTTTAAGATTTGAAACCATTTCATGCATCACATTTTGTAGTATGTGAAATCTGCTGATTTAAAACACAGTTATAAAATACATATAAATGATTTAATAACATGTTGTTTTCTACTTGTATTCCCCCCCCCCCAATTAAAGCATTTAAAATCATTTAAAACATTGATTTAGGGGTATGAACTCACCTGTAGATGGTGGTTTGGATGAACTGGATGGTGTAGGATTGTTAGGTGTCAAGTGAGGACTTGTACACACACTACGATCCTAATGAACATATAATCACACATATATGCACTCAATTAGTCTTAACTTACTAATTGATCATTTTAAGACATCCTAGAACATAATAAGCACTTTATATAAGTGTTTTAAGCCCTAAGGATTGCATCTAAGCTATTATGGGACAAGGTACTTGGGTTTAGGGTTCCAAAGGACCCCATACTTGAGTTTACTCTCCATATAACCTCACACATGGAGTTTACGGTTGTAAACTCTTGAGTTTACGACCGTAAACTCCAAGACTTAAAGTCCTTGGTTGTTTTGAGGTGTTAAATGATCCCTAGAAGCATTCCAACTTTGTGGGTTAATTCTTGGAAGGGTTTAAGGCATAGAAACACTCCTTTAAGGAGTTTATGGCCCTAAGGCCATTTCCTTGGGAGTTTACTGCCGTAAACTCTCTTGGAATGTTGTTTTTGTTGCTTTTAAGTCCCTTGCACATGTGGTATAGGTCTTAGACTTTTATTCCAAGCATATGAAGGCCTTAGGCACACTTTGGTGCCCTTCTTTGATGTTCACGGCCCAAGAACCTTATTAGGGCCGTGAACTCACTTTGAGGGGTGTTTTTGATGTGTTTTGGTCCTTGATTTAAGTGGGAACAATTCCTAGTAAATGTCTAAGGCTTTAGGTGCCTTAAAAGCACCCTTTTGTCCATGATTTTGGAGTTCACGGTCCAAGATCTTCTTGGGCCGTGAACACCTAAACTTGGGTGATTCTTTGATGTTTTCTTGTCCCTAATACACTTCTATACAAGTCCAAGGTAATAGCACGTCATGGGGGAAAGTCTAGGCTTTGTTTCGGGAGTTTACCGCCCAAGAACACCTTGGGGAGTAAACTCCTAAATCTAGTTATTTAGCTATATAAAACATGTTATAAACACATAATAAGCTTTCTAACACTACTAGGGAGAGTTACTCACGTTTTGGTATAAAAACCCGAAGATCCGTGAGAGAGAAAATGGCTTTTCTCTAGTTGGAAATGCGAATAATTAATGAATTTGGTTCAGAATTCTATTTATAGTCCTGAGATATTTTTGGCAGAAATATTTTTATTCCTGAAATAATTTCTAATTTAACAGAGTGTTGGAATAACAGTGTTGCACAAAACCCTAGTGCATCCACTCTCCTGATATTTCCTGAAGTGTAAACCCTGAAGAACTCAAACTTATACTAAAAAGTCTAAAAATCAACTGTGACTGTTATAACTTCTATTGAAGTGATATTATTTGTTCAGAATGGAAATTTCGGGTTGTCACATCATCCCCCTGTTAAAGGGAATTTCGTCCCAAAATTAGAATTTAGGCAAGGAAGTAGGTACGAATGATCGAGTCGTTATGTGAACTTCCTAATCGATTGGCTCTCGTGCTCCTAAGTGAAATCGGGTTCTCGGTTGGTATCCCAACGAACCTTCACTAACGGGCGATGGCGCTGCTTCGTCCGCTTGACCACTCGGTTGAGCGTCACAACGGTTTTAATACGAAGGCGAGGATCTCGTTAATCTCGATTTCGTTGAGTGGGCTTACGAGAGTCCTGACGGAAAGGTATTGTTTAAAAATTGAGACGCGGAGGGTAACATGTACGTTACTGAGTTCGCGGAGTAAATCTAGTCGGTGAGATGCAGGACCGATTCTGGTAGGAATCTCGGAGGTCCTAACTATATTGGATTTAGCTTTCCACGCCTTACGAAGCGTATTTAAGCCATTCCCAGAGTGAGGTTTCTTAAAGAATTTGGTCACTCACTTGGTATTCCAAAGGTTCTTTCTATTGCTTAACTTCCCAGTCAAGGGCCACCCCTCGTTGGGTCAAAGTCAAAAGGGTTTCTGAAATTTGCGAGGAGTTCTGGTTGGACTATGATAGTAGGTCTGTAAGACCTAGTATTTGGCGAATTTTCCCGTCGGTGACTACGGTGCCGACAAATTCCCAACGGTTTTGGATAACTTGTCAGAGTACTCAAGAATTTCCACATCACTAATAGTGTGTCTCAGGAAATCTGACTCTTAGTTCCAAACCTCATGTTCAGAGAACTTTGCGAAAAGTATCTCCGAGGGTAATGTTTCCATGGGTTCTTTCTTACTACGAGGGTAGATAAGTAAATCATTTCATGGAGAAATGACGAACTGATCCCAGTAAAAAAGACGTACTCCACTCATTTAGCTCATGAATACTGTGGGCGTATTGGTCCTATCCGAGGGGTATCACTACTGACTTGAAATGTCCGCATTGAGTTCGGAGGATAGTCTTCAGGACATCCTTCTCTATCACATCGAACTGGTGATATTCGGATCTCATGTCCATTTCTAAAAGTAACTCTTTCCCTGTGTTTGCTCAATCAATTCGTCTAAGCGAGGCAGAGACAACGATTTCTAAAGGAAATCTAAATGAAGTCTCCGGTAGTCGAGGTACATATGATGCACTCCGTCGACTTCTGGTAAGAATAAGACCAGAGCTCTCAAGGGTGAGAAACCTGGTCTTCTAATTCTATTGTTGAGTAGTTCGTTGTGTTGTCCGGGCTGTTCTTGTATCTTCCGTAGATGTTTAGACTGTAAGGTGTTCTGGTTATAAGAGTCATATTGGGTCGTAAGTTTGTTCACATGCTAAATGCAATTACTCGTAGTCTTGGGCAGTCTCCGTCCAGAAGTTCATATTACAATTCATACATGGTTCAATGATCACAATTTCGTGTATACGAGTCGTATATAACTAAGGTTGAAAAGGTAGTCGAATAACTGATTCTTCCTTAACCTCACATCCCATCGAGGGAGAAGAAGTTATAGTGAAATCATCAATTCTAAACCTGTAGAACATTGATTATATATCACTCTCATGTATACGTTCTTCAGTGATAGGTCAACCGTATGAATCCTGGAGTTGAACTTGACGTACTGCACGAGTAATATTGTGGGGGTTCCTTCGGAAAGGAAAGGAACTAAAAGGTACTTCATGCATGAGTACCACGGTGTTCCGATATGACAGCTTCGCTGAAAGACGTTTACTGAGAAAGAGATGTACTTATGAAACTGGTATTGCGAGGATCGAATGGAATCGAGTCGTATGATAATGTCGGAATCATACAGAAACTTAAAGACATTAGATTTGAACATAAAACGTCTACAGACAAAAACAACTGTACAACCATGAACAGAGTTACCGTTACAATACTATTGCTGCAAATAAGATATACTACAAAAGACAAGTATACGCAGCACGAGCATCCTATACCGACAGGATCCCGCAAAAGATAAGACTCTAGTTGCACTAGTTTTAAACATGTTTTTGAACATACAAAATACTGACGATTTGGAGGGAACCTATACTATATTAGGGTCCTTAACTGCCTCTTTGCATTCTGAGGTCAAACTCCTCCGGATTTGTCGTTGTCCTTCTCTGTTGGACAGTCCCTCTTGAAGTGTCCCATGACGCCACATAGATGGCATATCTGAGAGGTTTGGACATTGGTGGTTGAACAAATGTGTTGGATCTGGATCCTGCAGCAACTGGCAGTATGTCCATTCCTGTTGCACTTATAACAGTGTAACGGTCGGCAACTACCCAGATGATGAAAGCTACACCCATAACATTTCGGTAGGTTTCCGGCATATTGTCTGGTTGGTGTGGGGACCATTGGGACACCAGAAGGAATGGTCGTAGGAGGTGTAGATGTCGTAGCTGTGTTCTTATTCGCCCCTCGAAGCGATTTGTTCTTCCTTTTGGCCCAAAACTTTCGGCTGTTACTCTTGGTCTCGGCACTCGGGGTATCGTGGTAGTTTGTTGCTCATTGCGGTGCTTGATTGTTACTTGGATTGGAATGGTTGTTGACAATCCCGCTAACACTTGCGCTGTTAGCGTTCAGATGGGTCAGAATAGCTGACACGACAGCCGAGACTGCAGCTTGAAAGGTAGTTGCATCAATCTGAAGAGTTGGTGTTTGGTTGATGGGCTGATCGTTTTTCTTGGACGACATGATTTTGTTACACCGAAAGAAAATGAATTTGTGAGCGAAAATGGTTGAACCTAGACGTAGTTCGATCGCTCATGTAAAGAATAGAAGTATGTTCTCTAAGGTTCGACCTACATCCCTATGATGCAGTCCTACTACGGAATTGAAGTATGTTCACAAAGGTTTAACCTACATCCCTATGATGCAGTCCTAGTAAAGATCGGAAGTAAGTTCTTACAACGGTCTCAAGATGTTTGTTGTTCGAACCGAGGTATCATTGGTTGGTGAATAACATGATCCAACCATTAAAAGAGACTTGGAGGTGTCTCCGGAGTTAAATTGCTATAGTCCAATGACTTGACTAGAGCATGTTTCAAATAGACTCAAATGAAAGTATGATAAGAGTATTTGAATAGAGAAAGACATAGAAGTTAGCCGACTGTCAATATCTTTGATATTCACGATGTAAAGATTCGGGAAAATGACCTTGTAAAGGTCTTACATCATATCCACATAAGATAGTTCCTGACAGCATAAAGACCTAACCAAAAGTACTTACAGTACAAGATAGTTTCATAGAAAATGCCACATCGGGCATAGACAGAAACACGATTCCTTTCTAACAAGGAATATAAAGTAAAGTATCTACTACTAGCGACGGTCATCCCTCTGGTGAACTCTCAGTTCAGCCAGTTGGCGTTCCATATCGAGAAGTTATCTTTCGTACACCGCCTGGCGTTCTCGGAGCTCTATGACTTCGGCTCGAGTTTCAGCTAGCGCTTGCAAAAAGGTTTCATGGTCTCTCTCAGGCCTCTCACGAGCATGTTCAAGGCGACTGGTGTGAAGCATATGCATTCCTCCATTTGTATCTACTTCTGCGATATGTTGTAGAGCTGTCATGCCCTGAATTTCGTTTCGGGCAACTCTACGGATCAGAATTGGTAGAACTTTGTTTGTTGAGCTCCCTTCACTTACGTTATAAAAGCTTCGGTCTCCATTAAACGACATAGGTTGATTTTGACCTTCGCTCCATGTTTCCAAGCATTCCACCCACGGAGGCGTCGGGCCATGAAAAGCCAGACGAGGGTTAGGAATTGGAAAGGGAGCTGTCTGAGGTAGGTTCTCAACCTCGGGTTCGGAGATGGCACTATCTGAGAGGTCTTCAGCATGGTGATCATTCTGAGGGATCGGATGATCACTATCTAGTTCTTCTCCAAACCATCCAGCAATAACTTCGTTCGGAAGGAACAGGTTGACGTGGGGATGGAGTCCAGCCATGTTATCTACGCGAGAATTTGGGGTAAGAAAATAATTATTAGACGAACTATCTAGATAATTATTTAGGAAATCTTCATTAGTTACATCGCTATTTGTAAAGTGCATACCAGTTATATGTAATCAACACAGGATAGACCTTCGAATAAGTGACCTTAACTCCAAATTCACAAGTAATAGGGGTAAAGCAAAAATTTCACTGATTCTAAGTCTATAACATCCTAGTTACATATAACTTTAGTTTATCCACTTAGCAACTATCAATTTGGTAATGAAGATCCCGCTTTATTTTTCAAGTATAAAGTACCTATAGTAACACAAAACACCCCTATGGTATTTTAGATTTAGGTTCTGTTATAATGTTCTCATTGTGGTAATGTTGGTAAGTTTTTAGACTTGTTGCCATATCACAACCATTCTTGGGCATGTGTTAATCACTCCTTGGAACAACATAGTTGATCAGGCTATGCCACTCCTAAGACTGACCATACATCTGCAGGCTTACTTGTGATATTCAACAATCGTAATACTTTTGTTCTTGTCATTGCGACACTGATTTTAGTATGAATGCAGGCATGTATACTTTGCTAAATATTTTATTATTTAAAAGTACAAACTCCTAGACAAAGTGTTTTAATCCCAATGTGTTTATAGTTAGTATATCTTTTATGGGTTGATATACTTAATTCACTATAAACAGTGCTCTGATACCAATCTATCACACCCCAAAACCACGAACGGCGGAAACGTTCAGGGGTGGAGGACGTCATGTACAGTATCACAACAGTGTAAAATAGTAAACAAGCAACAACATCATCCATTGCATTATAAGTAAAGTTTTAATACATGTGTGTTCTTTCATTGTAATAAGACACCAAAAATATATAATCAAAATAAAAGACGAGACTTGTCTGCTCCGTCTTCTCAAAACCTGGCCACCGTACCTGTCTACTGATGACCTGAGAATACAAGTTATTTTAAAAGAGAGTATCAGCTTTAAAGCTGGTGATTTCATAAGTATTTAAGTGTCATTGTCTTGCTTTGAAAAGTTGTTTTAAAAGTCATGTAAATCTCTAATTGAAAATGTTGATGTAAGTATGAAAAGCCCTAGAAAATCCCTTATTTTCTATTATTATGAAATGTAGTCTTCAACAAGACCCGAATGGTTTGTAAGTAAAATGATAGTTTTTCCTTCTATTGACTAGTACTAAAGTACTTAGTCTAATTCATCGTTTATGTGAAAGTATCGCAAAATAAAGTAAACAGGAAAGAGTATATGATAGTCTTCTACCAAGACTTAAATGTTCTGTAAGTAAAATGATAGTTTTTCCTTCTATTGACTAGTACTAAAGTACTGAGTCTAACTCATCGTTTATGAGAAAGTATCACAAAATAAAGTAAACAGGAAAGAGTATATGATAGTCTTCTACCAAGACTTAAATGTTCTGTAAGTAAAATGACAGTTTTTCCTTCTATTGACTAGTACTAAAGTAGTTAGTCTAACTCATCATTTATGTGAAAGCATCACAAAATAAAGTAAACAGGAAAGAGTATATGATAGTCTTCTACCAAGACTTAAATGTTCTGTAAGTAAAATGACAGTTTTTCCTTCTATTGACTAGTACTAAAGTACTTAGTCTAACTCATCGTTTATGTGAAAGTATCACAAAATAAAGTAAACAGGAAAAAGTACTAATGTAAGTGTTGTCACTGGGTGCTAGGACTAACACAACATCGCAATAAGCGAAATATGTAACCTAATGAACATCCGAAGATTGTCCAGAAAAAGTATTAATGTAAGTGTTATCACTGGGTACTAGGAGTAACACAACATCGCAATAAGCGAAAAGTATAACCTAATGAACATCCGAAGATTTTCCACTTGTCCTCTGTAGCAGCAGCAGGTGGGTGGAAGGGTTAGTCCCTATATTGATCTACCTAATATAAATAGTAACCTTAGACCTCCGTAGATGGTCATCGACCACTGGTGCTAATCAGTGGGGTTCGAAATGGTTAGTCCCGCCGAGATATCCCATTGAACCGGGATAGGAAAGATAATTTACACAAAAAGTACTAATAAATCATCCTCATGAACCGAGGTTCAAGTATTCATGTAAGTATACACAGGTATTGTATCTACGTAAAGGTATTCATGTAATGTGTTCATGTAACGGATTCATGTATCATGTAAGCATATGTAAAGGTACTCATGTATCAGATAATGTACTAGTAAAGACTCATGAATGAACTGACTCTTGTGTGATTCCTTGTAATAGGAATAATGTTTGATATCTTCTAACTATCCCTATGATAGTTAACTGAAAGGTAATTGGTTGTTCAAGTAGGTTTATACACTCTTGCTGCCCAAGAGTGTTGGAAACTAAATGAAGGGTGAAAACTATAATCTCTAACATATATATGAACATATACGTATAAGTATAGTTTGGTTCAAGAAAGTAAAAACGGTTTTGTACGACATCTAAGAGTTTTGAACAATAATTAACAAGGACTTGATGTCATTTTAATAAACCTTTCAAAAGTAATACTTTTGATAACAAAGTATTTTTAAGATTTGAAACCATTTCATGCATCACATTTTGTAGTATGTGAAATCTGCTGATTTAAAACACAGTTATAAAATACATATAAATGATTTAATAACATGTTGTTTTCTACTTGTATTCCCCCCCCCCCATTAAAGCATTTAAAATCATTTAAAACATTGATTTAGGGGTATGAACTCACATGTAGATGGTGGTTTGGATGAACTGGATGGTGTAGGATTGTTAGGTGTCAAGTGAGGACTTGTACACACACTACGATCCTAATGAACATATAATCACACATATATGCACTCAATTAGTCTTAACTTACTAATTGATCATTTTAAGACATCCTAGAACATAATAAGCACTTTATATAAGTGTTTTAAGCCCTAAGGATTGCATCTAAGCTATTATGGGACAAGGTACTTGGGTTTAGGGTTCCAAAGGACCCCATACTTGAGTTTACTCTCCATATAACCTCACACATGGAGTTTACGGTTGTAAACTCTTGAGTTTACGACCGTAAACTCCAAGACTTAAAGTCCTTGGTTGTTTTGAGGTGTTAAATGATCCCTAGAAGCATTCCAACTTTGTGGGTTAATTCTTAGAAGGGTTTAAGGCATAGAAACACTCCTTTAAGGAGTTTATGGCCCTAAGGCCATTTCCTTGGGAGTTTACTGCCGTAAACTCTCTTGGAATGTTGTTTTTGTTGCTTTCAAGTCCCTTGCACATGTGGTATAGGTCTTAGACTTTTATTCCAAGCATATGAAGGCCTTAGGCACACTTTGGTGCCCTTCTTTGATGTTCACGGCCCAAGAACCTTATTAGGGCCGTGAACTCACTTTGAGGGGTGTTTTTGATGTGTTTTGGTCCTTGATTTAAGTGGGAACAATTCCTAGTAAATGTCTAAGGCTTTAGGTGCCTTAAAAGCACCCTTTTGTCCATGATTTTGGAGTTCACGGTCCAAGATCTTCTTGGGCCGTGAACACCTAAACTTGGGTGATTCTTTGATGTTTTCTTGTCCCTAATACACTTCTATACAAGTCCAAGGTAATAGCACGTCATGGGGGAAAGTCTAGGCTTTGTTTCGGGAGTTTACCGCCCAAGAACACCTTGGGGAGTAAACTCCTAAATCTAGTTATTTAGCTATCTAAAACATGTTATAAACACATAATAAGCTTTCTACCACTACTAGGGAGAGTTACTTACATTTTGGTATAAAAATCCGAAGATCCGTGAGAGAGAAAATGGCTTTTCTCTAGTTGGAAATGCGAATAATGAATGAATTTGGTTCAGAATTCTATTTATAGTCCTGAGATATTTTTGGCAGAAAATATTTTTATTCCTGAAATGATTTCTAATTTAACAGAGTGTTGGAATAACAGTGTTTCACAAAACCTTAGTGCATCCACTCTCCTGATATTTCCTGAAGTGTAAACCCTGAAGAACTCAAACTTATACTAAAAAGTCTGAAAATCAATTGTGACTGTTATAACTTCTATTGAAGTGATATTGTTTGTTCAGAATGGAAATTTTGGGTTCTCACAGCCGCCTCTGGAGGTTCCCATGTTGAAATAGGAGTATATTTCGATGGATTTCACCACTAAGTTGCCGAAGACGGCAAAGGGTTTTGATGCTATTTGGGTCATCATGGATCGATTGACCAAGAATGCCCATTTTCTGGCAATTGGGGAGAGCTCGTCGGCCAAGAAGTTGGCTGATGTGTATATTCGTGACATTTGCTCACCATGGGGTTCTGGTCTCTATTGTTTCAGACCGCGATGTTCGGTTCACCTCCCATTTCTGGCATAAGTTCCACGAGGAATTGGGCATGAGGCTGCATTTCAGCACAACTTATCATCCGCAGACCAATGGCTAGAGCGAGCGGACCATTCAGACTCTTCAGGATATGTTGCGAGCTTGCATCATTGATTTTGGTGTGAGCTGGGACTTCTACCTACCTCTTGTTGAGTTCTCCTACAAAAACAGTTTCCACTCCAGTGTTGGTGCTCCTCCTTTTGAGTTGTTGTATAGGCGGAGGTGTCATACCCCAGTCTGTTGGGGCGAGGTTAGCCATAGGGTCATGGGTCGGACCGAGGTGGTACTGCAGACTATAGAGATGATCCAGCAGATCGAGCAGAGATTGCAGACTACTTAGAGTCGGTAGAAGAGTTATGTCTACCGACGCCGATCTGAGTTAGAGTTTCAGGTCAGTGACATGGTGTTGCTGACGGTCTCACCCTGGAATGGTGTGATTCGCCTCAGGAAGAGGGGAAGTTGGGCCCTCGATATATTGGGCTATTCCGGATTATTTCCAGGATTGGCAAGGTTGTGTATAGATTGGATCTTCTGGAGGAGCTCAATCAAATTCATAGTACTTCCCACGTTTCGTAGATACAGAAGTGTATTTTGGTCGAGGATACAGTGGTATCATTGGATGACATTCAAGTTGATGAGCACCTGAACTATGTTGAGAGGTCAGTGGCTGTTCTGGAAAGACGACTTAAGGCTCTGCGTAACAAGGAGATACCTTTTGTAAAGGTACAGTGGCAGCATTGGAGGGGATCCGAGTGGACCTGGGAGCAAGAGGTTGAGATGCAGGAGCATTATCTGGGTTTGTTCACCGTTGTAGGATTCTAGGACGAAGCCTAGTTCAAGTGGGGGAGAGTTGTAACATCCCGATTCCCAGGTATGAGAATTTTATATAAAAAGGGCAATTTTCCTTGGAACTCGTCGAGTTGATGGCCTCAATTCGACGTGTTGAAAGTTTACGGGTCGCGGATCTTTTTGAACCAACTCGACGAGTTGGAGAATAAAACTCGATGAGTTGGTGGCTGAATATGAAACCCTAATTTTTCGAGTGTTGCACCCTATTTAAAGGCCTTAACTCCCATTGTTGGTCTGCCTAATTGCCCCTTCTGTCCAGAAAAGCTAGCCTTGTGTTTTCTCTCCTGTTTTTTAGTGTGTGTGAGGTCAAAGAGTGTTTCCTTGGTGTTCTCTTGAAGAATATTGAAGTAGGTGGTGCATAGCGTGAAGGGAGAAGCTTTAGATCCATAATCTTCTTGAGTTTAGCTACTCTTTTGAGGTAAAAAGTCGAAAACTTACTCATCTATTGCTTAGATCTCTTCCTTGGAAGTTTATTGTCATTTTTGGCTCATTTTTGGGTTGTTCTTGGTTTGAGCATGTCCTGAAGTTATTGTTGGATTAGTGTCTAAGTCCATAACTATTTTGGTATGTGCTTGACCCGATTATGAGCATGGTCCTTTTGGGTTGCCTTCACCATAGCAATATGTAGGATGAATTAAGGAGAGAGAGGTTTAAATATGATTTATTAATATATTATGAGAATAATATATTAAAGGAGAAATCATATTGTTTAATTAATATTAGTCAATAATTAATTATGAATTAATTTTGTGGCTAAAAGAGATTAATTAAACTTAGGGGACTGGACTGCAATTATTGGATAATTGAGTTATTGGGCTAAGGAATGCTAAATGAATATGGGGTGAACGAAATTATGATGAAAGCCCATCATATTTTCGTCCATGGCCTTATCCAGAAGGTTCCATGGGTTGCTTAGAGTTTAAGCTGTCCATTAGGGTTTTGACTGAAACCCTAGCAGCCCACACAAGTATATAAAGGACCCCTTAGGCTCCAAAAACGTGTGGAACTAATTCTCTAGGGTTTCTAGCTGGTTTTGGGCAGCCTCCTTTCTTCTCCTCTTCATCCAAGTTGTATATGGTGTTTGTGACTCCATTAGAGGTGCAGCATTTGAGGCACTAAGCTTTTGAAGCCAATCTAAGCAAGGAATTGATTGTTATTGCTATATAACAATCAAAGGTAATTCTCTAAACCCTAATTCAGTTTATAATATGTTAGATCTAAGTTTATTAGTCTTGGATTCAAAGCATGTACAATAGAGAAACCTAGATCCAAGCATTAGGGTTTGTATGAGCACATAGGATTGTTCTTATGCCTAAAACCCATCAGTGGTATCAGAGCCTTGATTGGTTTCAATTGTATGTGATGCTATGTTGCTTTATTTGCTGAAAAACGAATTTTTGGCCTCTGCCCGACCTGACTCGGCGAGTCAGTGGATGAACTCGGCGAGTCTGTCTGACTCGGCGAGTCCAGTCCCTGACTCGGCGAGTCCAGGGGTCAGACAGAGGGATTTCCGGGTTTTGGCTGTTGTTTTGACTTGGTTTTAATGCCTAATTCGTTTTTTGAAGCTAAAATCCGAATTTTATCTTAATTAAATGTTTATCCTTGCCAAAACAATAGATAATTTCAAATCTTTTAAATATTGGTTGTTTATGTGATAAATATGAATTATTTAAAGTTATTTGGTAACTATCTGATGACTAAAATAAGATTAGGTCAAAAATAGATAATTATGAAATTAATTGTTTAATTTGAATTATTTGTTGTTTGATCCCTAATGTTTTGAAATGTTTCAAAACTTGCCCTCAAGTTTTGGAATTTAAAGTTTGACTAAAAGTTTAATTTTGAAATGTTAAATTCTAAAACCCTAGTAATTTGAAAAAGTTCAAATCACACCCTTATGGTTTTATTAATTAATTAAAATGTATAATTAAAAGTGATTTAATAAACCCATAAAGTCTTGGTTTACATTTAATTAAATTAAAAGTATAATTTTACTAAATTAAACCATCTAGTATTTTAAAATTGTAAAATACACCCTATACTATATATAACATTAAAAGTCTAATATTATATATGTATGAGTAAACAGTCAGTCTTACCGTTAGTAGGCCTCATTCACGAAGCTGGTCTATAAGGGGTGTTTAAGGAAATTGCCTATAAAATGGCGATTGAATGGGTATCCACTCTTACCCACCGCACTCTTGACTAGTGGAGGGTCGTTAGCCGAACGGGTAGGATAGGACAGAAACCTTCCATTATAAGTATAATGGAGTACAAAGTAACTAAATCCCTTTTCAAATTCCCAAATCATAGTTACTTTAGGAAAAATGTGAAATTGTATGCTAATCCATAGAATTACACTTCGTACCCCTGTCAAACGTTAGTGGAGCGTGTGTGGTTAACCGGCACACTAATTTGGGGATGACATTGATAGCGAAGGGTGACTCGATGTTTGTCATAGATCAATGGAGCGTGTGTGGCTAACCGGCACATTGATTAGGTGATAGTAGCATTGGGTGCACCACGTGATTCGTATGGTTATTCACACCTTGTTTGTGATCCTCGGCATCCCAGTCACAAATAGTAGGGCATAATCGAGATTAAACATGCCATTGAAAAGTTCAATGAATCTCAAAAGATCTAGGAGTTTCAATTCATTTAAAACTTAATCTTCCGTTTCGGTTTTCATGGTGGAAATTGGTAAATCGTCATTTGCCTACCTTCAAATATTTTGCAACTAGATTACGGCATCCCTCTTCTAGGTTGTAGAGTATTGTGTTGGATCCTAGCTTGATGTTTCATTTGGGTGTTACATCAAGAATTCTAATCAACATGACTTGAATTTTCTCCCGTTTTGTAGATGTCGGGATCTTACAATGGTCTTCCCAAATCCTTTGGAACAAGCTTTCCAAATGAAGATGACGTTCCGAGATACAATCAAGGAAATGAGAGTCATGCTTCACTTCCTCCACCTCCTCCAATCATTCTCCCTGACCCACAAGTTCAAAGGCTTGAAAAGTTCAAGCTCACTCAAGCCCTTTTGGCAAGTAAACACGAAGATGGGAAACCTGTGTGTGCACACGTCTTAGAGATGAAGTCACACATTAATAGGTTAAGCATGTTGGGTGTCGAGATTTCAAGCGAGTTGGCTGCTCACTGGGTTCTTCAGTCACTTCCTGAATCATATAGTCAGTTCGATAAAGAGTACTATATGATGGATCACGACGTAACCCTCATTAATCTCACCTATTTGCTTATAGCTGCTGAATCAACAATGATTTGGCGTGCTGGTCAAGCAAACTTGTCTGGTGAATCAAACTCCCAAAGTTCAATGGACACTGGCAACATCGGAAGTGCAGAAAGAACTAAGTCTGTGATTGTCCGATGTGCTGTGCCAAAGGATTCCATTTGCTTTTATTGCCAAGAGAAGGGGCATTGGAGACGAAGCTGCCCTAACTACCTGAGAGATCTAAGAGATGGGAGAGTCAAGACGTATGGCTCTGCTTCAGGTAAAATCTATTATCTAACTCTTTTGAGTTCCTATTCTAGATTCTTAATACATGATGTGATAAGATTACATTTTGATGTTTTGTAGGATCGAAGAAAAGAGAGGAAGCTTGAGGGAAGAAGTGAGCTGAATCTAATCATGAAGAAATGGATTTCGATCGCATTACTTGAAGAATGGATTCTTGAGCTACTACTTGGAGTTAGAATAGATTGTTAAGAAATATGTAATAACATAGTTTTTCAATTAAATTGCATTGTAAAGACAAATTTCTTTCCGCAATAAAATGAATTTTGATTTTATCTTATTTATTTATCCTTGCGATGGCATGTATGAAAAAATTGATGTTTGAATGTTTCTATTATTAGCAACAATGGATTTGATTCTTAATTGTATTATTTGTGGAAATATCAAAAGTTTACCAAATAGGGAGAGTTTCTCATCGCCCAAGTTTCAATTGGACAGAAACTTGGAATCATGCAATGTGTATTGTATGATGAATGAAAAACTTTCACATTTGGGAAACTTAGACTAATTCTTTGACAAAGTGTCAAATTGAAGGACTAGGAAGATCAATTACACTAGGTTGTGCGTTGATCAAGTCTACCACAAGAGTGACAAAGATATTCGTCATGATTTACTAAAGTTTAGTAAATATGGTTATACTTATAAGATTGAGTATAACTCTGAGTTGACTGAAATAGTTTCAATCAATAGCAGAACGAATAAGAAGAATCAAGAAGGCAGAAAGATAAAAGTTTCTCCATTCTAAGAAGAAGGGAGAGTACCTTTTATTGTGTTTTATGATGAAGTCTTAATGATTAAGAACCATATCTCAATTGATCCTCTAAGTGAGTCTTAGTGCATTTTCATGTCTAAGAAGAGGAATCGAGAATTGTAGAAATGGTTAAATCAAAGAGTCAATCATACTTCGTTCCAATATCAAGTCTTAGAGTCATACTCCAAGATTGTGACATTGAGTGACAAGTCTTAAGTAGGTGTATAGCACTCATCAAATGTGGAATTTGGAAAAGTTTTCTTATTCTTGCACATTAGAAATTGGTAAGTTGTGATGTCTTGGATAAGACAAAGACCAACTAGGACCAATTTGTGAAGTGTTTTGTCTTGATAAGAACTACACTAACTCTTGAATGTTTGCTTTGTCAAGAAATCTTTCTTGACAAGAGAATCTTATATGTCAAGGAGTCAGTGGGAGTCTTAATGGTCTTGAAAGGTTTCAAGAACAAATCAAGAATATACCTTATCGATGATCACTAGCACACGACTTGAGGTTTGCAACCTATCGTGCTGACATTATTTTGTTTTTGTGCCATTCCAACTGAGTTAATTGCGTATGTGAGTTCTATGAGTTCTCATTTGAATGCATACTAGAGCCTTAGTCGATGGAAAGTACATTGATATGTAAGGACAAGTTACTAAACTACTTGGAAGACATGGTGGGCACTCGTGTTACCATAAGGCAAGAAATCAAGATTAAGAAAGTTCAGTCCATATGAGTTTGGATTTGTCGCAAACCCTGGTTTTGGCAAATTCACATGGATAGGAAATCATACACCATAAAATCTAAGTGTCATAAGATTCCCTCCTTCATGAAAAATGACTGTGAGGAAATGCTTTCACTAAAAGAAGATTTTAAGAAGATAGCGATTGTGAAAATTGTATTCTCAAAATTCGATTATGGTTACGGAATCCCTTCCATAGTTCGAATTATGAGATTTGGCAATTAGTTTCAACATTTGGAACTTAGTAACATAAGTTCTGAATTGTTTAAACACACATATAAGCTATCTAAGACAAAGGTGTATAAGGTTAAGAAGCCTAGATAAAGGCTTATCGAAGCATCTGGTATTAGAAATATGAATTTCATAAATTCAATAGGCATTGTTTTCTGAAAGTTCATTTGTTTTCTGAATACATGTCAAAGCTAGTGAGAGGATAAGTGTTATGCTTATATGATAATAATCATCATGATAGTGGGAGCATAAGTGTTATGCTTGTATGATTATTATGGCGAGTATTGCAAGTTAGCAATATTAATTATAGAAAAACAAAGATTCAATTTGCAAAGTTGCATGGGTTGAAAAGTTGTTTTAATATAATTAAGGGAGAGAATATTATACTTCGTTTCAAAATCTAAAGCTTAGATTGAGAAATTTTAATATTTTCAGTCAAAGGATACATTGTGTGTTCTTAAAATTCGATTATGATTACGGCATCCCTCTTCATAGTTCGAATTGTGAGAACATGACACATAAAATATTATGGAAAAAGATTGGTAAAGTATCATATCTTTATGTAAGACATTATGCATCATGTCCCATACGCTTCGGGTATAGGATCGATTGCAAATGTTATAATATTTTACCATTCTAAAATTTTCTAAATGTATAGCGCATTTAGAGGGAAAAAGGACTAGAATTGGTTTTGACTAAAATAATTAAACAACTATCAAAGGATGATCCAAAGTTCGCTGAGGATTAGTCGCTTGTGAGTGGTTGGAAGTATAGTATTGGATGGACCATATCGACATTATTATGAATAGATAAGATTCTATTAAGAATGAGTTGTCATATGAAAAATGTGGAAATGTTTCCATATTGGGAGTTGGATATTGAGATTCTATGCCTAGATTAGAAACTTTTATGCAGGAAGGATGTTCAAATGAATGTACTTTGAATGTGAGACTTCACGTCTATGGAATTGTCTTGTAACAATGTCCGATAGAGTACTTCAAAATTTCATTAGCCAAGTCTTGGTGACTTTTGTGCTATGACTTTATGAAAGGATCGTTGCATAAGATGTTAGAATCTAACATATTCTAATAGTAGCAAAGAACCTTGTGTTCTTACACTAATGATAAGGATTGGGAATTGTGAAATGAGCATCATTGAAAAGGTTTTTAAATTAATCTATTTCACAAAGTAAGGACCATAGGAAACATAGTGTGCATGCTTTATGCATGGGACAGCTATTGTTGTAATTTGAGTAATAAGTTGATTTTCTGAAACAGTAAACGATAATAATGAGTAATCAATATGGTGGTTAAATAGAAGTGTTTTATTTACTCTCACAAGTTTGAGGCCATATAGGATTAAGTATTATTGTTATGTTTCAATTTGCATGTTTTGACTTCCAGAATAACTAGGTTATTCAAACATCCACAGTCAGTCATACGTTGGGAGTAGGTATGAATAAAGACTGTCATGAATCGGTCTGTAGATTGTCTGAAGTGTTTAGACATGGCACAAGTTTGTTGTAGAGTTCATGAGTGCTTTGATAAGATTAGAGTATTGGATTAAACCCACGCTCACTTGGATCAATTCATGGTTTTATCACGAGTGATTAGTGAGACGATAATATTGTATATTCTTGAAACCGAGACGTGTGAGTTGTTATTTGTTGGTCGGTTACACATTGATAATAAGTAAACGCACCAGTAACTTGGTGTTATAAAACTTATTGTTGTGTGTGATTCGATCAGTAAATGCAAGTGAGCATTTGAGTCAAAGTTTATCCATTCCTTTTACCCAAAGTGGGATAAAAGCGATATCATTGGGCCTCTCGATGATTTAGTGATGACACCTAAGCGCTTGGCCAAGCCGGGACTAAGTTGATGTGTTCAATTGTAGTCTGTTATCAGTCGTCATAAATCGGAAGTCGGGAAACAGTACAGAGAGAATGATTGAAATTCATGTCTTTTGTCTATACGATATCTTGAGAATGGAGGAATATATAATCCCTTATCTAGAGGACACGCTATCTGATAAGATCAGAGTTGACAGCGGCTTTTGAAAGCTACGATTGCTGATTAGGTTCTGAAGTCATACGGAAAATAGTTATTAGACTTATCCAAGTAGGAGACTGTTGGATTAGTGTCTAAGTCCATAACTATTTTGGTATGTACTTGACCCGATTATGAGCATGGTCCTTTTGGGTTGCCTTCACCATAGCAATATGTAGGATGAATTAAGGAGAGAGAGGTTTAAATATGATTTATTAATATATTATGAGAATAATATATTAAAGGAGAAATCATATTGTTTAATTAATATTAGTCAATAATTAATTATGAATTAATTTTGTGGCTAAAAGAGATTAATTAAACTTAGGGGACTGGACTGCAATTATTGGATAATTGAGTTATTGGGCTAAGGAATGCTAAAGGAATAAGGGGTGGATGAAATTATGATGGAAGCCCATCATATTTTCGTCCATGGCCTTATCCAGAAGGTTCTATGGGTTGCTTAGAGTTTAAGCTGTCCATTAGGGTTTTGACTGAAACCCTAGCAGCCCACACAAGTATATAAAGGACCCCTTAGGCTCCAAAAACGTGTGGAACTAATTCTCAAGGGTTTCTAGCCGTTTTTGGGCAGCCTCCTTTCTTCTCCTCTTCATCCAAGTTGTATATGGTGTTTGTGAGTCCATTAGAGGTGTAGCATTTGAGGCACTAAGCTTTTGAAGCCAATCCAAGCAAGGAATTGATTGTTATTGCTATATAACAATCAAAGGTAATTCTCTAAACCCTAATTCAGTTTATAATATGTTAGATCTAAGTTTATTAGTCTTGGATTCAAAGCATGTACAATAGAGAAACCTAGATCCAAGCATTAGGATTTGTATGAGCACATAGGATTGTTCTTATGCCTAAAACCCATCAGTTATAACTTCAGATCTGGATGTTTTTTGGCCTCCTTGGGCTTAAATTTTCAAGCTTTATCTAGATCTAGGCTTCCTTCATGTTCTAAGTCCCCTAATAAGCCTTCTTTGAGTGTTTTAGCCTCTTGGTGTTATGCACGGATGTAAAGTTAGCAACTTTACGTGGTTTTTCAGCTTTTGGGTTCCAAATCTACATTCTTCAGCATTAGAAGGGATGAAGAAGGACTGAATAG
Organism: Lactuca serriola; assembly: GCF_051521515.1. NCBI lineage: Eukaryota > Viridiplantae > Streptophyta > Magnoliopsida > Asterales > Asteraceae > Lactuca > Lactuca serriola. The sequence continues at coordinate 396,632,274 of NC_136411.1, forward strand.
GTTAAGCTGAAAAAACTCAACGAGTTGTCCAGACAACTCGACGAGTTGGATCGGGTTTTTCTGCTTTTCTGGAAACTGTAGGAACTCAACGAGTTGTCCTGATAACTCGGCGAGTTGTCTCGGGTTTTCCCCGTTTCTCTAAGTACTGAAGAAACTCGACTTTATTGTGTGAAACCCATTGATTTTTAACCAATTACAATCATACCATCTAAAAACAATTAATAAAAACAAAAATGAAAAAAAAATCTCATACTTTGGGAGATACAATGTGTTTTTTCATAAAACTCAACTAAAAAGCTTGCATTCTCTAATGAGGAGTGTGGTCAACATTTTAATTAACCCATTAAGTGACAACCTCTTAATGGTTCAACATTCAAAGTGTTTGGTTTATCAATTTTTTTACTTCTGATTGGTCTAAATCCCTCTTAACAATTCAAACAAAAAAACATGTTTAAACCATTATTTGTTGAAGATTACACCTATTACCCCCATTAAGTAAAATATTTCTCTTTCTCTCTCTCTTTCTCCCCCTCTCTCTCTCTCGATCGACTATCTCTTTATCTTTCTTTCTTTCTCTCTCTCTCTCTCTCTACCGCTCTTATCACAGCCTTCCAAAACTTTCATCGGTGTAACTCACACACCCACCACCTTCATCTTCATTCCACAAAATCACCCTTGTTGTCGTCCTCTTTCCTCGAAGCCACCATCGACGTCATATTCCCTCCTTACAACTACCAACGCCATCATAATATCAACATGTATGTAACATTTGTTTATGAAATCCTCTTGGTATCAACATTTCTTATTTTGTTTTTGGAGTCCTCTTTGTATCAATTCTTCTTTAAATTCGTATGCTTCGGTATTCAAGAACACTAACTGTCCCCATAAATATAAAGCTTCTGAGCCAGATACATCTTTAAAAGTACAAGAATCGAACTTGAAGTGGTCTTGAAGGACTACTAGGGTGTTAACTCATTCTTCTTAAACTTCTTCCATTTTTTGTCGTCATGATTAATAATCTCATGTGAATTAGGCATAAGCAACATAAAATAGAAAATAAAGAAGGTGTAGAATATATTGTTGATTGTTATTCTTGAACCTCTTTATCATGCTAATAAGAATCAATAATCCTCCAACATAAATGATTTCAACTTTTCATTGACAAATCAAGAAGCAGATGATAAAAAAATGGATCTATTTGAATCATGAATTGAATGTAATGCTTGTCGACTCCTTTAAACAATGTACCACAGTTGATACCAGTTTCCTTAATTTTGATATGGTAAGGCTTAACTTTCTTATGCAACATGCTCCATTCAATTCTTTGGGAAAAAACTTCCAATACCGTTCTAAGATACAAGGTTCATGGAGGGTTGCGAGCGAATTTAACGCCATTTTTATGTTTGAAAAGCATGGTGCCAAACCTCCAAATCTTGTACCCAATGCAATGATTAATGATTGTAGCATCATTGAGTGTGACAGAAAAGTTGGTCAAATAAGCAAGAGTAAGGGCTTTGTTAGGTGAGGCTTGATAGAGTTTTCACTAATCTAGCTTGTTGCTATGATTTATGGGAGTCTTAATTTAAGGGTAAATGATTAGATTAAAGCTCAAGAAGCCTCGATAACAAAAGTTCCAAAATATAATATATGTGGAACCCAAAATTGTCTTTCCAAAAGAACCCTTGTGGAGAGAAAGGGACTCCAACATATATAGCCACTTATAAGACCGTATCGTACCGATGTGGGATACACTAACACTTCCCCTCAGAGTCGGAGGCTCGATGAGGATAAACATGGATGTGTTGAGCTACAGGGGTGTGGGACGTCGACTCTAATACCATGTAAATATATGTAGAGTCCAAAATTGTCTTTCCAAAAGAGTCATTGTGGAGAAAATGAGACTCCAACTTATATAGCCACTTATAAGACCGTATCACACTCATGTGAGACACAACACAAAACTATATGATGTTGTTGAAGCACCCATTTGCAGTGCTTGTGAGATATTTTCCATTAAAATAAGCCATCCAAGGATCTATTGCCTTATTAAAGCTTCATGGTCTATATATGGTGAATGGTAATGATGCTAACTAGGGGTGAGCGCGGTGCGGTTCGGTGCGATTATTAGTCAAAACCTCACCACTAACCGCAAATGCGGTTAATCCATTTTCAAAACCGCATGGTGCGGTTATTTTTGCGGTGCGGTTAGGCGGTTATTTTTGCAGTGCGGTTTTGTTTTTTCTGTGTTGCGGTTATTAACTGCATGGATTTGGTGCGATTATTTTGTGTGGTTTTTAACCACAGTTTAGAGCCCAAATAGTTTTAAGAGTTCAAACATATTACTTGTAATAATAAAAAAAAAAAAAAAAAACCATAAGGTATAAGACAATTAACTATATAACTTAAACCACAAACAACTAATATCTTAAAAACGTCAAATCAATAGTAATTAACAAGAAATATCTTAAAATTGTCTAATTTCATCATTTTTCAAAGTTAAACATAAGAAAAAACCAACAGTTTTGTCTTCTATTATTTTATCCGTCTTTTATTCATGAAACTTGTGTTATTTTTAATATTTAATAAACTAATAATTGATAAAAAATATATATAATATATGCGGTGCGGTGCGGTTTTTTTGCGGTTTTTGGAAACTAATAACTGATTCGCACCGCAAATTTGCGGTTTTTGAAAAACAGAAAACCTCACAATCGGTTTTTATTGCGGTTGCGGTTTTTCGGTTGCGGTTTATGCGATTTTTGTGGTTAATTTTAGTTGCGGTGCAGTTTTTGCTCACCCCTACATGAATGCAAGAGAGTTAGCTGATGTTGTAAAACCTTGACTCGATTGCGGTTTGGTTTTATACCATCCTTGTATTGAAGATACTTCAAAACCAAATGATTCAAAGAGTCTGACTTATTCAATGTTAAGGTTGCCAAATAAGTCGTAATCAATTCTCATATATTAGGAAAAATAAATGAGTTACCTCTAGATGAGATACTTTGAGTTGTTCCCATTGTGACGTGTAGGATTTAATCTCTTTGAGATTTTGGATAAACACTTCGTCTCTAAATGAAGCAGAAGCGTCTATTTTAGGTATATTTTGTTTTCAAAAATCTTATAATAATAGTTGATATAAAAGACTCTCATCTTTTTCAAAGTATATACAACAAGCTTTTGATTTTTCTTTACTTATTTATCCCTCATTCAAAAATATGTGACAAGCAAAGACAGCTGGAATGACAAATTGGTCAAACCGTTATTTACAATTTGCTCAAATGCTTATAATCCTTAACTTTAAAAATAACATAAGTAATTTAATAGTAGTTTTTGATAATGATATGTAGTAACTAGTAAATTAATTATTATAAGAAAATAAACATTTTGATTCGTATTAAAATCTTATACAACAGTTTTATAAAGAAGAGTCCAAGAGTATAGATCCCGCCACCATACAATAAGATATTAAACAGAAATATAATGAAGCAAACGTGTTCACAGGTGATAGCGACATGATTGAATATTCTACCATTTTTGTCCATGTAGAAAAGTTAGCAATCTTTCTTTCACCCTTTTGTAACAGTAATACCACGGATAATAAGGTCTCTAGTTTAGAAAGTTAGCAGATGGAGACACCTGAACCACTCCAAATACTTGGGAGAAACGATATAAAACGAAACACATCCATCTCCATTCATAAATTTCTTATCTTTTAGCAACATGACGCTTACAACGCCCCTTGTATGCGTTTTCTTTCCTTTTTGTATTCTTTCTTTCAACTCTGTTTACACTTTACCTCTTCTTCTTCTTCTTCTCCATCTAACTTTTTACTTCATCACTGGTTCTAATGGTGATGACTTGCATTCATAACAGGTTGACAACAGAAGCGAAAGGGAGAGAGCAATCGACGAATGGCTTCCGGTTACCTCCTCCCGGAACGCCAAATGGTGGTACTCCGCCTTCCACAACGTCACCGCCATGGTCGGAGCTGGTGTTCTCAGTCTCCCTTACGCCATGTCACAACTCGGCTGGTCAGTCCTCTCTCTCCGTTGACCTGAAACACAAAGATGAAAACAGATTTTGTGCGTTCCGATCAGCATCCATCATAATTAGGGAAACAGTTGTTTTGCCCTAATAATTGTGAAATCGTTCTACTGATTTGAATTTCAGGGGTCCTGGAGTATCAGTACTGGTAATCTCATGGGTCGTAACTCTCTACACGCTCTGGCAAATGGTTGAGATGCACGAAATGGTTCCCGGAAAACGATTCGACAGATACCATGAGCTCGGGCAGCACGCTTTTGGGGAAAAACTCGGTCTATACATCGTCGTTCCACAGCAGCTCATCGTTGAGGTCGGTGTCAACATCGTGTACATGGTGACCGGAGGGACATCATTGAAAAAATTCCACGATCTGGTATGTAACGACAAGTGCAAAGACATCAGACTCTCTTACTTCATCATGATCTTCGCTTCTGTCCACTTCGTCCTCTCTCATCTCCCCAATTTCAATTCCATATCTGGAGTTTCACTCGCTGCAGCAGTCATGTCGCTGAGTTACTCCATTATTGCGTGGTCGGCGTCTTTGGCAAAGGGTGTACAGCCGAACGTACAGTATGGATACAAATCGAGTACAACAGCAGGGAAGGTTTTCAGTTTTTTTAGCGCATTGGGTGATGTTGCTTTTGCATATGCTGGGCATAACGTGGTGTTAGAGATTCAAGCAACGATTCCTTCAACACCTGAGAAACCCTCGAAGGGTCCGATGTGGAAAGGGGTGGTTGTTGCTTATATCGTTGTGGCTATCTGTTATTTTCCGGTTGCCATTATTGGGTATTGGGTGTTTGGAAACGAGGTCTCCGATAATATTCTCATCAGTTTGGAGAAGCCTAAGTGGCTCATAGCCATGGCTAATTTGTTCGTTGTTATTCATGTTATCGGAAGCTATCAGGTTCAAAATCTCTTCTTTACCTAAAAAGTCTCAATCTTGTAGTAGTAAAACAAATCTAAATTTTTTTTATTTCCTTTTCTTTTGTAGATTTATGCAATGCCAGTTTTTGATATGATTGAAACTGTTCTTGTCAAGAACTTAAACTTCACACCTAGCTTTACACTTCGATTCATCACCAGGAATCTGTATGTTGGTAAGTCAATTAATCATACAGGGGCAAATGAGTAAAATTAAACTATTCTTTCTGATGCATACAATTTAGTTGCAATGTTTTGTTTCCTTTTACCACAGCATTAACAATGTTCATTGGGATTTGCTTCCCTTTCTTCGGTGGACTTTTGGGATTCTTTGGTGGATTTGCATTTGCCCCTACAACATATTTTGTGAGAAACTTCTTCATCTCATTCTTCTTTTTGGAGTCTCGTGATATAATTTAAATTAATGTTTTGATAAATTTGTGCTAGTTACCTTGCATCATGTGGCTTACAATCTATAAACCAAACAAGTGGAGCCTATCTTGGATTGCCAACTGGGTATGCAGCATTATCTAAACAATCACTTGCTTAATTTTCAACCAGTTTATTTATGTACATATAAATATATTTCTGGTGTCACAAATTTCAGGTGTGTATCATACTCGGGGTTGCCTTGATGATTGTATCACCTATTGGAGGGTTAAGGCAGATCATTATTGAAGCCAAAGATTATGAATTCTTCTCTTAAAAGAATTAAAGAAACTAGCATAGCAGATTGAGTCATATTTAAAAGAAGCTCTTGATGTTATATGGAATAAGGAGCAATTGTTTGATTTGATGGTGTTATAATTTATTTTTATATGTATATGTGTTAAAAGTATTATGAGTTGAAAGATTGTTTAGAAGGGAAAGTGGCCATGGAATCAGTCAAGGAATTTACTTGCAGATGTTTCAACCCTTCCCTTGATACATTTATTATACCCACATTGTGTATGCATATCTGTATATGTATTTCCACTGTAAAATTATAAAGATATTCTCAATTCAATTTGCTATTTTTTTTTACTATGACATCAGTGGGTTGTTTCCTTGCTTAACTTGACTTGTAAATTTGTAATATTTCCCTATGAACGTGTTGATTGTTTGACATACATAAACAAAGAACCTAACTTTGTATAAAACATATTTCCAGTTACAAAAATCATATACCTGACCTGAAGGCAAAGTCAATGTAATTTGGTGAATCCTATTCCTAGGAGTTAAAAAGAATATTTATTTTCCTGTTAAACTTGTAATCATTCAACAAAAGTTGTTTCGTGATGGAAAGTTTCCAACAAGAAACCTACAAAGTCTAGTCCTAGTATTCCCAGATCAATTGAAATGAAATTCATATTGCCAAATCAAATTAGGAGTATAAATAAGCTTTCTCAATCACATCAAACATGCTCACTTCTGCCTATATTTTGCCTTATTAAATTACAACATGGAAGAACAATGGATGAGGAGCGTCAGATTATAATCCTGTTGTTGCAGAATATTCATGGCAGCTAAAGTAAATGACTGTAATTGCAATGTACATAGAACAAAATACATATACATAGCTCAGGAAACTAATAACCCCATGAAACATTCAACTCAAAAGTCAAAACAAGAAGATTGAAGATGCCATCAACAACATTTATTGCACTATTTCAAAAGGCTAACACAGGTACATGATTTTGTTTGAAATCATTATCAAGATTCAAGGGAAGGGATGATTCATACAGGGGATATTGTGTTATAGCCCAAAACCTGAAAAGTATTTGATTAATGTTCCTATCTATTTTTCTGGTCCTCAGGTATCACTATTCTTCCACTATACAATTCAAGCCACCGGTTATAAATCCAAAGTACACTAACCGAAATGGCTGCAATGACAACAGAGATCCAAGAAACCCAAACCCACCTAGGAATAACATCATCTGCATCCCCAGATAGATAAAAAACGAGCATCTTGTAAACAAAAACAGGCCCAAACAAACCTCTAACAACAGAATACAGTGCATAAAACGGAGGAGACAAAACAGCAAACACCTGGGCTGCAATCTTGGAGTCGGTTTTCCGCACTCTTGCCAGCGTCCAAACGTTTTGAAAGAAGCTGGTGACCTCCGCCAGTATCAGTAAAATCAGAATGCCATACGCTCCATGAAACACCAAGTATCGACATGTTATAAACACAAAAAGGGTGGCCAAATGGTGTGCTATGAAGAGGACATCGCTAGGGTTGAAGATGAGATAATGAGAAAGATCCATGACGAAGTATGCAATGCTGTATTCCAGGACGGTATTTTGAAAATCGGTGTTGATCGATGCGAATCCACGATTGGAGTCGGAAAGGATGGCGTGACAGGCCAAGAAAACAGCAGGTGTGCCATGCGCGAGTGACATCAAACAGCTAGCAGCTTCCGGCCGGAGCTTCGGAGTCCAGTTTCGGAAGACGGTAATATGGGCAGTCAAGTAAATTGCAAAGAACATGGAAAAAAAGAGGGGAAGATTTGGGAAAAAAGAATCTAGAATTGGGGAATCCATTATTCTTGAAACCCTAAAACACAAAACAAAATGCCGTTGCTTGAAACCCTAATTCGCAAAATTGAAGGTCAAACCAAAGGAGAATCTTGTATGAATTGATGAAAACGGTTGTTGGGGGAGGGGTGGATAGATGAACAATATGCTATATATATGTTATTGTATGTATATATAATGATGATTTGATGGAGGGAGGGAGGGAGAGGGTAACGTATTTTACGAGACGATGGAAGAATTGAGATGCTGAAAAAGCAAAAACCATGTGGCAGCTTCTCCAATCGTCAACCGCCAAACACAATGGTTAACTTTTGAATTGTGGCTTTCACTTCAAATGTTAATTATTATATAATAAATCCAATTTTATAATTCTCGCTTACCTTTTCGTTACTCAATAAACAAGAGGACTTATGGAGACATTAATATATGCAATATTATTTGTATAAACATGTGGATGATGCAAGCATTTAAGATAATAACTTAAATATATAGTATATCATAATGATTAATGAACAACTTGATAAAGATGTTTGATTCGTCAACCTAACCTCTCTTCACCCATTTTGCGACCATCTACAGTGGTCATCATTGTTGATTTGGCCACAAATCACTAGTGAATATCATCTCATGTTTAACAGTGGCCAGTGGTTAGTGAATTAAAAAATAATTACCATAAAAAATGGTCAATTATGGTGGGAAGGATGAACCATTGGGTTTCCTTCTTTCTCACCGACTCTTTATATTCTCTATCTCTTTCCAAGTTTTTCTATCTTTCTCTACAATAAATATCTTTCTCTATAATAAAATGAATTTTTTTTATATAAAAATAAAAAAAATAAGAGGAATATAATGGTTGATATACCAACATTTTTACAGTTTGTATGTGGTAATGAACTGACACTCATCAATATAATTGTTACTAGTGGGTATTACGGACGATCTTATATACGCCAACAACTTTAGTTTCCAATTTTATCTGTAGCTTTGTTTTTTTATGTCACCTTTGTATTGAATTTATTAGATAAAATGCTATTAAATTTAATATTTTGTAACAATAGACTATATCTTTGAAAACTTGTTAAAAATAATTAATTTACCATCATTTTTTTAAATATTATATAAATTCTCCTTGTCTAGTTTGTTATTTTTAATCATATATAATATTTACAAAAATTATAAAATATATAACAAAAATAAATTCAATATATTACTATACACAATATTAATATGATAACTATGTAACATCCGAATTCTTGGATGTATTTAAATTTAATGTGGTTTGGATTTTTCGGTGGTACCACGTTGTGGTGAAGACATCACACGACGTGGTGATGGTTAATGTATCGTGGGTTTTAAATGACCACCACGGCGTGACATTTGTTTAATGAGAAACTCTAATATCCGGGGTTTACGTCATATTTAAGGGAATGTGATGGCTAGTGTTGCTCACCCTCAGCCTCCATCACACTCTCCCAGCCTGCAAGCAAACCTTATTCTTCATTTTTGCTCTCTAAGCATTTTGTGTTGATTTTTGGGGATTAGAAAAAGAATGAGGTGATTTCTAAACTTGGATTCAGCAAGCAACTTTTCTCACCATCTTATTATGCATCTTATGGACTCTTGTAAGTCCTTAAGTACCAAGCATTTTGGTTCTTATGCCTTAATTTTCATGTCCTTGATTACTGGGTGGTGAGATCTCATAAAGTTTGCAACTTTATGAATCGACAGGTCATTTGGGGTCTTAGATGCTTTGAATCTGGAGTAATATTGAGTTTTAGCATCATGCATGGAAGATTTGGCCGAAAAAACCTCATTTTGACCTAATAGAGTCCAAGACATGCATTGAGCATGCATGTCTAGAAAGTAAGGATTTTATGTTGTTATTTGATGCTAGAAACGTTCTGGAAATGGGGATCCAATAGTGTTCAAGAGAAAGTGCTTAATAAGCTAAGCCAAGTTATGATTTTTTGCACTATTTAGATCTAGAAATGTGATTTCTATTCCTTAGAGAATCTAAAGGGATAAAGTTGGAAACTTTAACCCAGTGCCCACGGTGTGGTGGCTTGGCTGAGACCCGCTTGTTTTGTCATTTAGTGGCCACGGCATGGTGACCTACTATAGTTGTGTAACATCCATAAATTTTTGAAAATTTTAAAACTTTTACAAAAATCCAAAAACCATCATTGTGTGCATATAGTTTTCAAAATAAGTTCGACATCAGAGAAATCCCAGGAATCATGAAACAAAATATGAGGAGGTGCACGGTCACACCTTCGCCTTCCCGTAATCCTCTGAGGTACCTGAAACATAATCCAAAACTAAGCCCGAAGCTTAGTGAGTTCCCCCAAAATACCAATCACAATATTAAAACCAGAATAGTATCACAAACAGCATGCATTCAGAGTCTTCAGTCTGACTAGAATGCCCCACCGGTCTACAGTCTATCTGGTACACTCACAGAACCTACAGCATGACTGGTACACCACCTCGGGCCTTCAGCCTATCTGGAACATTCTCCGGGCCTTCGGCCTGACTGGTACGCCCCACTGGCCTTCAGTCTATCCGGGACGCCCTGGGTTTGTTGGCCTTCAGTATAAAGCAGATTCGCCTCAACCTAACCACACATAACATGTCGATATATACATAACAATTAAACATATAACCAAACAATCAAACAAACAGACAGATCTTACAGATCACTAAGTATAGTATCATCCTATTATCAGGATACAGATCTAATAGATCACTACAATACTCAATCATACAATAATCAGGATAACAATCCAAAAAGGCCAGCCTTGGTGTCTTTGACCCAACAAGTACGGTGAGGAACACTTACCTCACAAGTAGTGTTGAACCGGTAAAATCCAACTCCAAACCTCAGCTCCAGACTCAAAGCCTACAACCACCATGTGACCATTTCTATCAAAACCTAGAAATACCCAAAATGCCCTGAAAGTTAAACTTTGTCAACCATGGTCAAAGTCAAAGTCAACAGTAAAGGTCAACAACCCATGTTGACCTAACTCATCGAGTGCACCTACCAACTCGTCGAGTTCCTATAGTATCCAGAGAAGCGGGGAAACCCTAGCCAACTTGTCGAGTTGGTTGGACAACTCGCCGAGTTTTCCCAAATTAACACATTCTGTCCTTTTTCATCAAGTCTAACACTTTAAAATGTAGATCTGATACCCAAGAGCTGGAAAACCATGTAAAGTTGTTAACTTTACGTCCATGTATGTCACCAAGAGGCTCCAAAGCTCAAAGAAGGCTTAATAAGGGACCAAAAACTTGAAGGGGTCCTAGAACTTGATTGTAACATCCTGTTCCGGATCGTTTTGTGATTTAAGGCTCGTGGGCCATAATCCGGGTATGAGAAAGTTTTGAGACTTTAAGAGAGAAAGTATAGGCCAACTTTGGATATGGATAAGGTAGCTTGTGTGATAAAAGAGTACGGGTTATGCTTTAGAGTCCAAGAGTATCGGAGAAGGCGTTGGCTCGATTTTTATGAATTTTGGGTTTTATTCGTGGAGTTTGAGGTTGTGATGAGTTGCTCAAAGCGTAGCGCTTCTCACCACCTTTCCGTAGATATAAGGTTCATTGGCAACAGACTCATAACGAAGAAGATATTATAGTTTGAAGTTTTGGCAGAATTAGTCCTTATTGAGAAATGGGTGGTAATTGGGTACACTGGGTGATACTTGAGTACATGCAGCGTACTTATGCGCCTTGCATGATCGGGAACGCCACTTAGTACGCTGGGCGTACCAGAGGGTACGTTGGGCGTACTAGGTCCAGAATGAAAACCCTAATGTTGTGGAGTGTCCCTATTTAAGGAACATGATGGCCTCATTTCCAGCCACCATTTCCAGTATCCAAGCCCTCTCAACCCCTAATCCCATTTCTCTAGCTTGTGTGAAGGTTTGTGGATCATTTGAGTGTTCTTATAGAGCTTGTGATGAAGAAGGGGTCTTGAAGGAAGGAAAGCATGTGCTTCTAGCTTGTGTATCTGACTTCTAATCTAGTTGGTGCATCCTCCAGAGGTATCAAGTTTGAAACTTGCTTATTGTTGTTATAATTTTGGTTTTGGGTCCATTTCTAGGGTTTTATGTCCCAAGCTTGAAGCTTTATGAGTTTGATGAACTGCAGAGCATAATACATATCCTTTCATGAGTATTTGGTGGTCTAGATTCAATGAGAACTTGGTTGTCTAGATGTAACGTCCCAAAATTCAAGACTAAAAATTTCTTTTAATAAAACATTACTTAAAGCAAAGTCATCAATCTGAAACATAATCAGAGTACTAAATTCCAAAACACATGTTCCTTATCAGAGTAAACATTCCCAGGCTATCTAATCTATGATGTGTGCCATGCGATCACCCCGAGCTCTTCCCTCCACTACCGGAAGTACCTGAAACCATAACTGAAAACCGTAAGCACGAAGCTTAGTGAGTTCCCCACCCTACCACATACCATGCATAACCACATACTACACATATCGGGCCGTGTCCGCTATCCTGGGCCTCGCCCACTACCTCGGGCCTCGCCGCTCCAGGCCCCGCCTGGTTTCGAGCCCCGCTCGGATACAGATCTGTTTCACTTAGGCCTCTCCTGTCATAGGGCCTTGCCCGCTAACATATAATAACACAAAAACATATCACATCACATAAGCTAAACACATACTAACGAATCTTGTCCTAAGGCCTCGCCTGTCTCTGGGCCTCTCCCTTGTCCTGCTACTGATGAGTCATGGAACCCCGTCCATACTCCTGCTGATAGTGAGGTACGGGCCCATCCCACCCTCACTCCTTCCCTAACTTGGGCCTCGCCCCTGATCTGCTGCTAATGAGATATGGAGCACCATCCACACTCTGCTATTGGTGAGTTACGGGACCTCGTCCACACTCACCTTCCTACCAGGCATATACAAGTATCACACAGACAACAAGTATAAACTATCACATAAACCATTCCTTGGGCACCCTCCCGCTATCATTGGACCTCGTCCTGAATATCATACTAGCATACTGTGCCTAGGGCTAACCCTCGGGTCTTCTACTCACAACTACATGGGCCGGCATTGTGGCAGTAGACCCATTCACACAAAAGGGAAAGTCGCCTGCACTGGCTGAACTTGCTGATGATCCCACTAGTTGCTGCCCGTCAACTCTCTGAACTCCTACTCCACTAGCTCCTCGAGCTACCAATATCAATGCAACACTTAGTCTAACTGACCCCCGAAATAGAACCAAGTCAACTCTGGTCAAGGTCAAAGTCCTGGTCAAGGTCAACCTTCCAGGTCAACCCTACTCGCCGAGTCACCCTACTGACTCGCCAAGTTCATATGTTCAGAGTCCTTCCATTCGCGACTTAACTCGCCGAGTCAGTCCATGACTCGCCGAGTCTACCGATTCCCGAGTCCTGACCTGTCCAACTCACCAAGTCTCCACTCGACTCACCGATTCGAGTCTCAACTCGAAGGGTTTGGGGTTTCGTGACTTGACTCGCCGAGTCCAAGAACAGACTCGTCGAGTCCAAGACAACCTTCAACAGACTCGCCGAGTTGTTCTTCCAACTCGCCGAGTTCCTGCCCAACTTCATCCGACTCGACGAGTTGCTCATCCCACTTGTCGAGTTCCTCCTAATCTTCATGCTACTCGCCGAGTCCTCTCAAAGGACTCGCCGAGTCCATTCAGATCTTCATACATGCAGAGGACTTTTGAGTCATGCTTGGACTCCAAATTTTAGATCTACCCTTCCCAAGCCTATTCCTCACGTAAAGTTGCAAACTTTATGTGTAGAGAAGGAGATCTAGGCTAAATACACCATAAACTAGGGTTTATGACAACCATGCTTCACCAACATACCAAGAGCTGATACTTTATGGGATTCTAGACCAAGACAAGCATGGACCTGAGGTAGCAACCTCAGATCTGAACTTTTAGCTCGAAATGGTTACTATCATGCCAAGAATGCCCAAAACATACACATAGATCTAGGTGCAAAGGAGTCCAAGAACTAGCTTATTACCTCCAAATGCTCAGAAATGTCTTCCCAATCCCAGGTCTATAGCCCCCTTCTTGCACCTCCAAGACCCTTCTTCCTTCTCCAAGCTTTAATGCACTCTTCAAGGCAATAATTAGCTCAAAAATGGATATGGCGGCTAGGGTTTAGTGTTCTGGGTTAGAGAGGCAGTAAAGGAACCCTAGGGAAGAGAATGAGGCACTTAAATAGGCTCCAAGTCCCGGATTTAGGGTTTTCCTCATTCAGACCAGACTCGCCGAGTCTCCTTGGCCGACTCGCCGAGTCGGTCACTTACTCCTCGAACCGGATCCCGCTCGGACTCGCCGAGTTCCTCCTTGGACTCGTCGAGTCATCCCTTAAACTTAGGGTTTTCTTTCCTTTCTTGGCCTTCCTGACTTTGGGTGTTACAACTCTCCCCCACTTAAACTAAACTTCGTCCTCGAAGTTTGCTATGGCCAACCGCCTGCGATCTGCCTCCAATACCCCACCAATTATTCCAACACCAGCTGCCTACCTTCGCTGGTCTTCCGCACGGTCATTCTGACTAACATCAATCCTTGCGGATAATAGTCTTGGGTCAACCCTGACCCTGAACATTCTGGAAACACAACTTACTCAACCGACAATCCTTCTGGTACTCTTCGAGTATTGCACTGAACCCATAGGGGTTCACCCCTTCTTTCCTTGCGCGATTTCCTTACCTCCCCAAGGCAATGCTCCATAACCAACTATTTCCTCTCTCACTGTGAAGATCCTATCTTCACCAATCCATTACTCCCGCTACCTCCTGTATGGGTCATTATTGCCAGTATCCACTGGGCATTTCTTCCTACTATAATTTGGTGTCGAGCACCCCACGATCAACTAACTGAATTCCACCATACACTGCATACCCGCACTGCTACAGACTGAAAATTCTGCTATTCCTCATCTGTCTTCCGGATGAACTGAGACCACCCTGGTCCTTACCAATCTATCAATATCTGGATTACCGGCTCCCACCGGTCGCTGGTCCCAACACAACTACTAGTCGCTCCTAGCGACTTTCGAAGAAACTTCAACCACCTATAACTGCTCAATCTATTCTGCCATTCAGGCACTAGAATCCTGAGATCCTCGATCCCCTATCTTAACACTAAGGTCCCTACCAGGTCCCACATGTGCTGCTAAAACTCACGGGCCTCGCCCACGGGTCCCACCCGCCTCTATCCTTCTAGGCCCACTTGTCTAACCACTCTCGCTCGGGACTCGCCCACGGGTCTCACCCAACCATACTACTGAGCAACCCTGCTCTCAGGTCTCACCTACACTGCTAATCTCATACGGGCCTCGCCCACGGGTCTCACCCAACTATATCATGGAGCGGCCTCTCCCAAGGTCTCACCTCTCTAGGGCTATACAGGCAAACTCCCTATCATTCTCATCCACTACCCATTCCTGATCCCTATCTGGTCACTAGGAGATAAGGGCATCACCCCAACTCCGCTAACAAAGCTACTATGGAATGCTACGGCTTACCCGCAGTCTTACATCACCTTCCATCACTGACTACTAGTGAATGCTATGGCTGCCACGTAGTCTTACAACACTTTCATCCACTGAGTGCTAGTGAATGCTACAGCTACCCCGTAGTCTTACATCACTTTCTACCACTGACCGCTAATACGAAAGCACCCCATGCTGTCAGTTCTCAAGATCCTCCTTCTGACTCACTTGAGTCCTATAGGAAATCCTCCAACCTGAATTCCCAACCACATACTAACCATCACCAATACACGCACTAGCTGAGGGGGAGTTTCTCAAACTCCCAACCCTGAACTCCTCAATCCATCAAACGATGTACCACTTCTTTTCCTTCTTGGAGGTCACGCCCTTATTCTGGATTTACGTGCTCCTACCTTGCACACTCGGAGGATTCTCCCCCACTTCGATCCTGCTTACCCCTTGCTGCTCAATACTCAAAAAGAAATCTCAATCCTTGCTACCATTCCATAATCAATCTGCTGAGGAACCTAAGCTTACCATAGCTAGGGATCTAACCAATCCATCTCTAAAACTATACCACTCCGAACTAGCGAGACATACCAAGTCCATCCCAAGCATGCTACAGTTACTGCATCCTATGCAACCTTCCCCAATAAGGCACATCCCCCCCTAACTACCATTCAATATCCAAGGTGTGCAGATGGCATATACATAATCACAAGCAAGCCACACCATAATACTATACTCATACCAAAATTGATGCAGAACCATAACAATATAATCATGCACAAATAAAAGAACTGAAAACGGAAGTCGCATACCTGCAACGTCCGGCGTTGCTCGCGTCTCCAAGGTAGCCATCTGAAAAGCCCTGCCTCCTACCGCAGGCACCTCTGCACGACCCTGACGGCCGTCTGTGATCCTCAAAGTTGCAGGGGCAGGTGCCATCACCCGTCCTGCTGAAAACAAACTGGGGCACTGGGCCTTCTTGTGGCCCCGTTGATTGCAGTGAAAACATATCAAGTCAGATCCCTGAGTGGTGGTAACAGTACAATCCCTGCTAAAATGACCAGTCCGACCACACTTGAAGCAGCCAGACTCACCGCCGCTACCACTCCTGCACGCGCCCCCGTGCGCCCTGCCACACTTCCCGCACCGGCTGCGGTCCTAATAATCCCTCGATCTCGAATCCGATCCCTTGGGCCTTTTGCCCGAACCCGCAACTACCTAAACCTCATCCGGCTTCCTCTTACGGATCTGCTCCAAATCAATTTCCCTCTCTCTGGCCCGAGAAATCATATCTTCCAGCGTCTTACAGCTGGATCTGCTCATGAACTCCCTGATGCCATCCTTCAACATCTCATGGTATCGGGCCTTCTTAATCTCCTCATCCGCAACATACTGCGGTACAAGAAGATCCCTC
Source organism: Lactuca serriola (assembly GCF_051521515.1). NCBI lineage: Eukaryota > Viridiplantae > Streptophyta > Magnoliopsida > Asterales > Asteraceae > Lactuca > Lactuca serriola. Next base: position 396,648,696 of record NC_136411.1, read on the forward strand.
TCCCTGAACTTGGCGGTGATCTCCGCCACAGTCTCAGTGGTCTGCGTCAAATCCTGAAACTCCCGTGCCAACTGTTGCACCTCAATAATTGGCGAAAACTCCGCCCTGAACCTGGCCGAGAAATCGCTCCAAGTCATCGCGTCCAACGCAGCATCATCCCCCAAAGCATGACCAATCTCCTCCCACCAATCCCTCGCTCTGTCCTTCAGAAGACAGGAAGCGAGTCTGACCTTGTCCCCCTCAGGACATCGGCTCGTACGGAATGCGTTAGCAATATCAGCCAACCATCTGCTGCTAGCGATGGGGTCCCTAGCCCCATGATAATTTGGTGCCCCGCAAGCCCTGAACTCTAGAAATGTCAAGGTACACACTCCCATCAATGCCATCATCTCGGTACGGAAGGCTCCCAGCCTTTCATCCAAAATCTCCAGTATACCCTCCTTGACCGTGCCAAAGATCATAGGAGTCTGATCTAGAATACTGCGTGTAACCTCAGCTGATATCAACTCCCTCATTCGCTCCTCGAGCTGCTCGGCTCCTGAACCCGAGCCTGATCCCTCTCCGGCGCCTGATCCGCCCGCTGGTCTCTCTCTCAACATCACCATGCTGAAATATAATACATCCTCTATCAGAATACTTATCACCGCTACGAGACCAAACACACGCACTACCAGGTTCCCGGTCTTGTCTCGGCCTTTCCCGAATCGAGTACGGATCCTCTGCTTTTAGTAGTACGGACCCATACTACCTTCCACATCTATCCGTACTTTCCTCAGGAATCGGTTCAACTCCACTAGGTCCCTTATCCACTACTACTGCTCCCAGCACTATCTCATCCTAGGCTTACCCTAGGGAAACCTCTAACTCAACTCAAACCAGTCCTCAGCTGCTGAAGGTTTTCTTGTGATGCCAATTAGCCATCACCTGGATACCATCACATGTGACGAGGCTCAGATAATCCTTCAAGTAAAGGACTCGTCCCTACAACGGTTGGACTCAGACAAAAGTTGCGCAATAGGGCCAAATCCAGCACTCTGAGATTATTCAACCCTGATCACATGTGACGTGGCGTATCCACCTAATGGCTAACTCCCATCACTCAAAATCCCACAATGCACAAAGCAAGCAGCATTCGGACAAGGGAAAATCTAACCATAACATACTCAAGCAATCATAATCTCATATCAAGAATCTGTACTAGCATGCAATATAAGCTTATAAACTCAGGCATAACCTAAACAGGCTATCCTACTACTGTCTAACCAGTACTATCATCCAGCTCAAAAGCACATATAACATGCACATAAGGCATCCTCCCTAGATCCTTAGCCCTAATCTAGCATGTTGTTCTAATAATCACAACATAAACTTGTATGGGTATTTTGGGGTACTTACTTGAGCTCGGTTGATTGCATGCACCACACCCTTTTCTCTTATCGAAATTCTTTTCTTTCTGAATTCTTTTTGCTTTTCTAAAACTGTTTTCTTTTTCAAAACTCTTTTTATAAAACAGTCTTCTCATTTTGAAAACTTCCATACCAATTCCTTAGTTTGAGTTCAGACACACTCGAGAGTATGTCCGAATCCCTCAAACCAAGGCTCTGATACCAATTTGTAACGTCCCAAAATTCAAGACTAAAAATTTCTTTTAATAAAACATTACTTAAAGCAAAGTCATCAATCTGAAACATAATCAGAGTCTAATTTCCAAAACACATGTTCGTAATCAGAGTAAACATTCCCAGGTTGTCTAATCTATGGTGTATGCGATGCGATCACCCCGAGCTCTTCCCTCCGCTACCGGAAGTACCTGAAACCAAAACTGAAAACCGTAAGCACGAAGCTTAGTGAGTTCCCCATCCTACCACATACCATGCATAACCACATACTGCACATACTGGGCCACACCCGCTATCCTGGGCCTCGCCCACTACCTCGGGCCTCGCCCGCTACAACGGCCCCGCTGCTCCAGGCCCTGCCTGGCTTCGACCCCCCCCTCGGATACAGATCTGTTTCACTTAGGCCTCGCCTGTCACAGGGCCTCGCCCGCTAACATATAATAGCACATAAACATATCACATCACATAAGCTAAACACATACTAACGGATCTTGTCCTAAGGCCTCGCCTGTCTCTGGGCCTCGCCCTTGTCCTGCTACTGATGAGTCATGGAACCCCGTCCATACTCCTACTGATAGTGAGGTACGGGCCCAGCCCACCCTCACTCCTTCCCTAACTTGGGCCTCGCCCCTGATCTGTTGCTAATGAGATGTGGAACACCATCCACACTCTGCTATTAGTGAGTTACAGGACCTCGCCCACACTCACCTTCCTACCAGGCACATACAAGTATCACACAGACAACAAGTATAAACTATCACATAAACCATTCCTTGGGCACCCGCCCGCTATCATTGGACCTCGTCCTGAATATCATACTAGCATATTGTTCCTAGGGCTAACCCCTGGGTCTTCTACTCACAACTACATGGGCCGGCATTGTGGCCGTAGACCCATTCACACAAAAGGGAAACTCACCTGCACTAGCTGAACTTGCTGATGATCCCACTAGCTGCTGCCTAACAACTCTCTAAACTCTTGCTCCACTAGCTCCCCGAGCTACCAATATCAATGCAAAACTTAGTCTAACTGACCCCCGAAAGACAACCAAGTCAACTATGGTCAAGGTCAAAGTCCTGGTCAAGGTCAACCTTCCAGGTCAACCCTACTCGCCGAGTCACCCTACTGACTCGCGGAGTTCATATGTTCAGAGTCCTTCCATTCGCGACTTGACTCGCCGAGTCAGTCCATGACTCGCCGAGTCTACCGATTCCCGAGTCCTGACCTGTCCAACTCACCGAGTCTCCACTCAACTCACCGATTCGAGTCTCAACTCGAAGAGTTTGGGGTTTTGCGACTTGACTCGCCGAGTCCAAGAACAGACTCGCTGAGTCCAAGACAACCTTCAACAGACTCGCCGAGTTGTTCTTCCAACTCGCCGAGTTGTTCTTCCAACTCGCCGAGTTCCTGCCCAACTTCATCTGACTCAATGAGTTGCTCATCCCACTCGTCGAGTTCCTCCTAATCTTCATGCTACTCGTCGAGTCCACTCAAAGGACTCGCCGAGTCCATTCAGATCTTCATACATGCAGAGGACTTTTGAGTCATGCTTGGACTCCAAATTGTAGATCTACCCTTCCTAAGCCTATTCCTCACGTAAAGTTGCAAACTTTACGTGTAGAGAAGGAGATCTAGGCTAAATACACCATAAACTAGGGTTTATGACAACCATGCTTCACCAACATACCAAGAGCTGATACTTTATGGGATTCTAGACCAAAACAAGCATGGACCTGAGGTAGCAACCTCAGATCTAAACTTCTAGCTCGAAATGGTTACTATCATGCCAAGAATGCCCAAAACATACACATAGATCTAGGTGCAAAGGAGTCCAAGAACTAGCTTATTACCTCCAAATGCTCAGAAATGTCTTCCCAATCCCGGATCTATAGCCCCCTTCTTGCACCTCCAAGACCCTTCTTCCTTCTCCAAGCTTTAATGCACTCTTCGAGGCAATAATTAGCTCAAAAATGGATATGGCGGCTAGGGTTTAGTGTTCTGGGTTAGAGAGGTAGTAAAGGAACCCTGGGGAAGAGAATGAGGCGCTTAAATAGGCTCCAAGTCCCGGATTTAGGGTTTTCCTCGTTCAAACCAGACTCGTCGAGTCTCCTTGGCCGACTCGCCGAGTCGGTCACTTACTCCTCGACCCGGATCCCGCTCGGACTCGCCGAGTTCCTCCTTGGACTCGTCGAGTCATCCCTTAAACTTAGGGTTTTCTTTCCTTTCTTGGCCTTCCTGACTTTGGGTGTTACACTAGACCTCTCCATGCATGTGTTAAGATGAGTAAAGAGAGTCTTAATGCTCATTTTTTGGAAGTTGGGTCCTATTAAGACATGTAAACTGATAAAGTCGCCAACTTTATCAGTTAGGGACTTGTAATGAAGTTTCCCTGAGGTTTGGATGCTTTGGGTTGAAGTGGTTAAGTCAAAAAATTAAGGTTTGTAGACTAGAGCAGTACCCCCCGCGTATTGAATTAAGTCCCCCGAATAGGACTGCGTGTATGCTGAGCGTACCAAGAGAGGTACGCCCCACATAATCTTGTTGTGGGCTTTTTGGGCTAGATCTCATTTTGGGCCGTAAGTGTTGGGTCTTGGTTTGGGCTTGTTGTATTAGAGATTTTTGGTCAGGGAAATATATATGTCTTGGACCCATGTGTTGGGCTTGCCATTTTGGACTTAATTTTTGGTATTGGGCCTTGGTGGGCCCAATGTGCTTGGGTTATTTATGGGTCAGGTTAGTAGGACATCTTTAGAATTAATGTGTGGGGGCTTGGTCTTAGATCCTAATTGGGTTAATGTGGGTTTGGCTCAGTGTTAGATGCCGATGTGCAGCAGCAACATTTATATGATCTGTTCATCTTCCGAGGTGAGTCTTCTCACTATACTTACCTGTGTGGTAAAGCATGAGTGACCGGAGGGTCTTATTGTGTTATTGACCAGAGGGTCTTATTTATGTTGTAGACCGAAGGTTCTTATTTATGTTATTGACCGGAGGGTCTTATTTATATTATTGATCGGAAGGTCTTATTTGTATTACTGACTGGAGGGTCTTATCTGCTTTATGTGCTACTATGCATTATGTCTTTATGACTTATGTTGTTATATTATTCTGTATATATGTTGAGCTATGACCGGAGGATCCATACCGAGCCGTGAGACCGGAGGGTCTTCACCGAGACACAGGACCGAAGGGTCAATCGAGACATAGCTATGAGAGGCTTATTATTTGTGTATGTGGTATTTTGTGGAACCCACTAAGCTTCGTGCTTACAGTGTTTATAGCTTGAAAAATTACTGAGTGGAAGTGGGAACAGATTTCCATGGATTTTATCACCAAAATTACTGAGGACTACATGAGGTGTCGACGTGATATGGGTGATTGTAGACCGGTTGACGAAGAGTGCTCACTTCCTAGCTATCAGTGAGAACTCTTCTGCAGAGAAATTGGCCGAGATCTATGTGCGAGAGGTGGTGGCACGACATGGAGTGTCGACATTGATAGTGTCAGATCGAGATGTGCACTTTACTTCCAGGTTCTGGAAGAAATTTCATGAGGAGTTGGGTACCCGGTTGCACTTCAATATCGCATATCACCCACAGACAGACGGGCGGAGTGAGCAGACGATTCAGACGCTCGAGGACATGCTACGTGCAATTGTTATGGATTTTGGTGGGAGTTGGGACACTTATTTGCCCTTGGCTGAGTTTTCATACAACAACAGCCATCATTCCAATATTTGTATGCCTCCTTTTGAGCTCTTATATGGGAGGAGGTGTCAGACTCCCATCTGTTGGGGATAGGTAGGGCAGAAAGTGATGAGGGCACTGAAATAGTGGTCAAGACGACAGAGCAGATCCAGCAGGTCAGGCAGATATTACTGATGACCCATAGTCGACAGAAGAGTTACGCCGACCGACGTCGTTCAAAGCTAGAGTTTTAGGTCGGAGATTTTGTCCTCCTGAAGGTATCCCTATGGAAAGGGGTGATCTGATTCAGGAAACGGGGCAAGCTGGGCCCTAGATACATTGGTCCTTTTAGGGTGATCGCCTGAGTGGGTAAGGCAGCTTACCAATTGGAGCTGCATGCAGAGCTGAGCCATATTCATAACACCTTTCATGTGTCCCAGCTAAGGAAGTGTGTAGCCGATGAGACGACAGTGGTACCTTTAGAGGACATTCAGGTTGATGAAAGTTTGAACTATATTGAGAGGCCGATAGCGATCTTGGATAGGAAGGTGAAGGTCTTGAGGATTAAAGAGGTGCCCTTGGTTCAGGTTCAGTGGCAACATCGGAAGGGATCCGAGTGGACTTGGGAGCCGTAGAACAAGATGCGCGAGTAGTACCCAGAGTTATTTCCAGAAGATGGCTTCGAGGGCAAAGTCTAATTCTAGTGGGGGAGAATTGTATCATCTCGAGACTAGGTATATCTCATTAACCCTTGTTTTATTGTAGTTGTCAGGTTTGGCCCTTTATTTGAGAAAATGTGGTAGCTGAGTACGCAGGGCGTACACATGTGTACGCTCAGCGTACTCATGTGCGTGATTTGGACGCGGAAGCCACCTAATATGTTGGTCGTACCAAAGGGTACGTCGGGCATACTAGGCTCAGAATGAAAACCCTAATTGTAGGGTGTGTCCTTATTTAAGGAACATGATGGCCTCATTTCTGGCCACCATTTCCAGTCCTCAACCCCCTCAAAACCCTAATTTATGCTCTCTTAGCTTGAGTGGCCATTTGTAAGCTTCTAAGTGTTCTTGTGGGATTCTTTGAGTGAAGAATGAGCTTTGAAGAGAATAGAGTTGGAGTCCAAGCTTTGGATTTGAGCTTCCCTGTGGTTGGTGCCTCATTTGAAGGTATCAAGCTCAAAGCTTTCTCATCCTTTTGATTTGTGCATATTATGGTTCATTTTTAGGGTTTTTGGCCCAAAGCTTGAAGCTTTATGAGTTTGTTGAACTCCAGAGCCTAATACATGTCTCTTTAAGTGTCTCTAGTGGAGTGGACTCATAAAAATGGGATCTTGGACATCAAAATCACCCTATGCATGAGATATGAACACTTTTGTGAGTTAAGAGTGAGAGTTTTTGGTTTTTAGACTTTCTCAGCCATGCAAAGGCTTAAATTCACGAACTTTATGGAGTATGAGCCTTTAGTGAGTCCAGATTCGAGAGTATAGTTATGGTCTTAACGGATTAAGACCAAGAGAGTGGGAAAAGTAAGTCTGGGACGTACGCCAAGCGTACTCCCAGGTACGCAGCGTAGCGTCGAAGATCCCCGATGCATGCATGGTGAAGTAGTACGCCCAGCGTACGCGTTGTTGTTGACTTTTGTTGACTTTTTGGGTTTGGTCAAACTATGGACTATAGATTAGAGGTCATGGAAGGGTAAAATGGTCTTTTATCCTTCTGAGAATTTGTAGTGGGCTTAGCCTAACATCTTTGAGGGTTGTTTATTAACTAGAGATAATTATGGTATATGTTAGGGGTGGTTCGAGTACGAGACATATTTGCTTTACTTACGAGGTGAGTTTTCTCACTATACTTACCATGAGTGGTATCATTGTGTGATCGAAGGGTCTTGTATGCTTATATTGAGAATTGTGATATCCTGCATTATGTCTTTGTGATTTATGATGTATATTATCCCGAGTTTTATTGAGTTAGGACCGGAGGGTTCCCACTGAGACACATCGATCGGAGGGTCTCTATCGAGATATAGCCATGAGAGGCTAATGTGAAGTGTTTGGTATTTTAGGAAACTCACTAAGCTTTGTGTTTACCGTGTTATGTGTTATGTGTTTCAGGTACTTCTCAGGATCACGGGAAGGCGTCGGCTTGATTATACACACGAGATGGAGTTTATGTTTTTAGAGGATCCTAGATTATTAAACAATTATTGAATTGCGTTTTGATAATTTTTAACAAATGTGTCTCTTTTGAAATGTGATACTTGGAATTATGTGATTTTGAAAATGAAAAAAAAAATTAGTTGAAAATTTACATTGTTACAGATAAGGTGTCGTTTCCGGTTGGAATTGAGCTTTACCGGGGTTCGACTCTCATCCCATACATCTTTACCTTGATATTGGACGATATGTCATCGGAGATCCAGGGGAAGTGCCTTGGTATATGTTTTTTGTTGTTGATATCTTGTTGATTGTCGAGTCAAGGACTAACTTGAACTCTCGTTTAGACACATGGAGGGTTAGGTCAATAGAAAAAGGTCTTAGGATTAGCACTGCTTAAATCAAGTATCTTTGGTATAATTTTAGGGGGGAGACAACTACCGAAGGATTAAGATTAATATAGGGTAGAAAGCTCTACCCCCGACGAAGAGCTTCAAGTATTTTGGGGTCTATGATACATAAGGTTGGAGGTATGGAGGTATATGTCAACCATTACATAAGGATGAGTTGGTTAAAATAGAGGGCAGCCTCAAGAGTCTTGTGTGATAGAAAGGTCCCGTTGAAACTAAAGAGGAAATTTTACAGGGTTGCTATTAGGCTTGCCCTTTTGTATGGATCATAATGTTAGCCAATAAAAAAAGAGAATGAGAGGAAGATAGAAATAGAGGAAATGAGGATTTTAAGATGGACATTTTGTTGAACCTTGTTGGACATAATAGTGAGTGGGTATGTTAGAAATTTGTTGGGAGTGATGTGGATCATCAACAAACTGAAGAATTGAGGTGATATAAACATGTCAAAAGGAGGCTACCATAAGTATTGGTAAGGAGAGTAGATTCAATGATGATTGATGAAAAGGGTAGGAAATGACCTCCTAGAAGGAAGTGAGAGGATATTGTGTGGCTAGACATGGAGGAGCACCATTTTTTAAAGGACATGACATTAGATAGGGAAGTGTAGATGTTAAATATTGTGGTTGATGAGTAGTCTAATTAACACATTTGTATGTATCGTTTCTTTATGATGTTTAGTGTCGATGCATGCTCCTTGCTCGTATGGTTGTATTATGATTTTATTCATGTATTTGTTTTTACTGCTCACATTCACTTACTCTACCGATGTTTGCCTCATTATAGGTTCTCTTACCGATATGTTCGTAATATAATTTTCACGTGTTTATGTTTTTGTGCACACTTGGACTTTTACAATCTTTGTTTTATGTATTTTAAGGATAATGTTTTCATACATTCCAAAGGTTATCTTTGTGTCACGGTCGTTCTATCCATAACGGATGTACGACTGTTATCTTACCCATTCGTTTTATCACATGCCTATGTTATTTTTTACACAAAATTACAAAACATTGAACTAGTTGGAAGCATTTAGAGTAGCTTTTCTGGATGCTATTGAAAAATGATCAACACGATAAAGATAATCAAAATCAAATAACCAGTTGCAGTAAAACTTTCAACTGTATGTTTGGTTTCTTTTTGAAAAAAAAAATCACGATGAGAAACCTTTTTGATGGTCGGATTTTGCGAAATGCAAAAGAAGGAGGTAAGAGAAGGATAAAACATTGTTGTTAACGCAACCATAAGTTTGTATGATTAAAAGATAAAGGCATAGTTAAGGAAATTTGAATTTGAATGAGTGGTATAAATTAATTAATGTTATTATATATAGAAAGTTAATAAAGTCGAAACCAAGAGTCTTCTAAGACAAAACAAAGGATTACATTACATGATGCTTTGTTGGAGCCATGTGATGTGATGCCAACACTTGCTACTCCTGGCTGGCTCCTTGATTCATCAGCACTTACCAACAATCATGTACCATGTATCATGTATCATGTCATGATGATGGCATAATTTATCAGCAAGCAGCAGCAACAGCAGTCAGTTGATTTCACCCTCTTCGACGTCATTATTTACTACCCCAACACCCACAAAAGCAAGTGGTTCTTCCTCTTCCTCTTCTTCATGTTCATCTTCATCCCTTTTCATATATAAGCCTAGTTGTTCCAAAGCATTGGTGCCTCCAAATTTAAAACTCCCTAATCCTGAACCCGAACCCGAACCCGAACCCGAGCCGGACCCATCCTGTGAGTCGGGGCCAGGGCTTATCTCATCTAAGCAACTCGGTAGCATCTGGTCTGGCTCTGCAGCCCTTAGCATTTCCAAGTCTTTCAGAAACCGAGAAGCCTCATCGATCTCAACCGTCTTTTCAATCTGCCAAAAATATATATAAACAAACAAGGTTACTTTTACTTGCTACTTGTTTGGAAATAGAAAAACAAGGAATACCTTGAGTAATGCTTGTCGGGCTGCTTCCCTCTCCAGGTCTCTTTTCCGTTTTGCTTCGGCAGCAGCTTCCGCCTCCACTCGCCTTCGAGCATCTTCTGCTGCCTTGGCTTCTGCTTGCAGTCGCGCTTTTTCTACACACCCATTCCCATATGTGATATGTGATGTGTGATGTGTGATGTGTGATGTGTGATGTGGTGGATTTATAAAGTTTCTAAAACCTTAAAATATATTATTTGGGTTTGGGCTAACCAACCTTTCCTTTTTTGGTTTTCAAGTTGCTGGGGGTCCGCTTTTTCGTCCTGGTGGAGTGTTTTCTCTCGAGCTTTTAGAATTGTGTCCGCAAAACGGTTTTTCAAAAGTGCAGCCCTGTACAGCTTATCAGGTGACACCTGTCTCTCGTTTTCATCCACTTCCCCTAAATAAATCAACAGTCAACAGTCAACAGTTTTCATTTTTCATTTTTCTCCTCCAAATCCACTGCTTCTTACCATCATCGTCCTTCTCCTTCTGGCTACTATCATTCATTTTGTTTGGCTTCTGGCTCTGGCTCTGCTGTGAATTTTCTTCACCATCTGAGACCCACTCTAAATAAATTATAAATCACCACCAAAACTCTTTTTTATCGTCATCTATTTAAATACTACTACTATTATTCTTAATTTCATAAAAGGACTCACTATTTCCTGCTGAATGCTTCATGTCTGTCTTCTCATCCGAATCTGTTCCACCACCATTCCTCTCCTCATCCTCCTGCTGCTGCTGCATATAAAATATAAAATATAAATAAAAAAAAACTAGGCCTTGTAATGTTGGTCTGCTATCTTGCAATTTAGAAACTTAAGATATACCTTTGCCCCAGTAAACGAAATAGCAGCTTTAACATCTTTTACCTCCTTTTCAGAAGCACTGCTAGAATCAGAATCTGCAGTCAACAAACACTCAAGTCTCATCAAAGGTACAATTCACACCCAACCAACCACTCTTAAATTAAATGCTAATGAATTTTTTACACAACATAAATAACCTAATTACCACTAGAGACGCCTCCTGAAGTAGTCTGTTTGTTGTTGTTTCTGTTATCTAATTCAACAGGAGGATAGCTTGAAACAGGAGCCTCATTCCCACCAGCATCTACATCCTCATCCGCAACATCATTCCCTGTAACATTTTAAAACACAAGCATGAAAACCTGCTGTTAACTCACACTTTCTCAAATATAGATGGACAGAGTATACCTTTGTATAACTGCATAGTTGAGTTACTAAGCCCTGATTCATTTAAAAGCTGCACTTGTAACAAGTGATATAATATCATCGTTTTGGGATATCTTGACATGGGTTATTATATATTATATATTATATATTATATATATAAATGAAGGAGAGAAAAAAAAAACATAAATACCTCAATGACACAAGGTTCTGCTTTTGCATGGGTTTGTTTCTCTCGAGCATGGTCATCCAACATTTTGCGTAATTCAAACAGAGCCGCATCATTAAGAACATCAATATCAATCTCAATCTCATCTTCTCCAGCTTCACTACCATTTGAACCATGTTTCTTCAAAAAGTCGATGATATTATCTGGTAGATCACTCATATGAGTTTCCAACTCCCTACTTAGATTATGTTTTTCTTCATTTGTCATCACCAACTTAACTGGCTCAGGCAACAGCTTTTCTTGTATTGAGGTAACTTTTCTCTTCTTTGAAGGAGGCATTGGCTTAACTAAATCAATCACTTCATGAACTGGTTGTTGTTGTTGTTGTTGTTGAGAACCATTTGCTGGTAGTTTCTTCTCAATAGGCTTCCATCTTAGTTCAAAAAACTTACTAAGAATATCTGCCATGATATGCACATCATTGCCTGGAGGGTTATATGTCATGGCGTTTGAGAAGGTGAGCCTGACATCAGCAGCAAACTGAAGCGGACTTGAATAGTTACCTGAGCTGAGTTTAACTTTTATGGTCCCTAAATCCATGGGTTTCTTGATAACGTTGAAGTAATCTGGAATTTTCAGGGCAACAACATCAACAGGTTTATTGAACACCCAACCATGCTGATGTGTCATTAACTTCTTTAACAGGTTCTCACACTGTTTCCTCAATTGTAGACTGAAAGTCTCTGGTAAAGCTGGTTCATTTACAGATTGTAACCTTGTAACACCTGGACTTGTGCCTCGTGCCTTCTGAGCTTGTGGATCAATTGATTTCCTCAAGTTTGTTAGGTTTCCTTGAACTTTGTTGGAGCTAATGATATTGCTGGAAGATGACATTGTTACATGAGCCCTGTCCACATCCACTCTCTTCTGAAATGTCCTCACTTGATCAAGTTCAGATCGCAACCGAAGTAACCACTTCTGTTTGTCAGAAGATGGAAGTGTTGACAAGGGGACGCTTTGTATAGGCACACCAAAACCATCATGCAATGCAGAGCTCAACTTAATCCATTTCTTTCTATGGCCACTTGAGTTCTCATAGCCAGATGTCTCCATATGATCACGTCCAGAACAACCAGACCCTTCAGATTCTTCATTGTGAGGAAATCCACCGGAATAAGCATCAGGAAACCTATCCTTCTTCGCCATGACTCTCCTAACAGTTTACACCCGATCCACAATGCTGTATATTACAACCTACTGCTTAGCACAGATTTTTCTTAGAAAGTTCCCTGGAATTTCACGACAAACCATCAAATTAGTCCTAAAGATCCATGACTATACCCTGCCGCTCGCTTCCCGTAGAAGGAAGACAGTATCTATTTAGATAATCATTTCCGGTTAGATTAGGGTATTACACATGCATACGTCGGTTCGTGAAATATAAAGTCTCGCGCAAACTCAAATTATGCAATTGATCGACTCTCTTGTAGAATTACAACTACTCTGAATTAAAATATCGAATTCACCTATTTTGCCATCTCGAGTTTAAATAACAGCGTGCGACGATCTAAAGAGGGGCAGAGAAAGAGGAAACCCTGATCTTAACGCAAAAATCTTCTATCGTTCGCAAAGTGGAGACAATGATATTTTACGCAGGAAGCATGCTTCAATACGCACGATAGATTATACCAGGTGATTCGAACTCATAGCCCTTTAATCAACACCAATGATACCAGAAACGATAACATAACCCTAGGTCGGAAATATCCTGCGAATTGAAGCTTGTGAAGTGGAAAGAATGCAGTGGCTGAAGCCCTAGGAAATCAGTAACCGGAGAACGACAGTGCCGCAGAAACTTCCTGATTGATTCGAGCGACGACTATATGATCGTACGGCATAAATGCAAGCAAAGTTGAACTGGAACTCTTTAGAGAGAGAGAGAGAGAGAGAGAGAGAGACTGACCGTCTCTTTTATTTTTTCCTTTGTGAGTTTATAGAGTGAGAGTGCAGGATAGATCTAGGCCGTTGAATTACGCCGTCATCAGAATCAACGGTGTTGATAACTTTTCAGATCCAGCATCTGATGTAGATTCACGTGATGGAAGCGTGACACGGTTATGGAACTTTAATTTTGTTGCAGTTTTAGTTCGTTTAAATTTAAGAATTCACAATTTTAACCCTGGTAACAAAAAACCGTCAAAATAATTTGTATAATCGTGAAAATGTTCATATCATTATAAAACACGTAGATTTTTTTTCCAAAATCCTTTTTTAATAACTAATAATATTTTATAATAGTTTTTTACATTTTAAAATCATTATCATAATTAAAATAAAATAAAATTAACTATATTATCCTAGTTGAATCCTTTTGAAACATACATTATCTTTTAAGGTTATATTTGATACACGTCTGACTGGGTCTGACTCAGCGATTTGGACTGACTCGGTCGGACATTAGCTGTTTGATGATGTGCTTTCTCGGTCAAATGTCTGACTCAATTTTCCTACATGATCAACTTTGTAACATATGTTGGCTAGGAATAAAGACGCTTCTACCCTCTGTATTCTTTCTTCGCTCGTTACCCATTCTTCCATCGTGACCTAAAAAAACGCACAGACCCAAAAACGCCTCCTCCTCCATCGACAGCTCCCTGTCATCTTTTCGGTCGCCACCATCTCGCTGGCCAAAGAGAGCTCGCCATCTCTGATCAGTTCTCAATCTCGTTTTCCCTGTCATTCAACCACTACGATCACAGTAATTCATCAAAAACATGTAAAGCTAATCTTCTCCTTTTATGTTAATAATTTTTGAAATCAGAAAATGTGTATGTATAATCTATAAAATCATAACTGGATCTGCTTTGATGTTCTGAAATCTGAGGTTCTTTGATGTAATGAAATATGAGGTTCTTTGTGTTATGAAATCTAAATGTTTATGTATAATCTATAAAATCAGTATCCGATTTGCTCTAATAAATCTAAAATTGTATGTGTATACGTTATGGAATTAGAATTCTTTTTGTTATGAAATCTAAAAATTGGTTGTTGGAAATTAAAAATCAGAATTTTTTTGTATATAAGCTATGAAATTAGAAATCAGATTTTTTTTGTTGTTGTTTATAAGCTATGCAATATAAGCTATCAAATCAGAAATCACACTTTTTTTTGAAAAGCCTTTAGATCAATCAATTTATCAAACAATGACAGTAAATAAGAATAAGAAGAATTCACCAAGAAAAACTTTCACTAAGAAGGATAATCTCACAAAGAGATTATCGTGTGCACAAAGCAGCGATTAGGGTTTGTGAAAGGCGTGTCCTTTCACAAACCTATATAAAAGATTATATACTGCTATTCTAGACAATCCCTACAAATCAGGGATATGCCAGCTAACTAATTTACGCTAACTATGGAAACAAGATAAATACAAAATCTGTTACAATGCACTGAATAAACTAAACACACTGAGCTGCTGAAACGCTGATGCTGATACTGAGATATACGCTGATGCTGAGATTTATTTCAAACATCATCATATTTCAAGGTTTGACCTTTCAATCTCCCCCAATATGATGATGTTCAAAACCAACTAAATTAGAACACCTCTGGACAAGAATTCTTCATACTCAGCTTCAGCCTCTATTTTTACTGGCCAGTAAGGACTATCCAGCAACTCCTGTCTTCTATTCAGCAGCTCCATAGCAATAAGGATGTAAAACTCTCCAGAGAGATCTTGATGACTTATGCACATTTGCCTTAAGCCAACGAGATGAGTGGTTGGAGCCTTTGGGATCTCAGCAGTTTGCTGAAAACACATCTTTCTGTTTTTATCGAGATAGAACATCCCGTGTTCAGGAACTGAGATAAATTTATGTTGAACCGGGTCAACACTGATAGGAAGAGAATTGTTTATCCCACCAGCACCAAAGTCCAGAACCAACAAGTCTTCACAATCAACTTGAAATTTGGTTCTTCGAGTTCTAGGAACAGATGACCTTTGGCCTTGATGCTGAGGTCGTTCTTTAGGAACAAGGTCCAAACGCTGAACTTTCTTGATCAGCAGATGAAGAGCACATGTCAGTTCAGAGGAGTGAACTGAGGTTTGCTTGGATGCTAATTCGAGTAATTCCATCCATTAAGAATATCCATATTTGATCAGCTCATCCCTCTTGACAACTTCAGTGTATGAATGCTGAGGACCTTGACGAGTGATCAGCAACGTGAGAATTTTCTCATTGCGTGGTTTGGAAGCTTTAACTTTGATGATCTTATCACCACACACTCGTCGTTTAAGAACGTCTTCAAACCTCTTTCGATCAATCCTGTCAAGAACACTGTCGGTCTTAGGCTTACTGATGCAAGGAGGAGGCTGAGAAGATTGAGATTTGGACTGAAATTCCAAGAATTTTTGCATCTGAGCTTCAAAAGATCCTTTGGCCTGAAGTTTATGCTGAATGAGAGATTCATCAGCTTGAGCAATATTCTTTAGAAGCTGAGCTTGATTAGCTTCATCAAGAATTTGTTTAACTTGATCAGGGGACATGTTCCATTCAGCCGCCAAATTTGATATACTGACTATGGACTTGGGTTTCTTGCCAGACAAAGAATTATCAGTTTGTGAATGAGCCAAGTCAGTATCTGCTACCTTACGCTTGCGAGATAGCGGATGAGAATCTTCACTGGCAACGTCTGAATCTTCTCCTTGGACCGGAATAATGGGATCAACAAATTTCATGTCTGGCCTTTGAGATTCATTATCAAGATCATCTGAATCTTCTTCTTGGACTGGAATAAGGGGATCAATGAATTTCATATCCAGTATTTGACATTCATCATCTTGTTCATCATCATGCTCACTATCCCCAACAAGCTTTTCAGTATCTGCTGGACTATCAGGCTTCGCAAAGTCAGACTCGGGCACAGACTCGGGCATCTGCTTTGGTGGCTCAGTCTGAACTAAGGAGTTGTCAACATGTTCGGTGTCTCTCTCTTTGGGATTATCATCAGCATCTTTTGGATTATCATCAGCATCATCATCATCGTCAGTATCTCCCCCTTTTTGAGCATCATCAGATTGAGGGCTAGAGGAAGGAGTATGCAAGAGAACTTCCTTAAGCTGATGAACATCAGCCTCAATGCGTAGAAGACGCTGACTCATATCCCGAGTCAGTGTCAGAAGTTCATTAAATGTTGAGGCCGGAATTTGAACGAATGAAGTACCTGGAGCTGCTTGTGAGCGTGATGGCATCCCAGGAGAAGATTGGTCTCTCTGGGGTGGATTCTCCCCCTGTGAGGGATACTCCCCCTGAGATGGGTGCTCCCCCTGAATCAGTGAATCCTTTTGAGCTGAGGGAACTTTCTCAGTAACAGAGACGGTATGATGAGAAAGTTGAGGAGAGAAATAACCACCATCATGTGGTTCATCCTCTTGACCGGCAGGATCTTCATGGTTACCATCAGCACCTCCTTCATCAGTATCAGCGGTGAGAGAAGGAACAGTGTATGGATTTGCAATCCATTCTCTCATCCTATCAGAGATTCCGATATCAGTATCCAGTGGATCGTCTTGATACATTCGAATTGACATGCGGGGGCATTGGATGGGATTTCCAGGGTGTGAGAAGTAAGCTGCAGCAAAAAATTTATCGAACACAAGAGCAATCCAGCGTGGGAAGGGAACGTGATCAGCGTGTACATTTGCATGAAGAAGCTGAACAAGTTGATCAAAGAATAAGGCCCCATAATCAAGTCTTTTGTTGAGAAGAAGTGAGCAGACGACTTGTTGCTCATAGGTGCTCAGTTAATCACCACTTCGAGACTTGTGACCCACACATTTGCACAGAGCTCCGGTAAAGAACTTCCATCCAGGAGTCATACATTGGCGCAGAACAAGAGCTGATCGAGCACCAGCCTTTGAGTGATCATACCCCAGTTGATTGAATAAACGTCGACAGCGTTCAATAGAAGGAAGTTCAAAAAATGGTTCAAAGATAGGTAACCTGAGTGCAGCACTGAGGAGTTCTGCAGTAATAAAGACAGAGTGTCTTCCACGGCCAATGGTCCCGGTGATGACATTGTTTTCATTATTTAATGTTGCAGTGTAGTAGAACTCACAGACTTGTTCAGGGAAGAACTCTGATGGAATGTCACTGATGGCGTATCGTAGACGGCAGGAGGCTAAGAAATTAACAAAATCATCGAGTCCAAGACCTCGATGAACATCTGGAATATCAGGGTTGAAAACAACGTTGGTGGCTTTGATGTATATTGGAAGAGGAGGAGAGTTTGGGGCAGGGATTACCCTTCGTGAGGTAGAGGAGAAAGTGAATATAGATGCCGCCATTAGAGAGTTTTTAGGGTTCTAGGGTTTTGAATATAAGTGAAGGAAGTTTAAATTGTGGAAGGGAAGTTTGAAATAAGGGTGGAAGGAGGTTTAAATATGGGATTAAACGGGCCTCTAAAAGGTAATGATTATCTTCTTCAAAAATAATGGCGTATCGTAACAACCTGTCAGATCAGAAAAATAGCCGTTGGGTAAAAGAGCCGTTGACTGAAGATGAAACGTCAATCAGTGTTTGCGGAAGCGCTTAGATCTATGCTTAGCTTGCATATGTGATTTTTTTTATTTTACTTCTTGTGGTTGCCAGAGACGATTGTTTGTGGTTGCCGGATGTGAGCCTTGTGGGATGGCTTCAGGATGATTTCATCAAATTTTATGTAACACCCAAAATCCAGAAGACACGGAAAGGAAAGAAAACCCTAAGTCAAAGGGGGTCAACTCGTCGAGTCCAAGGGAGAACTCGACGAGTCGGAGCAGTTGAGTGACCGACTCGATGAGTCGGAGAGTGGACTCGGCGAGTCTGGTCTGGGTTAGGAAGTGCTAATTTTGGGACTTGGTACCCTATTTAAGCTTATTGTTCTCTTCCATAGGGTTCATTTACAGCCTCTCTCGTCTAGAACCCAAAACCCTAGCCACCCAACTCCATTGATTGAGCTAGTTCTTGCCTTGAGAGTGAATTGAAGCTTGGAGAAGGAGGAAGGTCCTTGGTGGTGCCATAAGAAGCTATATATCCAGAGTTGGGGTAGCATTTCGGACCATTTAGAGGTAAAAAGCTTATACCTTGACTGTTAATCATCTAGATCCCCTTTGTAGCATAGATTTGGTCACATTTGGACCATTTCCAAGGTCAATCCGAGTATTAACACCTTGAGGATGGATTGGACACAGATCTGAACACTCTTGAGCTCTAGAAGCTCAAAAGTTGTTGGCTTTATCCAACTAAGGTCCCATTTCATGACCTAGGCCTTCCTTGTAGCTTGGATTAAGTGTTCTAGCCTCACAACACCTTGCATGCACATAAAGTTAGCAACTTTACGTGCAATGCTAGCATAAGGAGTCCAGATCTATGAGTTGGAGGTGTTGGGATGGACTAGAATCGGCAGAATAGATATGTCATAAGATGGACTCGGCGAGTCAGTTCATAGAATCGACGAGTCGGGTTGCAAACCCAAACCCTTCTGTTTATGAGTCAGATCAGTGAGTGGGGTTAGAGAATGACTCAGCCAGTCTGTGTCCGTAATGGACATGAAGATCATGGTACTCGACGAGTTTAAGGAGGAACTCAGCGAGTCCAAGGAAATCTCCTTAACTTATGAAGATGGACTAGACGAGTTGTATAACAACTCAGCGAATTGGTTGAAGATGGTCCCGAATGTTTAGTTGAAGGAGAACCCGTCGAGTTGTTGCTAGACTCGACGAGTCGAGTCAACGTTGTTTTGGGATTTGAGGAGCACGGAATCGACGAGTTGGTGGAACAACTCGGCGAGTCGAGTCAACTGGAAGTTGACTCTAATCGTTGACTTTGACCCTGAGAAGGACCTTGACTAGAGTTGACCTAGTTGACTTCTGGAGGATAGTTAGGCTAATTGTTATTATTGGTATTGGTAGCTCAGGGAGCTAGAGGAGCAGCGGTTCAGAGAGTTGTCGGATAGCAGCCAGAGGGTTATCAGCAGCTTCAGCAGTTTGAGGTGAGTCTCCTCACTGTTTGTATGGGTCTACGACCATAAAGCCGACCCATTTAGTTTATGTATGATGGGAAGACCCGGGGGTTAGCCCTAAGCATTACGCACGAAAGACCAGGAGACGGCTCCTGGCACATAATATGTTATTACGTCTGGCAGGAAGACCCGGGGGTTAGCCCTAGGCAATATGTATGAAAGACCAGGAGGTGGCTCCTGGCGCACTGTATGCTATTATGTACGAAAGACCAGGAGGTAGCTCCTAGCACACTGTATGGTATTATGTATGAAAGATCGAGAGGTGGCTTCTGGCACACTATATGCTGAATTGCCTAGTAGAGTAGTATGTATAGTTGTCTTGGTGATGCTTGCATGGAAGACCAGGGGTAGCCCTTGGCACTTATTTGTAAGACCGAGGGAGTAGCCCCAGGCTTGACCAGGAAGACCACGTGCGGCCCGTGGCATAACCGCAAGACTATGTTTGACACATAGCACCTTAGCAAGACTATGTTTGACACATAACACCTTACTTGATTATGGATATGTATGGCTCTTGGTTATGTATGGCATGTATGGACCAGTTGGTATGTATGGTATGTGGTAATTGGGGAACTCACTAAGCTTCGTGCTTACGGTTTTCAGTTTTGGGTTTCAGGTACCTTGTTTTCAAAGAAAGGAGTCGGCTCAATCGCGGCGCATCACATTATGATTTCCGCACATGAGATCTTTGGGGATTACACTCTGATATGGTTTTGTGATAATATGTTTTGATTCTTGACACTTTGGTTTGACATGAAATATTATTATGAATGTTTCTATACTGTTGGTTTTATATAATAACTTCAATTAAAACGAAATTTTTTGTCTTGAATTTTGGGATGTTACATTTTAAGTTGCAAATATGATTTTTATGGATTTTATTTAATGAGGTGGTGGTTGTAAGGTTTGAGGTTGTGGTAGATTAGTGGATCCTAATAATAAATAATAAAATAAATGAATGAATAATAAAAACAAAAATAACAAGAAAATAATAAAAATAAAGTTAAAATAAATTAAAGAATACCATATTCGTTTTTTCAATTTAGTCAGGGACTTAACATGAATTAAAACCAAATCATCGACCCGTGTTATAAGAAAATTAAAGATGAAACTTGCAAAACAGACTTATAAAATCAAAAACTATTTTCTGTCGGTGGTAGAGGTGGTGATGGTGGTGGCGACAGTTATGGTGACGGCATGGTTGTGTTAGTGGAGTGGCGACGACGATGACAGTGGTGACAAAGACATTAACAATGTAAAAAAGAAATATTTTAAAATTTAGAAAATGTTGATAAAATCAAAAACTGAGATAAAAAAAAAAGTATGTTTTATGTTTTCTTATAGTTTTTTTTTCTTAAATATCTTTCCACATGAAACGAAAGACTTTAAAATAATACTCCCTCCGTCCCAATTTTATTGTCCACCTTACTATTTTAGTTTGTCCCAAAATTATTGTCCACTACCAAAAATAGATATACGTTTTTACCGTATTACCCTTAACATTTAATAAAGTAAACATCAATAATTATAAATACACATTTCCCATTGTTTTTAAAAAAGGGCAAGATGGTCATTTTATTCAAAAAGACAAAACTAATGATTGTTTTTCTTAATCTTTGTGTTTTTTTGTTTGTGGACAATAATTTTGGGACGGAGAAAATAATAAATAAATAAATAAAAATAAAAATAACCGTACACTTTAGCAACGAAATTCACCGACCAACACCAAAATAAACATCGGCGGACTTCAGCGGTAATCGGAAAACCGTTGGCGGCCGCTAATCTATTCAATAAACTATTCCGCCGTTCTTATGTATGCATACAGTGCTTATATATGGGTTTTATCGGGTTTCCGAGATTTTTCGGTGAAATAGAAGATAATGGCAAGGAATCACATTCACAGCAGTAAACAGATTTCCACAAAATCAACAGTCCTGTTGTTGTTCGCTAGTGTTGTTGTTGGTGGCGCATTGATTTTCTATTATTTATGGGCTTCTTCTTCTTCCGCTGTTTATACCTCAGTTCATTATAATTGGATTCGCGAGAAAAATGATCTAGTAACCCTCCCAAATTTCTCCAACGAGACTAATAAGGTCAGATAATTCCCCACTTTTCGAAATTTTTTATTTTACTTTATTCATGTAATTAATGATGCTCTAAAATTGAACCTTCCATTTTGCATACATTTTTTATTTCCCTCTTGATATTTGTGTTATGGTCTTGATATAGAATCATCTAATTAGTAGTGTATTGAAAGTTGAAACAAGGATCTCTTATTTATTGTAACTTTGTATTGTAGATTGCAGAATTTAAAAATGAGAAGCATAAAAATAAAATCCCTGAGAGGCTACTATCAGGAAGTTTTGCAGATTTAGACGCACCAGAAACCAAATGGGAAGAAATGGCACCGGCACCTGTGCCACGTCTTGATGGTGCTTCAATACAGATCAATCACCTGTTTTATGTGTTTTCTGGCTATAGAACCCTTGACCATGTAACGCAATCATTTATATAGCCTTTATGCAAAAGCAAAACCCATATTCGTTAAATTTGAATTTGGTTGTAGGTACATTCCCATGTTGATGTATACAATTTCAGAAGCAACAAATGGGAAGAAAGCTTTGGTACACCAAAAGAAATGGGTAATTCTCATTTAGGAATGGCAAGCGATGGAAGATATATATACATCGTCTCGGGGCAACGAGGTCCTCAGTGTCGAACTCCTCCCGTCTCTCAAACATTTGTGCTGGACACTCAAACAAGAAGCTGGGAGTCTTTTCCACCATTACCACAACCTAGGTTTTTATTTATTTATTTATTTTTTAATTAAAGTTGAATGGTTTGACCTAATTTAATTCCCATTCCAGGTATGCTCCGGCGACTCAAGTTTGGAGGGGTAGGCTTCATGTAATGGGTGGTGGCAAGGAGAATCGGCATACACCAAGCACGGATCATTGGAGTATTGCGGTGAAGAATGGGAAAGCTTTGGAGAAAACATGGAGGAATGAAGTGCCCATACCCCGTGGTGGTCCACACAGGTAAACCATGTAGCCCATTTAGTTCGTCAAGTCAATTAGTCAAAAGAGAGTAATTAATATTTATGTTTGTTTGGAATTTGGATAGAGCTTGTGTTGGTGTTGGTGATGCGCTGTATGTTATTGGTGGTCAAGAGGGTGACTTTATGCCCAAACCAGGCTCACCTATCTTCAAGTGTTCACGCAGGCATGAGGTAGGTAAGAGCTCTTCTCTTGTACTACTAGTATTGAACAAGTCATATCAAGGTAAAACTGAAGTGTTGTTCAAACTTCAATCCAATTAATTACTTTTCAGGTAGTTTATGCCGATGTTTACATGTTGGATGATAAGATGAAGTGGCATACATTGCCACCAATGCCAAAGCCCGATTCACACATAGAAGCTTCATGGGTAATTCTAAACAATTCCATTGTCATTGCTGGAGGCACAACCGAGAAAAATCCCATAACAAAACGAATGATTTTGGTTGGAGAGCTCTTCCAATTTGATATTAACTCAAAGGTAGTTGATTTTTTGTACAAAAAATTGTTTTGCAACTTTGATCTTTATCTGAGATTTTTGTAATGTTTTGGTCCGTTCCAAGAGAAACCTTTTTGGGCCCAAAATTAATTATACTTATGTCAATGTATACAGAAATGGGATGTGATTGGGAAGCTTCCTTATCGTGTAAAAACCACACAAGCAGCTTACTGGAATGGATGGTTTTATATCACATCTGGTCAGCGAGACAAAGGACCCGATAATCCACAACCAAAGAAAGTCGTGGCTGACTTATGGCGCACAAAATTGAGCGACCTTCTTATACACTAAATTTAAACCTTTTTTTTCCTTTTTGCACATTATAGTTTTCACTAGTTAGCATTTAATCAAGTGTGTATCATTTGGTTCCCCCATTTTGAATCATAGTTTTTTTTTTTGGTAAAAAAAAAAAAAAGGCTGTACAAGGCTAAAAAGGTATGCCGGTTGTTTTTTGATTGGGCATATCATGTTTACTTAACAACACAAGTGACAATTGTAAATGAAAGATAGAGCCAATTTTGAGATTTTTCATCTTAGTAGAGGAGCATAAGGTGCTGGGCATGGAGATTGAGAGAGATCTGGTAATTCATTTATGAGATCAACAGTTGCCTCCAAGCATTTGTTTAGTATTCTCTTCTCACACCTCAGCAGCTGTGTTGCTACTCGTTTCCTTGGATCGATATCACATTCTCCCAACTGAATTTCAACATTCCTTGGTTAATTCCCATCTAATTTAAAATTATTGCCAAAAAAAAAAAACAACATTATTAAATATTAGAGATTACCAAGGCTTCATCTTCGCTTAGAGTGGTGGGGTAACCAGACAATCTTTCTCTGAAGTAAGTAGCTAGTTGGTTCAAAACAGCATGTTCCATACAAGGGCTCACCTGGTAACACAGAAATAGTAAAGGGACTGAAACTGTAAATTAGGATTTATTGAACTAAAGAAGGACTTACGGGACATACAGGACCCTGAGAGGATATAACCGACTGCATCTCTGAGGGATCTGAAACATAACCCAGCCTCATATATGGAAGCATATCTAAAACAGTTTCTCTTTCCTTCCCCACATTAACCTAACAGAGACAGGAAAAGTGTATCTATCAACAGTCGATCTCTTTCAATTACAGAAACTAACTATGGAGCTGTTTTTTTTTTCTCAGTTAAATCTTGTATAGGTAAAGTGGCTGAATAGGTAACAATGCAAACCATCTAAATGACCATTTTACCCTTTGCACTCCAACAACCAATTTTCACAATATTCATCAGTTTTAATAATGTGAAAGTAGTTGGGAGGAAAAAAGAGGTAAATGTTTGGTGTCTTAATACATTAAGCCAGGTTTTTTGGCTTAACCATTTAAAAAGAAGCAAGAAGGCCAGCCCATAAGCATATAGGTTAAGTGAGTTGTACCTGGAAAGTTTGTATGGTCAATTTTCCATTTCGTTGAGCAACCAATCTCTTTTCCTGGTATTGAGGATCCTCTGTGTTCAATGCTGCCTGGAAGCAACAAAGGTAAGAAGCAAAAAAAACTAAATATATGATTATGATTATGATTATGATGACAAGTTGAAACTTCACCTCCACCATCAAGCGATCATAAGTGTTATCTTCATCAACAAAACCATAATTGATGAGTAATTTGGAATTAGGTTGTGGCCCACACCTACATATATACAAAATCAAAATGTTTCTACTTTCTTCTGAATATAATCCAAAACTAAAAGGAAGATACATAGTATTACATACCATACTACAATAGACTGTCCGGCTATATATGGGCGATCAACAACCAACTGGACAGCTCCATCCTCTGCAGCTGTTAACATCGCCTTGCAATTGCTCCTATACCCCAACAGAGGAGGTCCAAGAGGAACCAATGCAAACCTTCTTGCCAAACTCACTTTCTGAAATTTTACACCAACCATTGCATACTTAATAACAGATACCAAGGCATAGCACATATACAAATAGTAGGCAAACCTGTAAATGCACCACACAAGATTGAACTGCTACAAAAGCTTGTTTGAATATCTCAAAAGAAAAGGCCTCTGTAGGGATATCAAATGGATATTGCTGCTCAAACAAGAACCAAAAAAAGGTTAATCAGAGTCAGTCAGTCGTGTGACATGAAGAATCCAAATCTACACAAACAAAACTAAAACCATTCCAAGTAATAACTAAAATGAACAAGGAAAAAAAAAACTAAACAACCTGAAATAGGGATCCAGCCATGAACCAGACAGTGTCAAGCTCATTATACTCTTTTCTGATGCCTTCTGCTCTTTCAACAACTTCAGCCTGATAGGGAGGGATGTATGTGTAATGTGTTAGGGGTGTATATTCTTAAATTCAAAACTTAGGATAGGAACAGATAGATACCTTTATTGGACTTCCTGTAAGATAATTGAGCTCAGATTCAGACCATAAGAGTGGTGATTCAACAGCTAGCTGTCCCCTACCACGCTGACGATCAAGCTCTTTGATATATGGGTACCAGAAAGATTCTTTTCCTTGTTTTTTCTCGTACATTAGATACAACGCAAGGCAAGCTAACTCTGATAGTTTGTTTGTGGTTAACAGTTCCGCTGCAACATAGATTAGGAAGAAACGTCACTCATAACAATGATCTATAAGACAGAAGGAGGAGGGTAGTTTATCTGACTATTACTCAGATGTAATGACGTATCTAGATCATGATCAAGTTGTGTACTCAATTGAGTGCATCAACTAATAATGCCAACCATACGCACATCCAATAAAGAAAGCCTTAGTAAAATTGAACAGCATCTTACCGACGGTTTCATTCCCCAAAACTCTCTCGAGTGTTACAATCAGCGAACTCGGAACAGAAAATGCAATATCACCTGCCTGCATTACACATAGCTAGATCATCAAATAAACTTCAACTAATTCAGGCAAGAAAATCAACACAGCAACACCTGCCTGTAAATCCTCGCTTGCAGCGACGTAATGAATGGAAGGATGTCGTGAATCATACGCCTGCCTGTCTTTGAGAACTACCTTACACGGAGGTAAACCATTCTTATGCATCCAAGATTTCAAGTCTTCCTCCTCTTCAAACTCTTTATCTTTCTTGCTGGCAACCGTGGGAGAAGACGACTTCCCGGAGACAAGTGTATCGGAGCTCGATGCCAGACACATGTTCCGACTCCGCCACCGAAACGAACGACGAGCATTATGCTGGTAATCTCTCGAATTTATGAATGCTACCTTAGAAGGAACGGAGACAGGGCGATTATGAGTGGAGGAGTAAATTGGATTGAAACTGAATACGCATTTGGTTTGTTGTAGATAAGCGACGTCCATGATGATGCTATTGATCTGGTTCAGTCAGAAGCCGGTTGGAAAAATGAAAATTAGGGTTAGGGCTTATGAGATTGAACAATTTGTAAGGCAAATTGTGAAGATTTTGGTGGGTCTGATGGGGATATTTTGTTGGTAGCGTTCAGTTGTGTGCAGGGAGGAGGATAAGGAGAAGCTACTAAGTGCTAACTTCTTCGGCAGTATTTATCATTGGAGGGAAATCTAACACTGTCTTCTCCACTTTCTTTTAGTTTTTTTTGTAAAGGAAACAAAAACAGAAAACCATCTTCTCAAACTATTGTATCAACATTTTATTGTTCAAAATATACTTTTAATTCTTGAAAAAATAAAAAATGTTTTATAAAACTTTATGAGCCTAAATGCAAGAAAGAGTAATGTATTTGTAATAATTATTTCTTATTATATAGACAAAATTACAAAAATGGTCCCTGTTGTATGTATTTTTTAGAGTTTTAGTCAAAACCACGACTTTTTTGGATTGGTAGTCCTTTTGAGATGGTTTGTTTGTGATTTTAGTCCCTCGGTAAATTGAAATGACTATAATGCTTTTCTGATTTATTTTTTATGTTTTTTATTTAATTTAAATAAAAAAGAAAATAAATAATAAAGTTGGGCCCATCTCTCTCTATCTCTATTTCTCTCTCTCAAAAAAAAAACACTGAACACACACACATGATTAAATTAAACACATACACAAATCACACGTGTACACAGGAGGTGGATAAACAAACGAGAAAGAATCGAGTTTTTTTGCCTCCGCCATTTTCCAGATCATGGACGGTATAATTTGGTGTGTATGTGTGTTCAGTGTTGTATTTCGCTTGTTGGGTTTTTGGAACTCGATTCCAAAAATAAAAACACTCATACACAATCAAATCAATTTTTGGGGATGAACTCATATACACAAATCGATTTCGATTTCAGGGTTTTTTTGTTTCAAAAACGATTTGAAGAAACACACCTAAACCACAAGCACACAATTAAAAAAACCGGGCCACATTGTTATTGTTGTGAAGCACTGATTTGTGTAGAGGAATCAGACAATGCCACTGCTTTCATTTTTTTTCATGATTTCAAACTTTTGATGCGAAAATGGAGGCACAGAAGGTTGGCTCTTGTAAATCGGAGCATACACAAGGTCATTATCATACTCGTTTGCATTTGAATCGTGGATGAAAGATTGTAGATTATACTCTCGGATTCAGGAATTATTTGAGATTCGTTCTCATTACCTTTCAATCGAACCAAAGCAACATATACTTTAACCTTCTTATCCACCAACTCCATCGTCATCGTTGTTAACCCCAATTTAGGTCAAATTTGAAGCTGAAATCGACGAATTGATCGATCCAAAAAGAGGAACAAGTTTCCAACGCCATTGATTCCGGCATCGAACCCGAATCACCACCAGTACCACCTATTTCCCCAAGTCCCATTGTTTATCAAACTCGCATCATTCCCTTCCAAACAATCCAAACGAAGAGAGAGAGAGAGAGAGAGAGAGGCCCAACTTTATTATTTATTTTATTTTTCATTTAAATTAAATGGAAAAAACATAAAAAATAAATCAGAAGGGCATTACAGTCATTTCAATTACCGAGGGACCAAAATCACAGACGAATCACCTCAAAAGGACCATCAATCCAAAAAAATCGTGGTTTGGACTAAAACCCCATAAAAATGCATACCACATGGACCATTTTTGCAATTTTGTCTGTATTTCAACTTATTTTTTACTCGAACATTATATTTATTAAAAAAAAAAAAAAAAACTTTTTTGCTATTATCCTAACGGGCATCCTGCAAATGATCAAATACGAAATATGTATGAAGTATGAATAAAAATTATAAAAATTCGTCAGTGTTTTTATTCTACCTTCTCTTGAACTTGAAAAAATTGGCAGCTTTAAAATCTTTTTCTTTCATATTCATTATTCAAGAATATAAAATAATTTTCATTTTCTTTTCTCTATATTCTCCAAAATAGAATGTAAGCAAACATAGTTTAAAGTTAACTTGTTATATAATACTCCGAATTTGATTGCATAGAAAATCTGATAAAAATCTTTACGTACTCACAAATGAGGCTTACAATACATTCTTACACTGCCACCAACGCAGTCCTACATTAAACAGAATTACATTATACATATATACCATACACTCGGTAGGCACAAACATATCATCACATGACATACCATAAGTTATTAAATTTCTGGCAATAACAAATACACACACAGGTCTTTTTTGGTTGGTCTAAAAACACATGCTAGCTATTAATATTGATATACCCATAAGATTTAAAATTGTTGGCATAATATGAAGAAAAAAATTGTGATGGTTTCAAAGTTCATTTATTGAATACAAACAAAAACAGAAAACAGAAGAAGCTAATGAAAAAAAGAAGTGGTGTGGAGTAATAAAGTTGGGTTGGTGTCTTGTAATGAATCAAGCAGAAGCAGTGAGCTGTGAGTTGTGTGTTTCATCTCTCTTTTTACCTTTGCTGATTTTGTTAGCACCTTGTTGTTGTTGGTCTGCCTTTTTTTGTGCTCTAATGAGGGCCCGCCTTGCACGTGGACGCATCTCACGGACTTGTCTAGGTGGCATCACATACGGTTGAAGCGGCTTGTCCCCAAATGGGTGCTCGCTGTCCGGGAATATTCTCAGCTTAAGATCTCTGTCCTGAAAATGGAATGGAATTAGTGATTACATTCCATGGAGCATGTCATGATTGGTAATCATTAAAATAAAATTGTTAAGTACTCAGACTGACATCGCGAAGTTTATTTCTTGGGAGCATGCGAAGGACAGCTTTGCGGATGACTTCTGTAGGATCCTTGGCCATCTGGTCCTTTAAACTCCTTTCTTTCAGGTGCCCAATATACCTGTCACATCACTTCACTTATTATTATTCTGAAAACAGGTTTACATAACATAACATTTTGTCGGATGTAAAATAATAATGTTAGAGAAAATGATAAGTACCCAGTGTGCCATCGGTAAAATTTGTCAGTAAGTTTTCTCCCAGTGACAGCGATGTGTTTAGCATTAAGGATAACACAGATGTCCCCATCATCACGATTAGGTGCATATGTAGGCTTGTCTTTTCCTTGAACCACTGTTGATATTTGTGATGCTAATCGCCCTAAAACCTGTATTATTACATTTCCCATTAACATTTCTTAATCAGATTGTCAAATCAACTTTTACTCAAACACACAAACCTGGCCCTTCGCATCAAACACTCTCCATCTCAATCCTTCCAAATTGATGCGTCTTATACCAGCAACTGCTTTCTGCAACATTTTCAATTTCTCAAACTCCCAATTTAACTAACAAAAATACTATTACTTTTCCTTTCCAAAATCAACTTGTCTTATGCTTCCCAATTGACACTTTACCAACCAAGAAAAGCTTAACAATTGATCATCTAAAACTCATTTATTTGTCATGGATTAAACTCTCATTATTTATTGTATGATCGGAGAGGATTTCCAAAATTTCTATTTGTTCATAAAACTTCAGCTTTGAACCTTGAATTCTATCATATGAAGCAGCTACACTCTGTCCCAATTTCTTTTATTTTAGCACAAAGATTTAGCTTGTATATTACTTAGAATTGCGTAACTATGTAAAACCAATGGGAATCAATACTACAGATGGATGTTTCACATACTATTAAGCTTAATCAATAGATTTACGAAAAAAGGGCATAACAAATCAAGCCGGTGTAGTACAGTGTATTGTGTACTCTAAAGAACTCACAATCAAAATATTCAAGGATATTTAAAACGTTTAAACTAAAGGTTGCAGAAGAAAGTATCTAAGTATTGGACATCACATACAAATTACATTCAAACAATATATGAATTTATCCAAC
The DNA here is from genome assembly GCF_051521515.1 of Lactuca serriola. Lineage (NCBI taxonomy): Eukaryota > Viridiplantae > Streptophyta > Magnoliopsida > Asterales > Asteraceae > Lactuca > Lactuca serriola. The sequence continues at coordinate 396,678,742 of NC_136411.1, forward strand.
GAATATAGTTAGAAGATAGGGAAATGAGACAAGTGTACCTTGAGGTTGCCACTAAAAGCCTGAGGTGCCACCGACATTTTATAAAACAAAATCTGGTTGACCTAAAACCCGAATCAAGAAGAATCAGAGAAGTGTATGATTAAGGGATGGAACATAAAACCAGCTAAAACCCTAGGGATTTCGACTTTCGAGTGACGTATGGAAGGCTCTGTCGATTTGGGTATTCAGGGGAGAGAGCCGATCGTATATGGGAAAAGGTCAAAAATGTTATTTTACTTTCAAAGTTGAGCCTAGAAAATAAATTAGTATATTTTTTTAAGCCCATTACCTTTCAAACGTTTTTGAGGCATTGGGGCCTTGAGGCCTGTTTCGGCGATTTGGTTTGTAATTGTAAATGCCCAAAACAAAATTCAACTTGAAAAAAAAAACAACGACCCAATTTACATTCTTAATTTTGGATTTGGTTGATTCAATATCATGGTCCAATTATTAAACACGGTGATAAAATGATTAGGAAAACATTAAATACGAGACGTAATTACTTTTAATATAAGATATTTATTCATAAGCATTAAGCTTTATTTTAAATTATTGGTTACAGAATCGTAGATTTCCCAACATGTTTTTCTTTTGATTGACTTGTGAAAGAGTTGTTTTATCCTCTTTTAAGACACTGGAAGGAGTGGGAGGGATGACTCCCTCACTTACTTTTGGTGGGCCATACCCTTCTATCCCTCACCTAAAAGCCAAGGACTAGGAGGAAAACCTTTCCCTCATTTTTTTTATATATATTTTAAATAAAATTTAATTTTTATTTATAATTTTTAAATTAATATCAAACATAAAATTTAATTAAAAATAGAAAGCATTTCATTAAGTAAAATAAAAATTACATTAACCCTAATATTTAAATAAGTAGAAATCCACCCCCCCCCCAAAAAAAAAAAAAATCAAACAAACTACAACATAGTAAAAATTATTAATTAATATCATAATTTTATTTAAACCTATATACATCACTCGGAATCATCGTCTTCTTCCTCGCCTAGATCATCTGCATCATTCTCCCCAGCGTCACTCTCGTCGTCAGAATCTTCACTCTCAACGAACATATCAGAATTCTCGTCTGATTCGTCAAACAAATCATCATCGTAAGATAACTCGTGTCGGGGCTGAACATGAGCCCTATAAATGTACTCCACCAAATCAGCACGAAGGGCCTGATGAAGGTCGTGATTGTGTACTTCTCTTCTATTCACCCTATACTCTTGTGTACCAACGACTGCTCCTTCGACATTTGGCAAAACTTCATTTTCGTTGTATCAGCAAATTGCTCTTCCTTCGTCTTCAAGAATCATATTATGCAATATGATACATGCATACATTACATGTTGTAACCTTTTCACCTCATATGACCTTGCCCCGACCGTTAGTACTTGCCAACGTCTCTTAAGTACACCAAATGCTCGCTCCACATCCTTCCTAGTTGACTCTTGCGCCTCTTTAAACTTTTTCTTTTTCGGGTCGTTAGGACATGTAAACGATTTTACAAAAACAGACAAGGGAGGATATATACCGTCAGTAAGATAGTATCCATGCTTATATGCTACCCCATTTGCTTGAAAAGGTACATCGTGTGACTTTCCAAGGTAGATATCGTTGAATACAAGCGACTGGTCTAGCACGTTGATGTCATTGTTTGCACCAGCTGGACCAAAGAATGCATGCCATATCCAAAGATCATGTGATGCGATAGCCTCTAGAATAATCGCCGACTCTTTGTGGTCGCCTCTCATGTACTGACCACGTCATGCGTTGGGGCATAATGACCAACTCCAATGCATGCAATCGATACTACCTAGCATTCCAGGGAATCCATAATTGCCTTCATGCACCGTATACAATTGGTGGATATCGTTGATAGTTGGTTTGCGCAAATATCGTTGCCCGTAAACCAAACAGATCGCTTTGCAGAACTTGTACACAGAGTCCCTCACGGTACGCTCTGACATTCTAAAATACTCGTCCCATTTGTCTGCGCCCATGCCGTATGCTAGCTGACGAATTGAAGCCGTGCATTTTTGAATGGAGAGAACCCTTTTTTTCCCCTTGCATCCATTTTCCATTGGAAATATGGAAAACGACCTTCCAAATCGCCAACAATACGTAAAAATAGTTTCTTCCTCATCCGGAACCGACGTCGAAACTTTACAGCGTAAACGACGTCATCTGCAAAATAATCTTCTATAAGACGATTGTGTCTGGCTTCGTGATTTTTATGTAACGACGGCTTTCTTAGGTTAGGTCGTGCACGTGATGTTTCACCAAGTCGGTTTTGATAGTATGCAACCGTTTTCGCCATAACGGAACCGATAAACTTAGCCTCCTCTACTATCGTCAAATCGGATGATGAAGATGATGACATTTTGAGTAATATTTTTTAGAGAGAAATATAGATTATGGTTTAAAAAATGATAAAATGTGTGAGTATTTATAGATTAAGAAAAGGAAAGGAAAAAATAATATATATATATATATATATATATATATATATATATATATATATATATATATATATATATATATATATATATATATATTAACGGCTATATAGCCGTTTGAGTATAAAGTAGAAAAAAAAATTGCAGTGGCCAATAGTTGGAAGAGAGAGAGAGAGAGAGAGAGAGAGAGAGAGAGAGAGAGCGGGACTCTCTTCCCCCGGTAGCTTCCCGCGGTTCCTTTCCCGCACCCACGGTGCAGTGTGCACAGGTGTGGGATCGGTTCTCTCGCCCTTCCCTCACCCCACTCCGTCCGGCCTAATAAATGAGGTTTTTTTTGCCACGTGTCATCTTCATCTTTATTTTGACACTTGTCATTTTATGAGAATTTTAGAAATTTTATTTTCCACTTTTCATTTTTTAAGGATTTCCATTTTCCTAAAATAAAATTCAATAAAATTGTAATGAGTTTTATAAGAAAACAAAATCATCCTATTAATTTGGTAATAAATTCTCATAAATACTTCAAACGATTTAATTTATTTTGCAAATTTTCAGAAAATTACATTACATTCTGTTATGTAAAGTATTACATTATAAAATATTTCATATTTATATATTGATATTAAATTTTTATTTTTAATAAACTCGTGTAATACATGAGTCTCACACTTAGTAACTATAATAATAAAACATTTCTAAATATTTTATTAATAAACAAATTTTGTCGTAAAAAAATAAAAATAAAAATATCAGTTTTTCTTTGCCTCAAGAGTGTTTAGGTCAATAATAGACTTTTGTGCAAAATTTGGCACCAACTATCATATCTTCGTAGGTTGGCCATACAAGTTAGGATGTGTTAGACACATAATTTTTTTTGTTTTGGAAGATTTTAGCTTTTAATCTTTTAGAAAAAAGCTCGAAAAAATCATTAGAAACTTCTAATTTTTAGCTAAAACAATAAACTTCAAATCTAAAAACTATCATTTAATAAAAAAACTTTTTTATAATTTTATAAATTGACTTAATTACCATTTTTTAAATTATGTGTGTTTTATATGTCTTTTTTTTTTTTTTTTTTTTTTTTTTTTTTTTTTTTTTGTAATTTTACATGTTTTAAAAGTCTCTACCTACTTTTGTCCGAACACTCATATACAAATAAAAACTACAGTTCCAACTTTCAGCTCCTAACTACCACGTTTCAGCTAATTTTGCCGAATCTCCACTTAAAATAGCATTTTTTTAAGTGGACCAAAATATAAAAGAAATACCATAACCAAAATATTATGGTAAAAGTTATTTAATCCTCCTATTAGTAAAATCTTAACTTAAATTTTATCGTCAAAGTTTTTTTAAAGATGACCAAAATATAAAAGAAACTACATACAAAATTTATACACATACAACCCAACGTACATATGATATGGGAAGTATATTTCTACTGAGGCCGCGTTTGGTTGGCATAAATGAATTAAATTCGAGAGAAAATGATTTAAATTCTCTCGAATTCATGCGTTTAGGTGGATTTAGAGGAGGAAAAAAGATTCATATAAAAGAAAGTGGATTCCTTCCAAAGTTGGATGGAAAACATTCATTCTCGTCAAGAAAATGACAGATTACAAAAACATTCTTTTACTTATCAGAAAACCATTCACCACCACTGCCACCACCATCGTTACCACCACCACCATCACCCGCCACCACCACTACCACCGTTACCACCATCGCCGACACCACCACCACCATCGTCGGCGCCACCGCCGCTACCGCCAATACCACCACCACCACTATTATTGCCACCATCGTCATTCCCACCACTCATCACCATTACTATCTCCACCACCACCACCACTACCATCACACATCACCACTACCACCGTCGCCGCCAATACTCTCACCGTCGTCGCCGCAACCACCACCGTCATCACCCTTCATCACTGTCACCAATGCCGCTACCACCATCACCACACCACTGTCGTTGCCACCCACCACCCACCAATAGCACCACCGCCACCACCCACCACCAATGTCACTGTCGTTGCCACCACTGTCACCGCCACTACCACCGGCGCCACCATCACCTGTCACTACAGTCATCACCATCAACCGTCACTCCATCGTCACCGCCACCCACCACAACCACTGCCACAACGACCTAAATTTTACTATCTTTATAACTTATATAATGTATCTTTACAAAATAGACAAAAAGAGTAGTTTTGTCATTTTACATGGATTTAAATTCCATTTCCTACGAACCAAACAAAATCTGAATTTAATTCCAATTCCATTTCATGTCAATCAAACAAGATATGGAATTTGATTCAAATTCCAGCAAGATTCATTTTCCAGTTCCAAGTTCCAATTACAATTGCTTCAGAAATATTATGCAAACCAAATAGCATCTTAATGAATTTATTTATCCACATTAAATGTATGCATTACTAATTTGTACGATAACTGCAATGATCATGTACATTATGTTGTTTTTTATTTAAAACATTCACTTTATATATATATATATATATATATATATATATATATATATATATATATATATATATATATATATATATATATATATATCACGTATCCTTGTGATATGTTTCTAACATGTGTTGTCTAGTTTGAATTGTAGTGAGCTCATACATTGGATTGTATAACCAAAATTAACCATATAAACAAGCATATTAAAGAAACGTACAAATATAGTAATAATATAGTAATAACCATTAATTTCCAATTGGAAAAAAAAGCTTTTAAAAAAAAACTATATCCACCTATTGAGCAAGTATCATCCTTTTCTTTTCTCCATGGGGGTTTATGAGCAACTTTTGTATTTTTTTATCAAAAATTGTCCCGTTTCACCGGTTAAATGTAGTTTTTTATGAGGTGGCAATCAAACGTGTAATAGTTCATTCTGGAAACTCTTTAAGCCCTTCCACTCTTAAATGTGATGACCATCCATTAAGCGGGAACGAAGTTGAGCATAGGGTTAGGCTATCCGGTATCATCGTTAGTGAAGAGTATGTCACGTCATTCCACCACATGTTTACTAGTTTTGGGGTCAGTGTGTGTGTGAGAGAGAGAGAGTCCTTCTGTGAAAGCAACAAGACAACCACTAGGTTTTGGGGCAGTGTTCACAGGTGGAAACCCCCCTCAACCTTAGCTTTCATGCGTGAAAGCCCTTCCATACCGGAAGACCTTACGCATCAATCAACCTTATAGAACATCGATTTACGTACACTTATCTTTAATTTTATACAATGCATGTTTGAAAACCCTGATCCTGATCCTAGAAGAAAGATCTTAGTTGCATAATAGCTTCCAGTTCATCAATGGCCCTTGCTGATGTTGATACAACGTTGGCGGTGGACGTGCACTATTCAAGCTTCTTCCTACCAATACGAATTACCAAACCTTATAAGCTATGTAGAATCCCAAATCTTAATGTACGTACATTGATGTGGCTTTCATAAATATGTACTACAATTTTGCTTTATTTCTTCATGAAGTTATAAAGGAACCAATCCACAATGTTTAATTATTGTGTTCCCAGCATGCAGTTCTATGTAGGGATAAGACTTATGATGTAGTTGAAGTGTCTGATATAATTCGTAAATCATGGTTTTGACATTGGGGGAAGGATTAACTCGTATATCGAACATTATGAATACAAGGTGCATGAATGGCTTCCAGATGAAATGGATATTTAAATGAAGATGATGAAATGATAGTCATTGATCAGAAAAGGTGAACAAGGGGTTAAAGGAACCAATAGAGGTGAAGGTTGAAAAACAGGTAAAATAGAGGCGAAGGTTGAATCTGGTGCTTTGTACTTTGTGTAGCATTCTATTATTGACATTTTACTTTGTGACAATGAACTTTTTGTACTACTATTTTTGGTATTCTACTTTGTGAAAAGTAATATGTACGTGAATTAAACGTAAATGTAGAAATGTTCTTGATAGCAATGTTCTTTTCATCTTTGTGTACTTAGTAACAATTGTAGCATTGTACTTTGTGTAGCCCCGTCACAGACTAGAATGCACTACTTTGTGCAATGTAGACTTAATAACCAATTAATAGCATTGTCCTTAACAGCATTTGTTCTTAACAACATTTGTTCTTAATAGTGTTCATAATGGCATTTACCGGTTAATAGCATTGTACTATTTGTAAGTGATTAGACCATAGCGCAGATTAATTAACAGAAGAATAATTTAAAAAAAAAAAAAAACAAAAACATAAATTTACCAATGTAAACGCCTAACGAACTAAAGATCCAAACAACTTCATAAGAAAACAAGGAAAAAAAAAGATAGAACTTTTTGTTAGCTAGTTTTACTATTTTTTGTTATAACCTTCTGTACAAACAACAGCATAGCACAGACAGGGGTTGCTGTCATCTCTCTCACTCCCGGGTATCTGCTCCAAAGACTTCCTTCATCTTCAAAGTTTGCATCACAAATATCTCATCATATGCCTTCTTTTGTTTAACATCAACATAACCTCCCGTTTTCAAAACCTGCATATATCATTTTTTCAAAACAACCGTTCCATTTGTAAATGTGTAGATGCTGTTTCTTTCTTACCAGCATCTCAGAGAAAAACATTGCACTTTCTCTCTTTGTTTTCTCCTTCAAAATCTGACTCAACTTTACAACTTCATCTTTCTTGTGTGTGAAGCTAGAGTGCAGGTAACCCCCAACACTTCTGCATAACAAAATAAATAATACATCCAAATGAGTTTTTTTTTTTAAATAAAAAAATTGATTCGATGTTAGAAAAAAAAGTAGAACACTAATATATGATCATCAAACTTACTTTGTTAGAGCCGACCAATTTTCTGCAAAATAAAAACATGATTTCATCAGAAGATCTCTAGAGAAAATAAATATATAAAAAGTTGCATACCATGTCCTTGGTTTTGTAGGTGTGACGAGCTTGGCCCCTGCCTGGAAACAGATTGAAGATTATCCGATTCTTGATCATTGATTGGAAACATGTCTTCACATGAACTTGTGGGGCCCTCTTGGTTGGCCTTTGATGCAGATTGAGTTGTTGGCGTTAATGGAGCAATTATTTCTGCTTCATTTTCTTCAGCACTTTTTAGCATAATAGCAGCAGCAGCAGCATCACATGATCCTATTCCAACCCCAACCCCAACCCCATCATCAGCAACTTCTATAGCTGCTTGCAGCTGCAGTTGCTCCACCTCAATTCTGGAAATGGCAGACCTCAAATCAGATGGAAAACCTGCATTCACTGATGAAGGGACAAATTTAATTCCTTACATTGCAACTTACAATATTCAAGAATGAATTAAAGAAAGAAAGAAAGCTCACAAGGAATTATAGGTTGGATGAAAATATAATCACAAGACCTGGTCCTACTCCTAGTGGTTGGAACTTTGGTTCTTTTGGCTACAAGATCGCTTGCATTTGTGACCCAGTCTTTATACACCCTGCAACCAAGATTGAAGAAAATAGCATTCAGAATTTCTAATAATATATCATCTTCTTCATTTATTTATTTTAGAGAGAAAGAAAGTATGAAATACTTAAAGTAACTTCATTTGAATTTGATTGGGCTTCTATGCAAGTTGACACATAATTAGCAGAACAAAAGGATGACATCACTCACACGTTACGAATGACAGTGACATCATCATAAACACATTTGCGCTTCCTTGAATTTGATATTGATGCCCTAATAACGCGCTCTTGGACAGCTGGAGTACGAACAACCATACTATCCGATTTATGTTTACCTGAAATCAATTCAACCAACATTTATTTATTTCATAAATAAATACAAACCTCATACGACATATATTATGTTGATTTCAAAATAATAAAAAATTACCCGAAACAGAGGGACCTTTCGACTGAGGTGTCACGTTAACAGCAACCGACAATTTTTGTGGACTAGGTTTGACCGTTATGTTATCATCCATCAATGTTTCTAAAACTGATTTCTCTTCTTTCTCCCCAGTTGTACACTCCTCTTCATCTTGATGCTTATCGTTTCTATCTTCAAATGTCATGTAGTTATCACAAGAACTTGTTTTCCTCCATTCTGGATCTTGTTCAAGAAAGGGTATTTTGGGAAGAGTTACTTCTTCATCAGGCTCATCAAGTTCCATGGGAGCCAGGCGATCCTCCAGGGAGAATCTTGTCCGAAGATTCTCGGGGCTTGCTTCTGAGTGATGTCCTGTTTCGTCATTTTCCCATGCATCTGTATCTGTTTAAAGAAAACAATCATACAAATACAACAACTAGGTTAACATATCTCCTACCTAGATTACACAATTAATAATAAAAAAACATGCACTTGAATATCTTACCAGGAAGAACAATCTCTAGATTGGATTTCACATGGTGTCTGTGATTTTCAAGAAACAAATCAAAAACTGATAGAAATAAATGCTGCAAAACAAAATTGAGAAATTCAAAAAGTAACGCACTCGCTGCTGCTTTCATCTTCTACAACTTGAAGATCAAAAGCATCCAGTTCAAAATTTTGTGGCAGGGTAATTGAAGAGAATTCTGCACGCATAGCATCAATGAAAGTGTTGGATTTTTTTCTACTAGAAGATTCTGGTGCATCCATGGCTACAATGTTAGTTTTGGATCTTTGACTTGAAGGCTCTGGTAAGCACATGCCACCAACGTTAGTGTTGACTTTTTTCCTCCCTTCAAGATAGACTTTCATTTCATACAGGCTATGATTGCAGTCAATAAGCAGATACTCGACTTTCTTGGAGTATAGTCTCGTCACTCCTAGTAGAAGAAATCCTAAGATTCTATATGTTACAACTGGAACTTGGTCTACCAATATTTTATCTGAGTCAAACACAAAAAGAAGCATATGTCAGAAATATTAAATATATAAGAAATAAAAGTATGGAGCAGTTTCAAAGTAACAAAAGTCCATGACAAAGATTGCAAGGATAATGAACAAACACTTTTCTACAAGGTTGAAAAAGCAGGAAAACCCCTTTTTAGGGTCAACATATAATATTGCCTAAATTTTCAGCAACAAACTTGCAAGTTCTAAAACATAATTCGAAGATACAATTTCATACACGATTTTCACGACCCAAAATTTGTGGGGCAACAGAAGATGGTTCATTTTTCCCCTTTATAAAAGTGAGAAATGCATCAAATATATGGTGCTGACTTTGAAAGCAAACAGTCAAAACAACAGTCACAAGTAATGAAGAAAAAGAAGAGTCGAGTAACGAAAATAAATCTTCTTCTAGCCGCTAACCAGTTAAAAAAAACCCTAGGTTTCAAGCATACAAACAATCGAACCCCCAAACGATTTATAGATTAAAATAATCGCATTTTTTCTAGAATTTTTTTTTAAAGAAAAAACTGAACGGGTATTAAACCATCAATGGAGCACAGCAAATAATCATATGTATGGCCTTGGTGTTGAAATATCCACCATCATTCGCAACTCTCAGTACGGATGAACAACAATAGTTACCGACGTTAAACGCAAACGAACCAGAAATCAAAATTAGTAAAAATAAATGAACCCCGATTTAGTTTCTGCAAAACGCTGAAGAATTTTTTTTTATCGAAGAAGTTCACGTGATTTTCATCTTACTCTAATTCCTGTATCTTCAATGAAAGACAAAGCGACACAGAAAATTAAACCGACAACTAACCGACAGAAGAACTGATGTTCGTCTGTTGAACAAATTCTTTCCTGATACGATGCGGAAAGTGAGCAGCCATCCAAACATGTCCCAAATCCACCTTCTTATTCCCCATTAACATATGTTTGTATATCGTCCCCATTTTAACTTAAATACACTTGATCAAAACCCCTTCTCTTATAAATACACATGTAAACAAAGACGTAATGGGATTTGTGGTTTGATTATCACTCTGTGCATCTGAAATGGAAATGAAATGGTGCGTCTACTACTCTGCAAAAGAGCGATGAGAGAGGAAATGGTGGTATAGAAATGGGGAGGGAAGAAGAAAACGGTCGAGGTTTTGAGCGTCGCAGACAAGTTTCCAATTTTAAAAAGAGAAAATCAAAAATTTAGACACATTTAACATTTTCATGAAAGAGTCATTAATATGTGATGACAAACACTGTATTTACGTGGGAAAAATACTAATTTAGTAAAAATCTTTAATTACCTATCAAAAGTCAAAAAAAAGTCAAAAAAAAAAAAAAAAAAAAAACTAGCCCACGAAAGACTAAGATTCGACTACTGTTTCGTTAACTCATCTACTGTTTCGTGTTATATAAAAACCTTTATTTTGTACGTTCTACAAAACCATAAGTTATTTTAAAACCTACGGTTTTCTTTAATACAGTTTAGGTAAAAGCTACGTTTTTTTAACTACATTTTTGATAAGAAAGCTATGGTTTTATTTTTATTTTTATCTTTTTTAATAGAGAGTATTTTTTTTTAGAGTTTATTTTTTTTGTTAAACTTGACTACTTTTGATTATATATATATATATATATATATATATATATATATATATATATATATATATATATATATATATATATATATATATATATTTTGAAGATATAAAACCGTAAGTTATTTTAAAACCTACGGTTTTCTTTAATACAGTTTAGGTAAAAGCTACGTTTTTTTAACTACAGTTTTGATAAGAAAGCTATGGTTTTTTTTTATTTTTATTTTTTTTAATAGAGAGTATTTTTTTTTAGAGTTTACTTTTTTTGTTAAACTTGACTACTTTTAATCAAAATAATTTTCAAAAAATACTCTTTATTAAAAAAATAAAAATAAAAACAAAACCATAGCTTTTTACCAAAACCGTAGTTAAAAAAAATCTGTAGATTTTACCTAAATCGGAGGCTACGGTTTGGGAAACCGTAGTTTATACAGAGAAAACCGTAGGTTTTAAAATAACTTACGGTTTTATATCTTCAAATTTTTTTTATACAAAACACGAAATAGTAGACGAATTAGCGAAACAGTAAACGAATCTTATAACCTACGATTTCGTGGGCTATTTTAGGACAAATCCTAATTTTTGGCTAAAAATTGTTAATCACTTCCTTAATTTGGCTAGATTAGTAATTAGCTCTATTTATGTGTTTCTTAATTCGTGGTTGTATTTTACTATAAAAAGACAATTTGGATGGGTCTAAAAACTTTTTCACTAAACTTTTTCACTTTTATAGAACGTACAAAATAAAGGTTTTTATATATTTTTGATCTAAAAAAAACTTGAAAAAGATAGTTATGCATTTTTTTTTCTTTTTTTGTATTTTTTTAATTTTTCAAATACTGATTTAATTTAAAAATCAAAAGAAAAGAAAATAATTATCCCCCAACCCTACATCTCTTTCTCTCTCTCTCTCTCTCTCTCTCTCTCTCAACAGGGATCTGATTTCTTTCTTGAAAATAATTGTTCCTAACATCAGAACTTAGATTTCTCCCTTCTCAAACAATCAATTCCTGCAACTTATATTAACCCAAACACTTCAAAATCATGTCATTGGGATGAACCCACTAAGTGAATAGATTTTACTAATGGATAAGAGAGTTTAGGTTTTTCTGGGGTGTAGATTTACGAACATAGTGTAAACCTGTGAACCCTAGATGGTGTTGCAATGGTGGCGCACAGGTGGTGATGGATGGTGGTATACAAGTGGAAATAGTCGAACAGAGAGGAGAGAAGAGAGGACGAAAGTGAGAGGGTGTTTTGTGTTTTACTACTATCCACTCATCGGAGTACAAATCTGCTACCTTTCACCGGAGTGTAGATCTCCACCATCACCTCCAATTGTGGTGTTGTTAGGAGCCAAATGTAAGCTTCACCATCTCTCTTGATATCTAAAGACTCACTGTTCCAAACACATGTATATTTCGTTGATGATTTGAGAGTGGGTTTCGAGGAGTCGTTTGATACATCTTTTCCAGCGAGAATATGACCGGAAAATGGGATGTCGTTTGGTTCTGCATACGAGCCTAAACTTGAAAAGCCTTGTGGGCTCTCACTTGGTTGCAAAATGTAGCACCGAGATTTTTGGTTCCTCCTTCGTTTGTTGCCCATATTTTGTTGAGTTTTGTTACCTGACTCACTTGTAATCCTCCAAGATCTATGATTTCGTTTTTGGTTTTAGTTTGATTGTTTCTTGGAGACTGGAAGAAAAGAGAGAGAGAGAGAGAGAGAGAGAGAGAGAGAGAGAGAGAGAGAGAAAGAAAGAGAGGGTACCGCTGGAGAGGGTTGGGTAAGATTTCATTTTTGATTTTTTAATTATTTAAATACCAATATAATAAAGAAAATAGAAAAAAATGAAAAGGGTAAGATCGACTTTTCAAGTGTACCAGGGACCAAAAACACGGAAAAACCTTGATTTTGGACCTTCAATGCAAGTTGGAAACTTTTTGGATAATATCCAAAAAAATTTGAATACCATAGGGACCAATCTTGCAGTTTTGTCTATAAAAAAATATGTTATTTTTATATTAAGTTTAAGGAATAATGACTTAAAAAGAGTAATATATTTTTTTATTTATACATATTTGGTCACTGGGATTTTTTTTTCTTCCACATTTGTCCCTTCAACTTGTTTAACTGTACACATCCAATTCTTATGACCTGCTACTTCAGGTAAACCATAAAAAATGACTTAATATAGTAATATATTTCTCACTTTGTACACATTTAGCCCTTAATATTTTTTTTGCACATTTAGCCCTTAATATTTTTTTGCATATTTAGTCCTTAATATTTTTTTGTTGCAAAGTAAGTCATTGTTGTTTATGTATATTTTCAATACTTATGAACTATTTCTTTAGGTTTTGCTCTAATGAGGTGTTCGGGGATGTTCATGTTTATGGTCATCGCGACCTCAGCTGCTTGGTTGCTTAGGTTTTGTGATCTGATCATTGTAACTTCTTCATACGATCTTGGATTTTTACGATCTTTATATCCACGCATTCGTATTTGTTGTGTCTTGAACGTCGTAACTTCTCCATATGATCTCGGATTTTAACGATCTTTATATACATCCGTTCGTATTTGAGTCTACTATAACTTTCATTTAGATTACTCCTGTTAAAAAGTAATATATTTTTACTTATGATCTTTATATCCATGAGTTCTTTGTGAATATATGTAAGTAAAAATATGTTACTTTTTAACGGGAGTAATCTAAACGAAAGTTGGATTCGGGAAGCGGTAGGTCGATGGAGACCATGAGTGGTGTAAGACTGCAGTGGTTCAACTAGCATTCATTTTTGTAGTAGGTTCGGTGGCGACAGGTAGTCGGACGGTATGATCGGAAGGATCAACAGGAATAATGGAGCCATAAGTGGTAATATGGTTTGGGCAGATTTCGATAGTCGAAGTTCTCTTTGAAAGTCGTGGGGAGCGATCGTGAGGTTGTTCTTTGTCTCAACAACCGAGTGGGAAATTCGGTATCCCGGATGGGTGGCAGATAAGTTGGGACCAGGGTGGTCTCGGTTCATTCAGAAAGCGCACAAGAGGCAACATGATGTTCAGACAGAAGTAGTGAAGTGAGGATTCTCGTATGGGAAGTAGCTTGTCGATCGAAGATGCTAAGTCACTTAAAATTGGATTAAATAATCTCGGAGTAATGGATTTGACCTTGTCGCGGAAGCTCTCGTTTGAGTCTAACCGTTTTAGGGATGAATCTGTTGGATAAGGTGTCTAAGTCCATAACTATATTTAGTATGTACTTGACCCGATTTGGCATGGTCCATTTGGGTTGCATGGCATCTTAACAATTGGATAGACAAAATGAGAAAATGGACACTTATGGTTTGTTAATATATTATAAGTTCTAATATATTAATCATATTATTTAATTAGTATTGATCAAGAATTAATTTGGAATTAATTTTGTGATAAAAAAGAGACTAATTAAATATTTGGGGATTGAGTTGTAAATCATTCATTCTTATATAGTGGGCTTATGGTCCATGATTCACTAGATTGGGCTAGGACCCATTGGGTGCTCCATGGATACTCCATGGAGGTTAAAACTCATGGATCATGGGGGAAATGAAAAGCCATGCACATTAGGGTTTACATGGTGTAACCCTACATGTGAAACACTATATATGCAACCTCATATGGAGCAAAATCGGAGTAAGACAAGAACAAGGAGGGCTAGCCGATTTTGAGTGAAAGTGTTCTTCTCTCAAGTTATTCCAAGAGTTGTGGTGTTGTGTGAAACATTTGAGGCATCACATTTGGGGTGCTAGGCTCACAAGGTCTTAAGGAGTCCAAGCTACAAGAAAGGTATGCCATTCTACTAGTTTTTTATATTACATGTAACGCCCCGATTCTCAGGTATTGCTTAAATAAGAATTATTGGGTTAAGCTCTACTCGACGAGTTGGTTGACCTACTCGTCGAGTAGCAGTTGGATGAGATCGCGTTTTAAGTGACCTACTCGACGAGTCCATGATGGGACTCGGTGAGTAGGAGCTGGCAGTGGAAACCCTAAATCCCGGGGTTTGCACCTCTATTTCAAGGAGCCTTAGCCTCCTTTGGCCTCTTTACAGTATTTGAGAGCCCCTTAAAACCCTAATTCGTGTGTGTGCCTTGGTGTGGTGTTTGAAGCTTGGAGGAAGAAAGCTAAGAGTGCAAAGGAAATTGAAGCAAAGAAGGAGTGGGAAGCAGGAATTACCTTAGCTAGCATCCTTTGGAGGTATCAAAGTGCCATCGTTACTTCCCTTTTTCCTTTTTATTGGGTTTCTAGGGCTTTTTATGGATTTTCAAGTTGGTATGATGAGCTATGGGCTAGATCTGAAGTTGTAACTTCAAATTTGGACCCTCCTTGGATTATAGAAGCATAAAGTCACAGTCTTGGTTGTGATTAAGGTCCCTATTGAGCATGAAGTTCCATTAAGAACATAAAATAGACATTTAGAGCCTTTATAGTCATGCATGCACGTAAAATTTGCAACTTTACTCGGCGAGTTGCAAAGTGACTCGGTGAGTCACATGAAGATGGCCGTGAACTCGACGAGTTGGATGAACAACTCGGCGAGTCCGATGAAGATTGTCATAAACTCGACGAGTTGAAGAACAACTCGACGAGTCGGATGGGTTTTCTCTTGGATATGTATGAGTGTGCATTCGTCGAGTTTCAATGAGGGAACTCGACGGGTGGCCTTTAAGTTTGATCGAGAATCAAAGGAACTCGACGAGTCACTCCGATGACTCGGCGAGCTGGAATGTACTTCAGGGAACTCGGCGAGTAGCCAAGGGTACTCGACGAGTTAAGGTCAACATGGACTGTTGTCCTTGACTGAGGACTTTGACTTTGACCAGGGATTTACTAGTGGGTTATGGAGTACCTTATAAGGTTAAGGACTTATGAGTATGTTGTACTACGACGATGGGTGGTGGAGAATGTGTCAAGTGATCCGAGAGTTGGAGTTTGCATTTCGAGTCGACATCTGCGAGATGAGTTATCCTCACTATATCGATAGGGTCTACGGCACCAAGGTCGACCCTTTAGTTGTTATTGTTATGGTATGCTACGTGTGGTTATGATCTGTTAGATCAGAATCGGGGTGGACAGTATGTTATGCTCTTATGATTCGTAGGGATTGGTATGTTAGTGACCTGCTAGGTCGGTACTCTAGTTACAGGAGAATTCTATGATTGATGATCAGTGTGACAAATATGTTTGATGTTTGCATATGCCTGTATGTGATAGTATGCGCACATGGTTATTTGCTGGTGGCTGGGTTGAGGCGGTCTTGCTTTGTGTTGAAGGCCAGTATACCCTATGAGCGGTCTGGGGAGACTGTAGGCCGACGTGGTGGACCAGTCATGCCGAAGGCTCGGGATAGATTCAGACGGACTGTAGGCCCGGTAGGGCGGTCCAGTCAGGCCGATGGCCCAGTATGCATGATGATTGATTGATTATTACTGATATGGTATTGTCAGTGTGGTATTGGTATTTTGGGGGTAGCTCACTAAGCCTCGGGCTTACAATTTTCAGTTTATTGTTCCAGGTACTTCAGGAGATCATGGAAAGGCGAAGGCGTGACCGTACCGCTCCTCATCCTTATGTTATGATTTTTGGGGCACTCTGATGGAAAAGGATCTGAAAACATTTTGTAAACAATACTATTTGTTTTTTATTTATGATTGAAAAAGTTTAAATTTGGCGTAAAATTTATGGATGTTACAAGTAAGTATCAGAGCCTTGGTTTGAGTGAATTGGAGGAACACTCGTGTGAATCCAATCTCAAATCAAGGAGATTTTCGGAAAATAAGTTTTAAAATGGTTTTCAAAATAAAGGATGGAGGATGCAGAGGGTACGATCAGCCGGAGCCTGTAAGTAAACCCCAAAACACCATGCAGTTATTTGATATTCTGATATGTTAGAACGGCAGGCTAGTGCTAGGTTAGGGATCTTCATGAATCACATGATAGATTTTCCTGATTGCATGATGCCTATTAGCCTAGGGTTTCTTGTATGTGGAATTGACATCATAACTGTAGATGTTTAGTGTATGCATCACGGTTGTGCATAATAAAGACCTTATAGCCTGAGAATGTTGATCCGGCCTTCGGGTAGGATTGGATATTCGAAAGTCTATTGGGTCCAGTGTTATGTGCAGCTAGCACGCACTAGCGTTGCAGGGGAAGATGGAGGTTTCATGGAGGTGTGAGTCGTGATAAGTGGTGAGACTAGATGCGAGATATTTGGTATTCCCCTAGAAGTGAGGGTTGGGCGTATTTCTATGTTAATGATATTGTTAGGGTGTTGTGGTGATACTTGAGACAAATATGGTTAGGTGTGGAAGGTAGTATGGGCCCGTAATACTGAAAGCACAGGACCCATATGCGTAGCAAGGAAATCACAACCCCTAGGGTTTTTGGGGTTTTGGTCTCCCGACATTATGTTATTTATCTGATGACTTGTATATATTCCAGTATGGTGGTGATGAGACGTGTTGCTTCAGGATCCGAATCAGGATCAGGATCAGGATTGGGGTCGGGAGATGGAGGGTTGGAGGTACCGGTAGCACCTGAGCCCGTGGTTCAGATAGGGACCGAGGAGTTGGATGCCAGGATCAGGGAGATCATGCACGGCGAGATTGTTGTTGCGTTCCGAGCACAACTGCCAGAGATTTTTAGGTCGATTAAGACCGCGATGGTTGAGTATTTTGATGAGCGATATGCAGCTCTAGCAGAGACAGCTGTCGCTGCAGCCACTTCGGCTGTAACTGCGACAGGGGTTGGAGGAGGAGTCGGCAGGGCTTTCCAGTACCGGGACTTCGATAATACGAAGCCCCCGACTTTTGATGGTACACAGGATGCGATTAGGGCTATGAGGTGGTTATCTGACGTGGAGGGTTGTTTCTTCACGTGCTCATGTCCTGCTGACCAAAAGGTCAGGTGTGCCCTGAACCTGCTGAGGCTTGGGGAAAAGGACTGGTGGAGGCTGATGACTGGGTCATATACCGATGATCAGCGGGCTGCTATTACTTTGAAGCAGTTCAAAGATATGTTCCGCACCCGCTACATTTCACGCATTGAACGGGAGCGGCTTGCGCAGGATTTTTTGACATTGAGACAGGATGGGGAGTCTGTGATGGAGATTACCCGTATATTCACGGAGAAGGCTATGATTTGCCCGGAGTTTGCTTCAGAGCAGTATCAGATGACTCGTTATCTGAGTATGCTCAAGACTGATATTCGACAGTTTGTGTCTACACATCGATGTGATATCTTCTTGGACCTTCAGGAAGCCGCGCGGCGGCGTGAGCTAGAGATAGAGCTGCAGCTGAAGAAGCGGCGTCAGGCACCGGAATAGTCTCAGTCGGCGCTTAAGCGGTATAAGACCGCTGATACACGGTCTGGGGGTCATCAGAGCCGCACTTGTGGAAAGTGTGGCAAGGCTCATTCGGGGGTTTGTCGAGCAGGAGGTGGGTGCCACAAATGTGGCAAGGAGGGGCACTATGCCAGGAATGTCGTCAGTCCGCCCCTCCAGCAAATATGAGGATTTGTTACCATTGTCATCAGGTTGGTCATGTGAAGACCAACTATCCGCAGCTCGCCGCTAAGCCGGTGCAGGGTTCCGTGCCAGCTGCTGTGAGGATTCTAGATAGGAGGCCAGTCAAGGTGGAGCCTCCGAAGGCTCAGGGTCGCACCTTCCAGCTCACGGCCGAGGAGGCCAAGTTAGCACCGGATGTGGTTCCTGGTAGGTTTTCTATTCTCTGTCTCAGTTATTGTATCCGTGCTATGCTTATTGATTGTACCTGTGATTAGGTACGTTTTTAGTGAATTCTTTGCCCGCTTTGGTATTATTTGACTCAGGGGTGAGTCGATCGTTTGTATCTCAGACCTTATCTAGAGGGTTCAGTGTGCCGATAGATGATCTTGAGTGTCCATTGCGAGTTTCGATCGCCAACAAGCACGGGGTCTCTGCTTCTTTGGTCTTCCGGGGATGCAAGTTGGAGATTTTCGGGGTGTCCTTCCCGATAAATTTGATTCCTATTCCCATGAGGGATGTATGCGTGATTATAGGGATGGATTGGCTTAGCCGTTTTGGTGCCATGATCGACTGTGAGGGGCAGCGGGTGGTGGTTCGAACCCCAAGTGGGGGAGAACTTGTAGTATATGGTGAGGCCACCAGGTTGGGATCAGGGTTTTGTTCGGCAACCAGGGTTCGACAGTATATTCAACACGGGTGTGCCGATTATTTGGCGTATGTTGTAGATATGTGGGTTAGAGAGCAGCTCTCAGTTTCTGAGGTCCCGGTGGTGAGGGAGTTTGCTGATGTGTTTCTGGAGGAGTTACCTAGAGTGCCTCTGGAGAGGCAGGTTGAGTTCAGGATTGACCTAGTGCTAGGTGCGGCCCCTATCGCTAAGGCGCCGTACCTAGGGATGAAAGTGGGTCCAAACCCGGACCGGATGGACCCGGAACCGGAAAACTCGGAACCGATTAACGACATTTTGTAGAACTGGAAACTGGACCGGTATATAGGAGCCGGTTCCGGTTCAGTTCCGGGTAAAGTGGGTCTAGAACCGAAAAACCCAGAAACATCAAAGTGGGTAGGTTGGAACCGGATAAAGTGGGTTTAGAACCATAAAACCCGGAATTTTTTGGTAATTACTTACTACTTAGTGGGTTGAGCTTTGAAATTTTTCATATTAATATCCCGAATTTGGGGGACTATAACTCATTGAATTTGAAACCAAAATTAACTAAATTATAGTCTAAAATCATTTACAAACTCTAAAATACACTCTGGAAAAAACCTCATGTCAATCCGACTTTAAATGAATGAGATATGCATGTGTTAACATTTTCACATAATACAAAGTACAAAAACAAATAGCTGAAAAATTGAAAATTTCCAGTTTTGATATCCCGACTTTAGAGGACTGTAAATCATTTAATGTTAAACCAAAAAGGACAAAATTATAGTCCAAACTCATGTACAAATTGTAAACTACAAGTTAGAAAAAACCACATGTCAATCCGACTTCAAACGAATTAGATATGCATGTTTTAAAGCTTTCACCGAATAAAAAAAAATGAAAAACTAAAAACTTCCAGCTTTGATATCTCGATTTTGGGGGACTGTAAGTCAATGATTATAAAACTAAAAATGGAAAATTTATAGTCTAAAGTCATGTACAAAATCTAAGCTACATGTTGGAAAAAACTGCATGTCAATCGGAGTTGATACGAATGAGATATGCATCTTTTAAATGTTTCACAAAAACCGGTTTCAGTCCTAAAAGTGGTTTCGGTTCCGAACACCGGTTCCGGTTTTTAGACCCGGTTTACCCGGACCCGATGGACCCAAACCCGGATAAAGCCAATTTTTAAACCCGAAACCGGAGCCGGTTCTATATATTCCGGTTCTAACGGTTCCGGTTCCGGTCCGGTTTTTCGGTTCTAAATCTCATCCCTAGCCATACCGACTGGCAACCGCCAGAGATGCAGGAGTTGTCACCTAGTTGCAGGAACTGTTGGGTAAGCAGTTTATTCGTCCGAGTAGTTCACCCTGGGGAGCATCGATCATTTTCTTCAGGAAGAAGGACGGTTTGCACAGGATGTGCATTGACTATAGGTAGCTGAACAAGTTAACGGTGAAGAACCGTTATCCGCTTCCAAGGTAGACGAACTTTTCAACCAGCTGCAGGGTGCATTTTGGTTTTCCAAGATTAATTTGAGATCAGGATATCACCAGGTCAGGGTGAGGGAGGAAGACATGGAGAAGACCGCGTTTCGGACTCGTTATGGTCATTACGAGTTCATGGTGATGCTGTTTGGACTCACCAACAGGCCAGCAGTGTTCATGGATCTGATGAACCGGGTATGCAGAACGATGCTTGATTGCTCGGTCATTGTGTTTATAGATGGTATCTTGGTGTACTCCAAGACTCGAGAGCAGCATGAGGAGCATCTCAGGGAGCTGCTGGAAGTTATGAGGCGAGAACGGTTGTATGCCAAGTTCTCGAAATGCGAGTTTTGGTTACCGGAGGTCCAGTTCCTCGGACATCTCGTTAACCAGGAGGGGATTCTGGTCGATCCGGCCAAGGTGGAGGCGGTTATGCAGTGGGAGACCCCGAAATTTCCCTCTGACATCAGTAGTTTCTTGGGTTTAGCAGGGTATTATCGGATATTCATTCGTGATTTCTCCAAGATTGTCGTACCCCTCACTCGTCTAACGAGGAAGGGGTGGATTTTTGGTGGGGCCCTGAGCAGCAGAGGGCGTTGAGACCCTCCAGCAGTGTTTATGCGAGGCACCGGTGTTGACACTCCCCGAGGGAGTGGAGGATTTTGTGGTATTTTGCGATGCATCCATCACTGGCTTGGGGGAAATCCTCATGCATAAAGGATGGGTGGTAGCCTACGCATCACGGCAGCTGAATCCGCATGAGACGAGGTACCCCATGCACGATCTTGAGTTGGGAGCAGTGGTTTTCGCTCTCAAGATTTGGAGGCACTATCTGTACGGGGTCCGTTGCACTATATACACGGATCACAAGAGTTTGAGACACATCATGGATCAGCCGAACCTGAACATGAGGCAGCACAGGTGGCTGGATGTGGTCAAGGACTATGATTGCGAGATCCTTTACCATCCTTGTAAAGCGAATGTGGTTGCGGATGCTCTGAGCCTCAAGTCAGCTGGGTCCTCGACCCTAGCCAGGTGTATGAGGATAGCAGTGGATTCCCCACTGGTGGGTTTGATCAGGGATGCTCAGATTGAGGGCATGAGACCAGAGAACTAGAAGTTGGAGAGGATTAAGCGCCCAGTTTGTTCAGGATAGCCACAGATTGTTGTCCCGTTACGATCGGGTTTGGGGTCCGGCAGACAGTGATGGAGGAGGCTCATAAGTCTCGTTTTTCGATTCACCTGGGAGCCACCAAGATGTATCGTGATTTGAGTTCGAGCTATTAGTGGCCTGGCATGAAGCGAGATATCGCTTGGTTTGTTGAGAGGTGCTTGACCTGTAGGATGGTCAAGGCCGAGCATCAGAGGCTGCATGGTAAATTGCAGCCTCTGGAGATTCCCATGTGGAAATGGGAACAGATCGCGATGGATTTCATCATGAAGTTTCCGAAGACGACAAGGGGGTTTGATGTTATATGGGTCATCGTGGATCGATTGACCAAGAGTACCCATTTCCTAGCCATACGGGAGAGTTCGTCGGCAGAGAAGTTGGCTGACCTGTACGTCAGAGAGGTTGTCTCTCGTCATGGGGTTCCGGTTTCTATCGTTTCCGATCGAGATGTCAGGTTTACTTCCCGTTTTTGGCAGAAGTTCCATGAGGAACTGGGTATACGACTGCATTTTAGTACAACGTTCCATCCGCAGACTGGTGGGCAGAGTGAGCGGACCATTCAAACCCTCGAGGATATGTTGACGGCGTGTGTCATTGATTTTGGTGGGAGTTGGGATTCCCACCTACCACTTGCAAAATTCACCTACAACAACAGCCATCATTCCAGTATCGGCGCCCCGCCTTTTGAGCTGTTGTATGGGCGGAGGTGCAGGACCCCAGTCTGCTGGGGTGAGGTTGGGCATAGGGTGATGGGTCAGACTTGTTGGGTTTTTAGCATTCTAACACTCCTAAGTGTACATGCAACCCTAAATACCTTGGATCTATTTTTTATCTATTATACATGCAATTATGAACATCCAAGGTATTATCCTAATCTAGCATACAAAATAATGAATATAACAAGATAGAATACATACCTCTTTGATGTAGAATGTCTTCATGAAGCTTGAGTGCCTAGTGCCTCAAGTGTGACACCTCAAATGGTTCACACAACACCAAATACACTTGTAATAACTTGAGAGAAACTTGAACACTCCTAAAATCGGCTAGCCCTTTCTTATTATTCATAGTCGCCAATTTTTCCCAAAGAATATGATCTTATATAGTTTTTACAATTAGGGTAAACCTAATTGTCATGGCCTTCCATTTCCTTGGATCCATGGGTTCAAATACACCATGGAGCATCCATGGACCATCCTATGGGTTTTAGCCCAACTTAATTATCCATGGAGCATTAGCCCACTATACAAGTATGGATGATTTACACAATCAACCCATATATTTAATTAGTCTTCTTTTGATCACTTAATTAATTCTAGATTAATTCTTGATCAATACTAATTAAATAATCCTACTAATATATTAGAACTTATAATATATTAATCAACCTTAAGTGTTATTTCTCTCATTATAGTCTATCCAAGTGCATGATGCCATGCAACCCAAATGGACCATGTTGGGTGGGGTCAAGTCTTACCAATTATAGTTATGGACCTAGACATTAATCCAACAGTCGCCCACTTGGATAAGTCTAAAACTATTATTTCAAGTATGACTTCAAGAACCGACTAGCAATCGTAGCTCTCAAAAGCTTCCGTCGAACTCTGACCTTGCCGATGAACTCTGACCTTTGTCAATGACTTGTCCATTAGATAAGTGATCATATATTCCTCCATTCTGGATATCATATGGACTG
The DNA here is from genome assembly GCF_051521515.1 of Lactuca serriola. Lineage (NCBI taxonomy): Eukaryota > Viridiplantae > Streptophyta > Magnoliopsida > Asterales > Asteraceae > Lactuca > Lactuca serriola. The sequence continues at coordinate 396,702,251 of NC_136411.1, forward strand.
AGACATGGATTATCAATCATTCTCTCTGTCCATTTGTTGTTTACCGATTTCCGATTCATGATGACTGACTGATTGAATAAATCAAATCAGTCCTGGCTTGGCCAAACACTCACATGTGTCATCATTAAATCATCGAGGGGCCCACAAATATCGCTTTTATCCCGAAGGTAAAAGGAGTGGAGAAACTTCAACTCATATGGCTTGTTCTGCTACTTGTTGAATCATACACAAAGGCACGTTTTATAACATCGAGTTACCGATGCGTTTTCGTGCAATCAATGTACTATCAACTCATAGTAACAACTCATATCTCTAGGTTTGAAGAATATAAGATATTATCGTCTCATGATCACTCGTGATAAAATCCATGAAGTGATTCAAATGAGCGCGGGTTGAATCCAATACTCAGAACTTATGAGCACTCATGAGTGTTGTAGCACAACTTTGTCCACCAACTTGGACCTCTACAAGCCAACCCATGACAGTCTTGATTCATATCTACTTCTAACATATGACCGAATGTGGATGGTTTGAATAACTTAGTCATTCCGAAAGAATAACCTAGTTATTATGGAAGTCAAAACATGCAAAGTGAAACACAAGAATAAATGAATCTAATATGGTCTCAGAACTTATGAATATAAATAAAACACCTTTGATTTATCACCATATGATTGCACATTATTCATTGTATACTGTTTCAGTTATCAACTTTATTCTTGAATTTAAAACATTAGTTGTCCCATGCTCCAAGCATGTACACTATGTTTTCTAAACACTAGTCATGCCATACACCAAGTATGCATACTATGTTTGTCTATGACCATTACTTTGTGAAATAAACCAATTGACCAAACTTTCAATGATTCTAATTTCACACTCCCGAATTCTTCTGGAAAATGCAGGAATTCCAAATTCATGCCATTTTACCTAAATCTGTTAGATTCTCAACTTGTATGCAATGATTCTCTTGCAATGATTATGCACAAGGTCACAAAGATTTGACAACAAACATTACAGAGCATTCCAAAGGAGATCAACTCCTTGGAAACATCCTTCTTGCATTAAATTTCCTAATCTTATACAGACTTATTGAACAACTTCCACCAATGGGATCATTTCCACATTCCCTTTTTGACTATCACATCTGAACAAGAGTTGCCTCTTTTCAGAGTATGTCAATATGGTCCTTCCAACAATTAACACTATACTTCCAACTGTCCTTGAGCAACCAATCTTTGGTAAACCTTAGATTGTCCTCGACAATTGCTTAATTGTTTTAGTCATATCCAGTTCTAGACCTTTTCCCTTCTTAATGCCCCAGGCATCTGGAAAATTTTAGACAGGATGAATATAACACATGTAATCGATCCTATATCTGAAGCATATGGGACACGATTCATGATGTCTCACATAAAGACTAAACCAGTCTTTTGTTATAATATTTTCATTTCTATTTGCCAAGTTCTCATAATTCAGATTATGAAAAGGGATGCCATAATCATAATCGAATTTTAGAACGCAAATAATGAACCCATATATAGAATTTCCTTATGTTGAGCCATTCTAACATGAAATTCATATATATATCCTTGACTAAATTTGATTAAAATCTCAATCTAAGCTTTTAGAATTGAAATGAAGTATAATTTCCTCTCCCTTGATTATAGCAAAACACCTTTTTTTCAACGAATTGAAACTTTTGTTTTCTATAATTAACATCGCTAACTTGCAATACTTATCATAATTATCATGCTCCCACTAACATGATGATTATTAGCATAACAATTATGCTCCCACTAGCTTTGACATGTACTCAGAAATTAGCTGGACTTCTAGAAATCAATACTTTATTGACTTTCTTACCAAAGTTTAGATTTCTAATACTAGATTGCTTTGATAAGACTTTATCAAAATCATACACCTTTCATTAGATAGCTCATAGGTGTGTCGAAACAATTTAAGAACTATGAAAAGGGATGTTGTAATCACAGTCTCAATTGTTTAGACCTTTTCCACTTCTCACAAGTCCAGGTTAGTGTGTTGGTTAACCACACACGCTCCACTAACGACTTTGAGAATGTAAATATCATAATTGCTATCTAGTTAAAATTTACTTAGTGAAAGTGTTTCCTCACCATCATTTTCATGAATCGGAGAGAAACCTTATGACACTTAGATTTAATGGTGTATGTGTTCTTATCCATGTGAATTGTCAAAACCATATTCACAAGACAAGGATAATGACAAATCCAAACTCATATGGACTGAACTTAATCTTAATTTCTTTCCATCTGGCAACTCAAGGGTCTGCCATTGCTTCCAAGTTGCTGTGCAACCAATTGAGAACTCTAAGAACTCATATGCAAAGCCAACTTTAATTGGAATGGGCACAAAATATGTCAACACGATAGGTTATAAACCTCAAGTCGTGTTCTAGTGAAGAACTTCAGGTTTTATTCTTTATTAGTTCTTGAGACTTTCAAGACCTTTAAAACTCCCACTATCCTCTTGACATATAAGACTCCCTTGTTAAACATTCAAGAGATAGTGTGGATTCTAATCAAGACAAACACTTCACACAATTAGCCTTTGTTGGTCTTTGTTTTGTCCAAAACATCACAACTTACCAATTTCAAATGTACAAGAGTAGAAAACTTTTATTCTTACATTTGACAAGTGTTTTAAACCTTCTTTAAGACATGTCACTCAAGTTACAATCTCGGAGTATGACTCTAAAAATTGTTTTGGAATGAAATATGACTCATCTTCTTGATTTAACCACTTCAACAATTCATAGCTCCTCTTCTTAGCTATCAGAATGCACTTAGAGGATGAATTGCGATAAGGTATCTTAATCATTAAGATGATCATATGACATGATAATAAAGTACTCTCCCATCTTTTTAGATTTGAGAAACTTTTATCCTTCTGCCTAATTTGATTCTTCTTATTCGCTCTGCCATATATTGAAACATTTTCCAATGTCTCAGAATTACATTTAGACTTGTAAGTATAACCATATTTACTGAGCTTTAGTAAATTATGACGAATTATCTTATTGATCTTTTGTGGTGGACTTTGGCCAGTGCACAAGAACGTGTACTCGATCTCTTAGTCCTTCACTTGACTCACATATACATGTGAACAAGGAACTAGTCTTAATTTTCCAAAGATGAAAAATTCTCATTCATCATGCTATACAACTTGCATGATTCCAAGTTTCGGTCCAATTGAAACTTGGGTGATGAGGATCTTTCCTTATTTGGTAAATTTAGACATTACCACAAATGAAAGAATCAATTTCATATTTCCACTCTTGCTACTAATGGAATCATATAAGCAACAAGTTTTTCCTCAAATGCTATTGTAAGGATATTTTAAAATAAATAAAATCATCATTTTTTCCTTTTATTTTAAAAACTTTGCGGAAAAACTATCCTAACAATGCAAAAGAGCATGAAAACTTTGTTGTTATCTATTCCTAAGCAATATATCATAACTCCTAAGAAGTAGCTCAAGAATCCAATCTTCAAACTATGCGATAGAAATCCATCTACACGATCTGATTCAACATATTCTTTCTTTAAGTTTCTTCACTTTTCTTTAATTCTTACAAACATCAATATGTGACCCATTCACACATGTATCAAGAATCTTAGTATAGAAACTTAGCAGAGTTAGATAGTGGATTTTACCTGAAGTAGGGTCAAACTTATTGACTTTAATATCCTTAGGTAAAATTGGCAGCTTCGCAACTAATGCCCCTTCCTTTGGCAATATAAACATATGGACCCTTTGGTAATGGTACCGGTACTATCACAGACTTAGTTTTTCTCTTTACCATTTGGTCAACAAATTTGACTATGGTTGATCCATTTCCATTGGGAAGAGAATGCTTTTTCTGGATTTCCAGTGTCTTCATTATCAATGTTCATAAAGTTTTAGGAAGTTGATCTTAGCAAATAGATAAAATCATTAAGGGTCTTGTCAGAGTCTGTTTCATAGGAGTCCCAAAGGAACTCACTATGTAACTTAGAAAGTGATTGAACCACTAACTTTCTCAAGACTTTGACACCCAACTCTCCCGGCTTGTAAGTATGTGACTTCATCTCCAAGATGTAAGCACACCTAGACCTTGCCTTACCAATAGGGCTTGAGTGACCTTGAACTTGTGGGATAGGGAGAATAATTGGAGGAGGTGGAGGAAGAGAAGTTCCAAGAGATTTGGGAGGATCATAGATGTCTGAACTAGACATATTTTGGGAGATATTCAAGATAGTTGATTAAAAGTCCTTAATATAACACCCAATATGAGATATTAAGGCTATGAACCTACAAACTATTTTATAACTCGGAAGAGGGATGCCGTAATCCAAGCTATAAAATATTTGAAGGTAGGTGAATGACGATTCACCAATTTCCACCAAGATAAACGAAATGTATTATTAGGTTTTAATTGGTTTTGAAACTCCTAGATTCTTTTGAGATTCATTGAACTGTTTAATGGCATGTTTCAATCTCGAGTGTTCCCTTCAGGTTTTGTGACTGGGATGTCGAGGATCACAAAACAAGGTGTGAAGTAACCATGCAAATATACTTGGTACCCTTAATATTTACCCCTTAATCGATGTGCCGGTTAACCACACACTCTCCGCCGATGCTATGATAAACATTAAGTTACCCTTTGCCTACCTTGTTAAATCAAGCTAGTGTGCTGGTTAACCACACACGCTCCACTAACTGACTTAAGAAAGTGAAAAGTGTAATTTCATGGGTTAGCACCAAATTCACATTTTCCTAAGTAATTAAGATTGGGAATTTATAAATGTTTAGTTACTTAGTATTTATCATTGATACTTTTAATGAAGGGAGAATTATAGTCCTTGTCCTACCCATTCGGCTAACGACCCTCCACCGGTCAAGGAAGCGGTGGGTGAGAGTGGACACCCATTAAACTGCCATTTTATAGGCAGTAACCTTATACCCCCCCTTATAGACCGGCTTCGTGAATGAAGCCTACTAATGGTAAGATGGCTTGCTCTTATATATATATATATATATATATATATATATATATATATATATATTATTAACTTATAATATTATAAATTATAAGGGTTGAATTTTAACTTTTAAAATTCTAAGGGCTTAACTTGGAATTAAAGTATTCATAAGAGAAAACTTTTTCAAATTCCAAAACTTGAGGACAAGTTTTGAAACTATTCAAAACTAATTAATTCCATAACTTATGAGTTTAAAGTAGTTTTAATTAAAACCTCTTCAAGTTCCATAACTTGAGGACAAGTTATGGAAGACTTTAAACTAATTAATAAAAAATAACTTTTTTTTTATTGTAACTTATGGAACTAATTAAGGTTACACCTTTTTTTATATTTATTATTAATGAAGAGACTCTTGAACCTCCATAACTTGAGGACAAGTTATGGAGTCATAAAACCATTTAATTAGAACTAGACTCTTCATTTTGTAACCTTTGCCAACTTTTATGAGTTTTATGATTCTTAAATGTGACTTTTCGTATAACTTGAGGACAAGTTACAAAAACACACTTTGGAATCAACTCTTAGATTAAAATGGATTGAAATCAACTATTTCACACAACTTCTCTATTAATCTAAGAACAAGATAATTCAAATCATCAATCTTCAAGAAATTAGCATGAACATACAAACTAATACAAATCTTGAAATTATGACAATTATCTTAGAAATTAGATTAGCATGAACATTACCACATCAAAAACAAGTTTATAAGTCCAAAAACATCTTAGGGTAATGTTCCTAGTCCAATTCCAGCCAAAACAATCGAATATATGCTGTCAGGGGCTCCAACTCGTCGAGTGCACGAACCAACTCGGCGAGTTGGATGCATTTTGCCTTCGACTCGGCGAGTCCATTCATGGACTCGGCGGGTCTGCTGTGCAGACAGCATCAAAACTTGATTTTTTCAGCTACTTTTGCAAGTATAAAAGGAAAACAAGCCTTGGCTCTGATACCACTGTTGGGTTTTTAGCATTCTAACACTCCTAAGCCTTGGATCTATGTTTTCTCTATTATACATGCAATTATGAACATCCAAAGTATTATCCTAATCTAGCATACAAAATAATGAATATAACAAGATATAATACATACCTCTTTGATGTAGAATGTCTTCATGAAGCTTGAGTGCCTAGTGCCTCAAGTGTGACACCTCAAATGGTTCACACAACACCAAATACACTTGGAATAACTTGAGAGAAACTTGAACACTCCTAAAATTGGCTAGCCCTTTCTTATTATTCATAGTCGCCAATTTTTCCCAAAGAATATGATCTTATATAGTTGTTACAATTAGGGTAAACCTAATTGTCATGGCCTTCCATTTCCTTGGATCCATGGGTTCAAATACACCATGGAGCATCCATGGACCATCCTATGGGTTTTAGCCCAACTTGATTATCCATGGAGCATTAGCCCACTATACAAGTATGGATGATTTACACAATCAACCCATATATTTAATTAGTCTTCTTTTGATCACTTAATTAATTCTAGATTAATTCTTGATCAATACTAATTAAATAATCCTATTAATATATTAGAACTTATAATATATTAATCAACCTTAAGTGTTATTTCTCTCATTATAGTCTATCCAAGTGCATGATTGCATGCAACCCAAATGGACCATGCCGGGTCGGGTCAAGTCTTACCAATTATAGTTATGGACTTAGACATTAATCCAACAGGACTGAGGTAGTTCTACAAACTATCGAGATGATACAATAGATTAGACAGCGACTGCAGACTGCTCAGAGCCGGCAGAAAAGTTATGCCGACCGACGCCGATCTGAGATGGAATTTCAGGTGGGTGACATGGTTCTTCTGAAGGTATCGCCCTGGAAGGGTGTGGTCCGCTTCAGGAAGAGGGGAAGATTGGGTCCCCGTTACATTGGGTCGTTCAGGATTGTTGCTAGGGTTGGCAGGGTGGCTTATAGGCTAGAGCTTCTGGAGGAGCTTAGTCGGATCCATAACACATTTCATGTTTCACAATTGCGAAAATGCATTATGGACCAGGAGGCAGTGGTATCGTTGGATGACATTCACGTCGATGAGCGCCTGAACTATGTGGAGAGGCCTGTGGCTATTTTGGAAAAGAAGAAGAAGATTCTGTGGAACAAGGAAATACCTTTAGTAAAGGTACAGTGGGAACATCGGAAGGGATCCGAGTGGACATGGGAGCCGGAGGCGGAGATGCGTGAGCATTACCCGACATTATTTATTCCAGCGGACTTCGAGGACGAAGTTTATTTCAAGTGGGGGAGAGTTGTAACGGCCCGATTCTCATGTATTGCTTAAATAAGAATTATTGGGTTAAGCTCTACTTGACGAGTTGGTTGACCTACTCGTCAAGTAGCAGCTGGATGAGATTGCGTTTTAAGTGACCTACTCGACGAGTCCATGTTGGGACTCAGCGAGTAGGAGCTGGCAGTGGAAACCCTAAATCCCGGGGTTTGCACCTCTATTTAAAGGAGCCTTAGCCTTCTTTGGCCTCTTTACAGTATTTGAGAGCCCCTTAAAATCCTAATTCGTGTGTGTGTGCCTTGGTGTGGTGTTTGAAGCTTGGAGGAAGAAAGCTAAGAGTGCAAAGGAAATTGAAGCAAGGAAGGATTGGGAAGCAGGAATTACCTCAGCTAGCATCCTTTGGAGGTATCAAAGTGCCATCCTTTTTTCCCTTTTTTCCCTTTTGTTGGGTTTCTAGGGATTTTTATGGATTTTCAAGTTGGTATGATGAGCTATGGGCTAGATCTGAATTTGTAACTTCAGATCTGGACCCTCCTTGGATTCTAGAAGCATAAAGTCACAGTCTTGGTTGTGATTAAGGTCCCTATTGAGCATGAAGTTCCATTAAGAACTTAAAATAGACATTTAGAGCCTTTATAGCCATGCATGCACGTAAAGTTTGCAACTTTACGTGATAAGCATGACCCAGAAGCTTGGATCTATGAGTTAGAGCCATTGCATGGCTCAAAATATATCTGTATGGAAAAGAAGGACTAAATGGACTCGACGAGTCACATGAAGATGGTCGTGAACTCGACGAGTTGGATGAACAACTCGGCGAGTCCGATGAAGATTTCCATAAACTCGACGAGTTTAAGAACAACTCGGCGAGTCGGATGAGTTTTCTCTTGGATATGTATGAGTGTGCATCCATCGAGTTGCAAGGAGGGAAATCGACGGGTGGCCTTTAAGTTTGATCAAGAATAAAAGGAACTCGACGAGTCACTCAGATGACTCGGCGAGCTGGAATGTACTTCCGGGAATTCGGCGAGTAGCCAAGGGTACTCGGCGAGTTAAGATCAACATGGACTCTTGACCTTAACTGAGGACTTTGACTTTGACCAGGGATTTACTAGTGGGTTATGGAGTACCTTATAAGGTTAAGTACTTACGAGTATGTTGTCTATGACGATAGGTGGTGGAGGCTGTGTCAAGTGATCCGAGAGTTGGAGTTTGCCTTTCGAGTCGACATCTGCGAGGTGAGTTATCCTCACTATATTGATAGGGTCTATGGCACCAAGGCCGACCCTTTAGTTGTTATTGTTATGGTAGGCTACATATGGTTATGATCTGTTAGATCAGAATCGGGGTCGACAGTAGGTTATGCTCTTATGATTCGTAGGGATTGGTATGTTAGTGACCTGCTAGGTCGGTACTCTACATACAGGAGAATTCTATGATTTATGATCAGTGTGATAGATATGTTTGATGTTTGTATATGCCTGTATGTGATAGTATCCGCACATTGTTATTTGCTGGTATTTGATAGTCAATACCGGATGTGGTTGCTGGTACGTTTTCTATTCTCTGTCTCAGTTATTTTATTCGTGTTATGCTTATTGATTGTACCTGTGATAATGTCACACCCCCGAACCAGACGGCGGAAACGTCCGAGGGCTGTCGTGACTCAATTGAATACCATAACATTGAATATATATGAAACATAACAACATTCGTCACCATTCATTAATATAGTACAACCAGTAGCGTTTACATGAAATACATTGTTTAAACATTACATTCCCAAAAATAAATTGTTCGATTCGTACATAAATAAACTGCAAGCCATCACTGAATATGATTTCCTTTGATTCACTGGTTCCCTGAGAATACAAGTATTTTGAAAAACGTCAACATATGAAATGTTGGTGAGTTCATAAGTAGTTTTTGAAATCCAATATTTTGTATTGTTTGAAAACCACCAGAAAATCCGATATTTTCTGAAAATAGTATAGTAAAAAAAAAGGTGTGAAGATCCATAGGTATGCTTGTTTGATTTTATACTTGTAAAAATTGTTCATTAAAATTGTATGCATTTCGAATCCGTATGTATTGAAAACCCTAGGAAAACCCGATGTTTTCCTAATTTCTTAAATTACATGAAGTTACATTGAAACCATTGCATAGCGTATAGTGTCAGTCCCAGGCGACGTTGGATTATTTTTGAGCATGATTATTTACTACAAACCCGCATTACACAAACGCCCAGTTTATAGCTATACTAACGATCCCGAAGGCGTCGTCCGTACTAATCACGTTATCCAATCGCCCTGACTAGGTGTAGTCCCACATCCGAAGAGAGAGAGGACACGAAGACCTCGATGACTCCATTAACCGGTTGGGGATAAAAATGTACGAGGGGTCCCAGACCCGCCTCGCATGAAATGTAGACTTTACTAGCAATACCAAAGGACCCTTGGGGACCAGTAGTATACAAGCCATTGAAAGTCCCTCTACGTTGTGCCAAGTCGGTGAAACCCAACACTTCGTAGAAAAAAAAATGTCTTCGGGCCTTAAGATCAGGTCATTGGGCTAGCTAGGCTCAACGAACAAGATTTTACACTTTTGGGGCCCAAAGATGGTGCGTAGACGTCTGTGCACACTCGCATGTATATTGAATTCCCAAACGTTATTTGTATGAATCGTAGTGTCGCCGTGTTAGTAATTTCGGATTTTCATTGGTTCGAGACCGAACCAATTCGTTTCACAACGATTTTGGTATTGTAGTGTATTGTATTTCGTCGATAGTCGCGGTGCCATTACTTGATCAAATTGCGTATATTGAATTTGCCTTGAAATTTTCCTGTTTTCAGCCCCTCATTGTTTGTAAAATTTACATTTTCAACCCTTTTATTGAATACTTCCCGGTTTGGTCCTTAAATTAATTTTCTTGACATTTTAACACCAAAAATTATTGAAATTAATATTTTTCAGCATATTTTTCATAGAAAACAGTTTAAGTCCCTGAAAATGCAGTTTTCTCGGTTTTAACCCTTCTTTTTCGCAACTTTGACAATTTTGGCCCAAATTGTAAAATTTTTGCAACTTTGGTCCTTTTTAAATTCAAAAAGCATTTTAAACCTTTGAAAAGGACTTGGAACACTTATAGTCCATTGTTTTACAGAAAAATGCAGTTTTGGCCCTCCAAATCAGAAAATCTCGCATAATGGGCCTCATTGGGCCGAAAATGACATTTTTAGCCCATTAAGCTTGAAGTTTATGTTTTTAGTCCTCTAAATGAGTATATTTCCAGAAATTGTTTTATTGAAACTGTTTTGACACACCTCATCCATCAGAATTCGTGATATGTCAATTTGGGCCCTTAATTTTGTATTTTTCACATTTTAGGTCCAAAATTTGTGTTTTTAACCCAAAGAAAATTTTTACTAAACCACTTAACCATTTTTCTTGAAACACTTTGTATTTAGAAATATATTTGAAGCTAAAATCATTTAACACAAGATATATCTCGGTTTTGAGGGGTTTTATGGCTAGATCCAACATTATAACACACAAATGTATACATGTAAGCATGGAAATCATACAAGGCATACAAAACACATATAGATCTACACTTTCACTTGTATTCCCCCCCCCCCCAAAAAAAAAACTCATAAAAACATAAAATAGGGGGTATGAAACTCACCTTAGGGTGTGGTTTCGGTTTTTGGAAGAAAAGATGGAGGAAAACTTGATGATTTTTGGCCTTAGCACCTTTCCTTGGTAGATCTCGAGTTTGAGATGGTTCTAGGATGCAAGATCACGATTTGTGCATAGATTAGAAAAGGATTTTGATAACAACAAGAATCTAAATCATAGATCTATGCATAATCTTACCGTAGATGAAGAATTTGTGGAAATTTCCTCTTGAATGCTTCCTAAACTCGAGATTTTTGAAGAGGGGAGGAAGGAGAGTTCTTGAGTAATCTAGAGAGAATTTGAGAGATTTTTGTGGTGTGTGTGTGTGCTTGTGGCCGAGAGTGAGAGAGAGGAAGAAGTGAGGTGATCTTTGAAGTGATACTTGCATGGAGATATGGGATAAGTTGCATGGATATCCTTTGGGTAATAGTGAGGTGGCATCCAAAGTCAACACTTCCATTTCTCTTTGGGTTTGGGCCTTGGGCCGAGAATTGGAAAGGGAAAAGAAAAATTTGGGCTTTTTCCCCTTAAGCCCAAAATTAGAGTTAGTTAGGGTGTGTTTTATACCTAAAAGAATGTGGTAGGATTTTCATATTTTTATTGGACTAGTTTAGGTTATTCATGTATCAAGGCTTTTAGTTCGTTTCATTCTAGGTCCAACATGACCTAAAATGTTGAATAAAATAAATGTGGATCCAATTTGAATCCAATTAGGGTTCTAAACCCAAGATAGTCAAATTGGAAGCTTATTGGTCCATTAGGTCCAATAAGGAAGTTCTAGTCCCAAAATGGACCTAATTAAGAACTTCTAGTGTTCCCAATTGTTTGATGACTATTTGTAGTATTTGTATGATGTATTTGATTGAAGTTTTTGATTCACATTAGCTTGAATGTATAGATTACATGACACAAAATTTCCAGTTGTGACATCATCCCCCCGTTAGAGGGAATTTCGTCCCGAAATTCTGTTCGAAAGCTAGATTTGAGAATGCTAGAATAGATGAGGGTACTTTTGCTTCATTTGATCTTCGCGTTCCCAAGTGAATTCTGGCCCACGCTTTGCGTTCCACCGTACCTTCACGATCGGGATGCGACTCTGCTTAGTACGCTTCACCTCCCTGTCCATGATTTCGATTGGTTCTTCGACGAACAGGAGATTCTCATTTATTTCGATTTCGTCAAGAGGAATGACAAGGGTTTCATCTGATAGGCACTTTTTCAGATTAGAGACATGAAACACGGGGTGTACACCGTTTAGCTCCGCGGGTAGTTGTAGTCTGTATGCCACTGGGCCTATTCGGGCGACGATTTTGAAAGGTCCAATGTATCGCGGGTTCAGCTTTCCCCGTTTTCCGAAACGTATAACCCCTTTCCAGGGTGAGACTTTCAACAATACTCGATCACCGACCTGGAATTCTAAGGGCTTCCGCCGTTGGTCAGCGTAGCTCTTTTGTCGGTCGCGCGATGCTTGTAATCGAGCTCTGATCTGAACGATCTTTTCTGTGGTTTCGCGAATGATTTCCGGTCCCGTTAGTGCCCTGTTTGGCGTATGTGTTTTTGCTAGCTGGGTGTCACCTACTTCCGCCCAACATAACGGTGATCTACATTTACGCCCGTACAGTGCTTCGAAAGGGGCCACCTTGATGCTCGAATGATAACTATTGTTATATGAGAATTCGATCAACGGTAGGTGGGTATCCCAAGACTTTCCAAAGTCTATCACACAAGCACGAAGCATGTCTTCAAGCGTTTGAATGGTTCGTTCACTTTGACCGTCCGTTTGTGGGTGGTATGCGGTGCTCATATCGAGATGAGTTCCCATTGCCTTGTGGAGTGATTGCCAAAAGCGCGATGTGAACCTACTGTCCCTATCCGAGATGATAGATTTTGGCACTCCATGGAGTCTTACGATTTCTCGTAGGTACAAACGCGTCAGTCTCTCCATCTTGTAGGATTCTTTGATTGGCAGGAAATGGGCAGATTTCGTCAGTCGGTCGATTATTACCCATATGGTGTCCAATCCGTCCGACGTCTTGGGCAGCTTGGTCACGAAATCCATAGAAATCCCCTCCCATTTCCACTCAGGGATTGCCGGTTGCTGTAACAACCCGGAGGGTTTCTGGTACTCCACTTTTACTTTGGCGCACGTAAGGCACTTACCAACATAGGTCGCGATTTCCGCCTTCATATTAGGCCACCAGTAGTGTTGTTTTATGTCCAAATACATCTTGTCCGAACCAGGATGAATGGAGTATCGTGTCTTGTGGGCTTCCTTCATAACGGTCTCTCTAAATCCTCCGATTTTTGGGACCCAAATACGGTTCATGAAGTAGTATACCCCATTCTCTCTTGTTTCTAGGTTCTTTTTCATCCCGCGCAATGCCTCGCTAGTTCTATTCTCCGCTTTCATAGCCTTCGACTGGACTGATGCAATTTGAGTGGCCAGATGAGACTGAATGGTTATCGAGTGTGTTTTTGTATGGCGATTTGAGTACTCCTTCCGACTTAATGCATCAGCTACCGCGTTGGCCTTGCCTGGATGGTACTTGATCTCACATTCATAGTCGTTTAGCAATTCCACCCATCTTCGTTGTCTCATGTTCAGCTCCTTCTGATTCAGGATGTGCTGGAGGCTCTTGTGGTCCGTGAAGATGGTGCACTTTGTACCGTACAGGTAGTGTCTCCAAATTTTTAGAGCAAAGACCACGGCTCCCAGTTCTAGGTCATGGGTCGTGTAATTTACTTCGTGCGTCTTTAGCTGGCGGGACGCATATGCTATCACTCTTCCACGTTGCATGAGAACGCAACCTAAGCCCTGATTCGACGCGTCACAGTAGACCACAAAATCTTCCGTTCCTTCAGGTAGAGATAGTACAGGAGCGCTACAGAGAGCTTGCTTCAAGGTTCGAAACGCTATCTCTTGTCGGTCCGTCCACTTGAATGGCTCGCCCTTTTGTGTAAGCAAGGTAAGCGGCTTGGCGATCTTAGAGAAGTTTTGGATGAATCTCCTATAGTAGCCTGCTAGGCCTAAGAATTGACGAATTTCTGTGGGCGTAGTCGGAGTTGCCCATCCTTCCACAGCTTTGACCTTAGAGGGATCCACATGAATTCCGTCTTGGCTAACTACGTGGCCTAGGAAATTCACACTCCGGAGCCAGAACTCGCACTTGGAGAGTTTGGCGTACAGCTTTTCCGTTCGCAGAGTTTCTAGGACTTGTCGGAGATGTTGGCCATGCTCCTCTTTGCTTCGAGAATAGACGAGGATGTCATCGATAAACACAATGACGAAGTTGTCAAGGAACGGTCGACAGATTCGATTCATTAGGTCCATGAATGCGGCAGGTGCATTTGTTAGACCGAAGGGCATTACGACGAATTCATAATGTCCGTAGCGGGTTCGGAAAGCGGTTTTAGGAATATCCTCTTCTCGGACTTTGAGTTGGTGGTATCCGGACCGTAGATCTATTTTAGAAAAATAACTAGCTCCTTGGAGCTGGTCGAATAGATCATCGATTCGTGGGAGTGGGTAGCGGTTTTTGACAGTGAGTTTATTTAACTCTCTGTAATCGATGCACATTCTGAAAGATCTGTCCTTCTTTTTGACAAAGAGCACCGGAGCTCCCCATGGCGAGTAGCTAGGTCGGATAAATCCCTTGTCCAGAAGCTCACTGAGTTGGCTGGACAATTCCTGCATTTCAGCAGGGGCCAACCGATATGGTGATTTAGCGAGAGGAGTTGCTCCTGGAACGAGGTCGATTCGGAATTCAACCTGTCTCTCTAGGGGTACTCCTGGAAGATCTTCAGGAAACACGTCCGGAAATTCACATGCTACCGGAATGTCTTGGATGTTAGTTTCTTCTTTGGTCTTGTCCACTATGTGAGCCAAGAATGCCAAATTGTTCTTTCGCAAGTGTTTTTGTGCTTTGATGCACGAGATGAGACGAAGATTCGTACTGGGTTTGTCTCCGTAAATTACTAGGGTTTCGTGATTCGGGAGACGAAGGCGAACGGCCTTCTCGTGGCACATAATCTCAGCATGGTGGGGGCTTAACCAATCCATGCCGATAATCACATCGAAACTCCTAATTGATACTGGCATTAGGTCTATTCGAAAAACGTGTTGGTTGAGGGTTAGGGTACATCCGATGTAGATCTCCCTAGTGGATTCGGTTTTCCCATTGGCCATTTCCACCGTATAGGTTTCATTTAGCTTCTGGGGTTGTTGTTTTAGTAAATGTTTAAACTTCTCACTTACGAAACTTCGCTCCGCTCCGGTATCAAATAAGATGCATGCATAAGTGTGGTTTAGGAGGAACGTACCGGTCACAACTGCAGGGTCCTGAACTGCATCACTCTGACCCATAGTCAGCATTCTTCCTGCTCCTCTATTTCCTGAGTTGTTGTTGTTAGGGCAATCTCGACGGAAGTGTCCCGTCCTTCCGCACCCGAAACAGGTGTGGCTAGGCCCTGCATTGTTGCTGCCGGCATTGGTGTTGTTGTTATTGCGGTGGTTGTTGTTGTTCTGGTTGTTTCCCTGACTTTGGTTCTGAGAAGGATAAGTCCTGCAGAACCTTGCAGTGTGTCCCCTTCGGTTGAAACTGGTGCAATGGAACTCCCTACATTCTCCTTGGTGATGGAACCGCACTTGTTGCATTTGGGAAGATTACCGGAATAGGGTCTTGAAGCATTTGAAGCAGCTGAGGCTGGAGCATGTGGTGTGGCTGGAACCGGCGCGGTGACAATGTTAACTGCCACTGTTTGCTGCTTTTTAGAGGTCTCGGGGCCCTGACGCCCCTTTCTCTTGTTGTTCCACCCTTTCTTGCCATCACCCTCCTTTTTCTTCTCAGTCTCCACTGGCTTCTCGCCCTTCTTGTGGTTATGATCATATAGCCTCTTTGCCAATCTCTTCGCACTGTCAAACGTTTCAGGGTTCGTAGCTATCACATTCCCTTGAATGGGGGATGTCAGTCCCCAGATGAATCGTTCAATCTTCTTTCCTTCTGATGTAATCATACCCGGGCACAACAGGGATAATTCGCTAAATCTCGATATGTAGGCATCGATGTTCCCATTATGCACAGTGAGATTCCATAGTTCCTGTTCCATCTTTTGTATTTCGCCTCGAGGGCAGTACTCAGCCATTAACATTTCTTTCATTTCTGCCCAGGGAATAGAGTTGGCGACAGGGAGCGTCATAGCTTCTACGTGTCCATTCCACCAAGTGAGTGCTTGGTCCACAAAAGTGCAGGCCGCGAACTTCACTTTCATCTGCTCGGGGCACTCGCATATCTCGAATACCGACTCTACCTTCTCGATCCATCGCTTTAGGGTAATCACTCCTCCAGTGCCGTTGAAAGTTCGGGGTTTGGCGTTCGAAAAATCCTTGTAGGTGCACGTTTTAGTGGGTCCTTGGTTCGTCCCGTTGTTCGAACTTCCGGATCCTTGCCCGTTACCTCCTCCGTTGTTCCCTCGGTGAAGTTGCACCATAGCTGCTGTGACCGCAGCAGACACGGCTGCCTGGAAAGCAGTGGTGTCAACTTCGGGCGGGGTTAGTTCGGGATTTCCGCGAGTAGCTGGGCGAGGCATCTTTCTGTCATGAAACGGAAAGATGTTGAGTGTACGTGGTTTCTGTGAGGTTGCGATCCTACTAACTAGGTGTATGATACGAACCTAAACATTACTACCATAGAGCATACAATCATAACGTCTCAACACATAACAACTGGTAATATCATAGCAAAACACACAAAAGTTCATTAATATTATCCGCATGTAATACAAGAAAATTTGCTCGTAGGAGCATACATATGTGACACTAATCCGACAGCATAACGGCTCCATGAGTAGTGTAGTCACTTAAACATAGAGCTGGAGTACATAACATAGTTCCTAGTGATCTACTATGATAAGTCTATCCCTAACCGCGATGAGCTGCGTCAGGAGGTGGTGCCGAGGATGTGGATGCTCCCTGAAGACGAGCCACCAAGCATTCTGCGTCCTGAAGTCGAGACTCCCACCTTACCTGCCTCATGTGAAACTCCCTGAGGACGTCACGCGTCTCCTGTTCCGCACGCTCGACCCTAGTCCACAACTGGCGTACTTGATCAGCAGTGCCCTGAGCAAGGTCGCCGGTGTCCCGTAATCGCCTCACCATGACCGGTAGGGCTCGGTCGGCCGGTCCTCCGTCCCTCAGGTCGAAGAACTCACGTGACATGCCAAACGGGGGTCGCTGTCCCTGATGTCTGCTCCATCTCCAGAGATCAATGCCCCAAGGAGGGGTAGGTCCAGTGGGGCCCACACGGTAAGCAGGCACCCTGATCGGGTAAGGGGGGTCGATGACCTCGGACTCTGCGTCCGAATCACCCCCTTCGCTGTCATCGAGCTCTTCTTCGAAATTTCCTTCGTCTTCTTCGGGGTCGGCAGGCTCGCCCTCGACTTCGGCCTCTGGTTCCCCGTCAGATTCCTCTTCGGGGTCTTCTTCAGGTTCCTCTTCAGGCTCTTCCTCAGGCTCCTCCTCCTCTAGCCACCCGTTGTTTCCTTGATTAGGGAAGTAGGGGTCTCCAGGGTGATGAAAACCAGTCATACTGTCTGCGCGAGTACGTAAATATGCTAACATTATTCCTAGGATGCTATGACTATTGTACAGACTAAGCAAACATTCTCTTTTTGGGTGATAAAGGGTATAGTTTTAGGTTCCCTAGCTATCCCGATCTCATCAAGACGTGTGTTAGTTTTACCTTGGAGAGAATGTAGTTGATCAGGCTACATTCACTCCTTGGTATCACTAAGAACAGTCCCGAATTAACCGAGATACTAGTGTTATTGTGTTTGATTCAGCGTTAGGCCCTTATCCCTAATGCAAGCAAGTGTGTTTTATTTACTTGTTTTGTTCAGAGTTATGTTAATCCCTCTTTTTGGTTTATAGTTGCATATCAATGTGTGGCTCGACATGCTAGTTCACTATAAACAAAGCTCTGATAACAACCTGTCACACCCCCGAACCAGACGGCGGAAACGTCCGGGGGCTGTCGTGACTCAATTGAATACCATAACATTGAATATATATGAAACATAACAACATTCGTCACCATTCATTAATATAGTACAACCAGTAGCGTTTACATGAAATACATTGTTTAAACATTACATTCCCAAAAATAAATTGTTCGATTCGTACATAAATAAACTGCAAGCCATCACTGAATATGATTTCCTTTGATTCACTGGTTCCCTGAGAATACAAGTATTTTGAAAAACGTCAACATATGAAATGTTGGTGAGTTCATAAGTAGTTTTTGAAATCCAATATTTTGTATTGTTTGAAAACCACCAGAAAATCCGATATTTTCTGAAAATAGTATAGAAAAAAAAAGGTGTGAAGATCCATAGGTATGCTTGTTTGATTTTATACTTGTAAAAATTGTTCATTAAAATTGTATGCATTTCGAATCCGTATGTATTGAAAACCCTAGGAAAACCCGATGTTTTCCTAATTTCTTAAATTACATGAAGTTACATTGAAACCATTGCATAGCGTATAGTGTCAGTCCCAGGCGACGTTGGATTATTTTTGAGCATGATTATTTACTACAAACCCGCATTACACAAACGCCCAGTTTATAGCTATACTAACGATCCCGAAGGCGTCGTCCGTACTAATCACGTTATCCAATCGCCCTGACTAGGTGTAGTCCCACATCCGAAGAGAGAGAGGACACGAAGACCTCGATGACTCCATTAACCGGTTGGGGATAAAAATGTACGAGGGGTCCCAGACCCGCCTCGCATGAAATGTAGACTTTACTAGCAATACCAAAGGACCCTTGGGGACCAGTAGTATACAAGCCATTGAAAGTCCCTCTACGTTGTGCCAAGTCGGTGAAACCCAACACTTCGTAGAAAAAAAAATGTCTTCGGGCCTTAAGATCAGGTCATTGGGCTAGCTAGGCTCAACGAACAAGATTTTACACTTTTGGGGCCCAAAGATGGTGCGTAGACGTCTGTGCACACTCGCATGTATATTGAATTCCCAAACGTTATTTGTATGAATCGTAGTGTCGCCGTGTTAGTAATTTCGGATTTTCATTGGTTCGAGACCGAACCAATTCGTTTCACAACGATTTTGGTATTGTAGTGTATTGTATTTCGTCGATAGTCGCGGTGCCATTACTTGATCAAATTGCGTATATTGAATTTGCCTTGAAATTTTCCTGTTTTCAGCCCCTCATTGTTTGTAAAATTTACATTTTCAACCCTTTTATTGAATACTTCCCGGTTTGGTCCTTAAATTAATTTTCTTGACATTTTAACACCAAAAATTATTGAAATTAATATTTTTCAGCATATTTTTCATAGAAAACAGTTTAAGTCCCTGAAAATGCAGTTTTCTCGGTTTTAACCCTTTTTTTTCGCAACTTTGACAATTTTGGCCCAAATTGTAAATTTTTTGCAACTTTGGTCCTTTTTAAATTCAAAAAGCATTTTAAACCTTTGAAAAGGACTTGGAACACTTGTAGTCCATTGTTTTACAGAAAAATGCAGTTTTGGCCCTCCAAATCAGAAAATCTCGCATAATGGGCCTCATTGGGCCGAAAATGACATTTTTAGCCCATTAAGCTTGAAGTTTATGTTTTTAGTCCTCTAAATGAGTATATTTCCAGAAATTGTTTTATTGAAACTGTTTTGACATACCTCATCCATCAGAATTCGTGATATGTCAATTTGGGCCCTTAATTTTGTATTTTTCACATTTTAGGTCCAAAATTTGTGTTTTTAACCCAAAGAAAATTTTTACTAAACCACTTAACCATTTTTCTTGAAACACTTTGTATTTAGAAATATATTTGAAGCTAAAATCATTTAACACAAGATATATCTCGGTTTTGAGGGGTTTTATGGCTAGATCCAACATTATAACACACAAATGTATACATGTAAGCATGGAAATCATACAAGGCATACAAAACACATATAGATCTACACTTTCACTTGTATTCCCCCCCCCCCAAAAAAAAAAAAACTCATAAAAACATAAAATAGGGGGTATGAAACTCACCTTAGGGTGTGGTTTCGGTTTTTGGAAGAAAAGATGGAGGAAAACTTGATGATTTTTGGCCTTAGCACCTTTCCTTGGTAGATCTCGAGTTTGAGATGGTTCTAGGATGCAAGATCACGATTTGTGCATAGATTAGAAAAGGATTTTGATAACAACAAGAATCTAAATCATAGATCTATGCATAATCTTACCGTAGATGAAGAATTTGTGGAAATTTCCTCTTGAATGCTTCCTAAACTCGAGATTTTTGAAGAGGGGAGGAAGGAGAGTTCTTGAGTAATCTAGAGAGAATTTGAGAGATTTTTGTGGTGTGTGTGTGTGTGCTTGTGGCCGAGAGTGAGAGAGAGGAAGAAGTGAGGTGATCTTTGAAGTGATACTTGCATGGAGATATGGGATAAGTTGCATGGATATCCTTTGGGTAATAGTGAGGTGGCATCCAAAGTCAACACTTCCATTTCTCTTTGGGTTTGGGCCTTGGGCCGAGAATTGGAAAGGGAAAAGAAAATTTTGGGCTTTTTCCCCTTAAGCCCAAAATTAGAGTTAGTTAGGGTGTGTTTTATACCTAAAAGAATGTGGTAGGATTTTCATATTTTTATTGGACTAGTTTAGGTTATTCATGTATCAAGGCTTTTAGTTCGTTTCATTCTAGGTCCAACATGACCTAAAATGTTGAATAAAATAAATGTGGATCCAATTTGAATCCAATTAGGGTTCTAAACCCAAGATAGTCAAATTGGAAGCTTATTGGTCCATTAGGTCCAATAAGGAAGTTCTAGTCCCAAAATGGACCTAATTAAGAACTTCTAGTGTTCCCAATTGTTTGATGACTATTTGTAGTATTTGTATGATGTATTTGATTGAAGTTTTTGATTCACATTAGCTTGAATGTATAGATTACATGACACAAAATTTCCAGTTGTGACAGATAAGGTATGTTTTAGTGAATTCTTTGCCCGCTTTGGTATTATTTGACTCAGGGGCGAGTCGATCGTTTGTATCTCAGACCTTCTCTAGAGGGTTCAGTGTGCCGATAGATGATCTTGAGTGTCCATTGCGAGTTTCGATCGCCAACAAGCACGGGGTCTCTGCTTCTTTGGTCTTCCGGGGATGCAAGTTGGAGATTTTCGGGGTGTCCTTTTCGATAGATTTGATTCCTATTCCCATGAGGGATGTATGCGTGATTATAGGGATGGATTGGCTTAGCCGTTTTGGCGCAATGATCGACTGTGAGGGGCAGCGGGTGGTGGTTCGAACCCCAAGTGGGGGAGAACTTGTAGTATATGGTGAGGACACCAGGTTGGGATCAGGGTTTTGTTCGGCAGCCAGGGCTCGACAGTATATTCAACACGGGTGTGCCAGTTATTTGGCGTATGTTGTAGATACACGGGTTAGAGAGCAACTTTTAGTTTCTGAGGTCCCGATGGTGAGGGAGTTTGCTGATGTGTTTCCGGAGGAGTTACCCGGAGTGCCTCCGGAAAGGCAGGTTGAGTTCAGGATTGACCTAGTGTCAGATGCGGCCCTATCACTAAGGCGCCGTACCTAGGGATGAAAGTGGGTCCAAACCTGGACCGGATGGACCCGGACCCGGAAAACCCGAAACCGGTTAACCGGATTTTGTAGAACCGGAAACTGGACCGGTATATAGGAACCGGTTCCGGTTCGGTTCCGGGTAAAGTGGGTCTAGAACCGAAAACCCGGAAACATCAAAGTGGGTAGGTTGGAACCGGATAAAGTGGGTTTAGAACCGGAAAACCCAGAATTTTTTGGTAATTACTTACTACTTAGTGGGTTGAGCTTTAAAAATTTTCATATTGATATCTCGAATTTGGGGGACTGTAACTCATTGAATGTGAAACCAAAATTAACTAAATTATAGTCATGTCAATCCGACTTTAAATGAATGAGATATGCATGTGTTAACATTTTCACATAATACAAAGTATAAAAACAAATAGCTGGAAAATTGAAAATTTCCAGTTTTGATATCCCGACTTTAGAGGACTGTAAATCATTTAATGTTAAACCAAAAAGGACAAAATAATAGTCCAAACTCATGTACAAACTATAAACTACAAGTTGGAAAAAACCACATGTCAATCCGACTTCAAACGAATTAGATATGCATGTTTTAAAACTTTCACCGAATACAAAAAAATGAAAAACAAAAAACTTCCAACTTTGATATCTCGAATTTGGGGGACTGTAAGTTAAT
This sequence comes from Lactuca serriola, assembly GCF_051521515.1. Lineage (NCBI taxonomy): Eukaryota > Viridiplantae > Streptophyta > Magnoliopsida > Asterales > Asteraceae > Lactuca > Lactuca serriola. The sequence continues at coordinate 396,724,506 of NC_136411.1, forward strand.
GAATATAAAACTAAAAATGGAAAATTTATAGTCTAAAGTCATGTACAAAATCTAAGCTACATTTTGGAAAAAACTGTATGTCAATCGGAGTTGATAGGAATGCGATATGCATCTTTTAAATGTTTTATAAAAACCGGTTCTGGTCCTAAAAGTGGTTCCGGTTCCGAACACCGGTTCCGGTTTTTAGACCCGGTTTACCCGGACCCGATGGACCCAAACCCGAATTACCCGGAACCCGGATAAAGCCAATTTTTAAACCCGGAACCGGAGTCGATTCTATATATTCCGGTTTTAGCGGTTCCGGTTCCGGTCTGGTTTTCCGGTTCTAAATCTCATCCTTAGCCGTACCGACTGGCACCGCCAGAGATGCAGGAGTTGTCATCCTAGTTGCAGGAACTGTTGGGTAAGCAGTTTATTCGTCCGAGTAGTTCACCCTGGGGAGCACCGATCATTTTCATCAGGAAGAAGGACGGTTTGCACAGGATGTGCATTGACTATAGGTAGTTGAATAAGTTAACGGTGAAGAACCGTTATCCGCTTCCGAGGATAGACGATCTTTTCAACCAGCTGCAGGGTGCATTTTGGTTTTCCAAGATTAATTTGAGATCATGATATCACCAGGTCAGGGTGAGGGAGGAAGACGTGGAGAAGACCGCGTTTCGGACTCGTTAGGGTCATTACGAGTTCGTGGTGATGCCGTTTGGACTCACCAATGCGTCAGCAGTGTTCATGGATCTGATGAACTGGGTATGCAGACCGATGCTTGATCACTCGGTCATTGTGTTTATAGATGATATCTTGGTGTACTCCAAGACTCGAGAGCAGCATGAGGAGCATCTCAGGGAACTGATGGAAGTTTTGAGGTGAGAACGGTTGTATGCCAATTTCTCGAAATGCGAGTTTTTGTTACGGGAGGTCCAGTTCCTCGGAGACATCGTTAAACAGGAGGGGATTTTGGTCGATCTGGCCAGGGCAGAGGCGGTTATGCAGCGGGAGACCCCGAAATCTCCCTCTGAGTTTATGTCTAGAAATCCTACAAATTCCTAGTTCGCTTAAACTAATGCTCTGATACCAACTATGACATCCCCAAAATCACGGCCAGAAAAGACCGGTTTAATTTATGCTTTTAAAATGATTTCAGAGTAATCCTTTGATTAAAAGAGTTGCAGAATTTGTTCCCAAAACAAAATATGATAAAATAAGATTTACCAAAGCATTTCTTAAAGAAATGTATTTTTCGTTATATTACAATACTCGGGATGCCATGTTCCGATAAACAGACCAAAAGCATAAACATTTCAATACAGACCTTACAACAGTTATTTACAACAACAGGTCTATAATCCAAAAATAACTTGACAAGTCATCCAACTTATGCTCTGGCGCCACTACCTGTAATACAAAGAAACTGAGTGGGTCAGGCTTGGGAGCTTGGTGAGCATATAGGGTTTTCAACCCACAATAAATAATTATATTTAATTCCACCAACCAACAACAACCCAATTACCCATTCTCTTTATTCTCACTTTACGTCCCTAAGACAACTAACATAAGGGACCTAGTCTAAGAATATTTCATCAGAGCGACAACACATGTTTTGGGGGTCCCTCAGCAATATAAGTCAAATAAGGCAACCATGAGGGGGATGGAGTACAATGAATGAACACCCAAGTTCATTAACACCTATAGGTGGCGAGCCTGCTAGCGTTCCACAAGACTGTCTAGAAAAGTCTGTGGTCGTCATCTAAACTCCGCTAGACGACTCAATCAAAAGCATCGAGGCCTCTCATCTTTTTATCACAAGACAACTATCTACCCATGTTCTACCCAACATTTTAGTAGATAAAATATACATTTTTATACATAGTTTAAAACTCGTATAGTATGTTCATTCAAAACACATTCCAGATAAAAGATGAGGCACATAGAGATAACACGTATTTGATAGAGAATAAATCATATCTATGAGATTAGAAGATAACATCGATACACTCACATAACACATATACATAGTACGTTAAATCGATACTTGTATAAAATCGTGCATTTGAAAGAAATTATGTACCCCCTTCAACTCAACACCAATATATAAACACATAACACGTATTTCATAGTAAATACTTTGTATTTATGTATTAGAAGAAAGTAACTACACACTCACTTGATCAGAAGATGATCGGACAACACTACAACTCTAAGAGTAGTACTTCTTCGGTGAAACTAGAAGATCTTCACACACCGGGCTTCTCACGGGCAGAGCTTCGGCTCGGAAACTCTTTTTCTTTGCGGGATCTTCGAGCTTCGGGACTTGCTTCGGGTCTCGGGATGATACTGGGGCTTCGGGGGGTTAAAATAGGGCTTAGAGAGGGTATCGGGAGTGGGAGAGTAAGAGATGAGCAACCTAAATCGGCTGACCCCTGATTTCTAATTATAGGCTGAGATTTCAAGGTTCACGTCGTGAGTTTTAAGGCTCACGTCGTGGGGTTTGATCGTCATTGCATGCGTCACTCGTCCACTTGGGTCTGATGGCTCTGGAAGGGCCAAATCGCAAAATTCACGTCGTGAACATAGTGTTCATGTCGTGAACTCTGATAGAGTACCGGGTTTCATGCCCCGAACTTCAGAAATTCATAACTTTTGCATACGAGCTCCGTTTTCGATGTTCTTTATACGCACGCGTAGGTGAGACTATGCTCTACAACTCTCTTTTAGACTACGTTGGCTAATTTTGACTTTAAATTTAATATATTATTAACATATTACTTTTATATTATTTTTAGTAGGCCGGGACAACCGACTTTCGTTTAGATCACTAACGCTAGATATCTCTCTATTTTAATTTCATATTTTACGTCATTCGGCATCGTGCCGGTTCTGTCGCGAAACTTCGACTGATCATAACTTCTTCGTTATAACTCGGATTTCGGCGTTCTTTATTGATGGGTTTTAGCCATATGAACATTCCTATGTGCACATACAAACCCTAATGCTTGGATCTAGGTTTCTCTAATTGAACATGCATTGAATCCAAGACTTCTAATGACAATTCTAGTATAATAACATAAGAAATCAGATTAAGATGATTACCTTGAATCACTTGCTTGAATCTTCTTGTGCTTGGAGCTTTAGAGTCACAAGTGTCACTCCTCTAATGGCTTACAAACACCAACTTAGCAAGAGGATGATTAGAGAGAGTGGAGAGGGAGCTAGAAATCGGCCAGGGTTCTTCCAAACGCAAGAGTGCCGATTTCATCAACCCCTTGGGTCTATTTATACTTGTAAGGCTCCTAGGGTTTCACCCTTAAACCCTAATTGGATAACTTAGGCCCTAAGAAATCCAATACCCTAATGATAAGCCTTGGACGATTTTAAGGTCTATCCAAAGCCCTCAAAACCGTCCCCCTTTATCCTTAAGGGATTATAGCCCAAAATACAACTATCATTTAATTGACAGTTTATGCCCCTTTATTCAGTTAATCTCTTTAAGTCACCAAATTAATTCCTAATTAATTTATGACTTATATTAATCAAATAATAATATTATTATTCCTTATATTATTCTCATAATATATTAATAATATTTCTTCTCTTATTATAAATCATTCTGTCAAGTTGCTATGGTGAAGGCAACCCAAAAGGACCATGCTCAATCGGGTCAAATACTTTCCTAATATAGTTGCAGCCTTAGACATTATTCCAACAGTCTCCCACTTGGATAAGTCTAGTAACTATATACAAGTATAATCCGATTAGCAATCGTAGCTCTCAAAGACGCTGTCAAACTCTGATCTTATCAATCTTGTCCTTTAGATAAGGGATCGTACAGTCCTCTGTATAGATATCATGCTGACAATTCTATGGAACCAATTTGTCCAGCAATTGGTTTCTCGATCTCAGATTTATTCGACACAGAACTTAATCGAACACATCAATTTAGTTCTGACCGGGCCCGACACATAAGTCAAATCAAATCATCGAGCGGCCGAGATATCGCTTTTACCCTCTTAGGATAAAAGTAACAGATAAACTTCGACTTATATGCATTTACTTATTCATTAATCAACTATACACAATAATGCGTTTTATAACATCAAGTTACTGATGCGGTTTCGCATTATCAATGTACAACCAATTAACAAATAACAAACCATATATCTAGGTTTTAAGACCATATGATATTATCGTCTTGCGATCACCCTTTATTTATCATATTCCATAAGGTGATTCCAGCAAGCGCGGGTTTGTTCCAATGCTCAAAACTAGTTCATAAGCACTCATGAACATTGCAGCACAATTTTGCTATGTCTAATACCATTTAGACAATCTACACACTAATTCATGACAATCTTCATTCATACCTACTTCCAACATATGAACGATTGTGGACACTTTGAATAATTCGATTATTCTTAATAAACTCAATTATTCTGGAAGTCAAAACATGCAAAGTGAAACAATAGTTAAACAATTAACATAAGATAGTAACATTACTCATAAATAATACTCCTTTATTTAATCATCAAATGTCAATTACATTTATCTATTACACGTTTCTAATACTATCTAATCTATGCTAATATCATCCTTCAACCCAATACTCCTAGCATGCTGCAAGTGCTTAACCCTACTCAGTCCCTTCGTAAGCGGATCTGCTGGGTTATCTTCTGATGATATCCTCTTAACCACGAGTTGTCCTTCTTCTACACGATGTCTGATAAAGTGATATTTTTGTCGATATGTCGAGATCTACCATGATCCCTTGGTTCCTTAGTCAAGGCAACCGCTCCTTCATTATAACAGAAAATCTCCATGGGCTCCTTTATGGCAGGTACAACTCCAAGATCACCGATGAAGTTCTTCAACCATATTGCCTCTTTCGACGCTTCGCTTGCTGCAATGTACTCTGATTCGCACGTTGAATCAGCTACGGTTTCCTGCTTGGAACTTTTCCAAGTCACTGCTCCTCCATTCAGGGTAAAAATCCAGCCCGACTGCGAACGGTAGTTGTCCCTGTCGGTCTGAAAGCTGGCATCACTATACCCTCGCACCTTCAAGTCATCACTCCCTCCGAGGACTAGAAACCATTCCTTTGTCCTCCGAAGGTACTTAAGGATATTCTTGACCGCAATCCAATGGGCTCTGCCAGGGTTCCCTTGATATCTACTAACCATGATCAAAGCAAAAGCTATATCAGGGCGAGTACAAGTCATAGCATACATGATTGAGCCAACTGCGGAAGCATATGGTACTCGGCTCATTTCTGCTATTTCAGCTTCGGTATTCGGACTTTTAGTCTTACTCAACATGGCATTACTTTGTATCGGTAATTCTCCCTTCTTTGAGTTTTCCATACTACAACGTTTCAGTACTTTATCTAAGTAAGTGTTCTGACTAAGTCCTATTAGTCTCTTACTTCGTTCTCTCACTATCCTTATTCCCAGAATATAGGAAGCCTCTCCGAGGTCCTTCATAGCGAAGCACTTCCCGAGCCAGGACTTAACCTCCTGCAGAGTCGGGACGTCGTTTCCTATGAGTAGTATGTCATCGACATACAAAATGAGGAAGCTTACTATACTCCCACTGGCTTTGACATATACACATGATTCATCTTCGCTTCGTACAAATCCAAACTCATTGACTTTCTCATCGAAGCAAAGATTCCATCTGCGAGACGCTTGCTTAAGTCCATAAATGGACTTCTCAAGCTTACACACTCTATTCGGATGCTTCAGATCAACAGAACCCTCTGGCCGAGCCATGTAAACATCTTCAGCCAACTTCCCATTAAGGAAAGCGGTCTTGACATCCATTTTCCAAATCTCATAATCATGAAATGCGGTAATCGCTAGCATCACTCTAATAGATTTTATCTTCGCAACTGGTGAGAAGGTCTCATCATAGTCAACTCCGGGAGTTTGAGTAAAGCCCTTCGCAACCAATCGCGCCTTATACGTGTGTACGTTTCCATCCACGTCGGTCTTCTTCTTGAAGATCCATTTGCACCCAACGGTCTTACGTCCGGGCACATTATCAACCAAATTCCAAACTTGGTTGTCATACATGGATTGGATCTCGCTGTCCATTGCCTCTTTTCATTTCGCAGACTCCGGGCCTGCCATGGCTTCCTTATAGCTATTTGGTTCATCTAAATTTATTAGTGTACTATCACTAATATATGTGTCCCCTTCGGTAGTAATATGAAAACCATACAACTAGGGTTGAAGTCTAACTCTTTCGGAACGTCTAAGAGGTAATGAAACATCAATCGGTTCAACCGGAGTTTCCTTCTCGGGTTGAGTGCCAGCGGTAGAGGTTCCTTCATCAATCGACTCTTGAATCTCTTCAAGATCGATTTGCCTCCCACTGTCTCCTTGGCTTATGAGTTCTCTCTCTCGGAAAACTCCTCTCCTCGCAAAGAAGACAACATTGTCCTTCGGTCTATAGATGAGATATCCAAAGGATTTCTGCGGGTAGCCGATGAAAATACATCGCTCACTACGAGGTTCGAGCTTGTCGTGAGTATCTCGTCTTACGAAAGCCTCACAACCCCAAACCTTGATATGTGCTAACGAGGGAGCTTTCCCTGTTCACATCTCGTGAGGTGTTTTGGCAACCTTCTTAGTAGGGACTCGGTTAAGGATATGGGCGGCAGTCTCTAAGGCATACCCCCAGAATGAGATAGATAGTGAAGCACGACTCATCATAGATCGGACCATGTCTAACAAGGTTCAATTACGCCTTTCTGCCACACCATTCAACTGCGGTGTCCTAGGTGGCGTCAATTGTGAAACTATTCCACACTCCTTGAGATAGTCGTGGAATTCAAGACTTAGGTACTCTCCTCCTCGATCGGATCGAAGCATCTTGATTTTCCTGCCCAATTGATTCTCCACTTCGTTCTTGAACTCCTTGAACTTTTCAAACGTTTCTGACTTTTGCTTGATTAAGTAGATATACCCATATCTACTATAGTCATCGGTAAAAGTCACATAGAAGCGGTTCCCATCCTTTGTGGTTGATCTAAACGGTCCACATACATCGGTATGTATGAGGTCCAATAGACCCTCACCCCTTTCACATGTGCTAGTGAAGGGTGACTTGGTCATCTTTCCAAGCAAACAAGACTCGCATGTGTCATCTTCCCTAAGGTCGAATGACTCCAACACTCCATCCTTTTGGAGTTGGGCTATACGTTTCTTGTTGACATGTCCAAGACGACAATGCCACAAGGATTCTCTATCCATACTATTGGAATAATCCATGCATAAAACATCATTTCCTAGGTTATCTACAATCATAACAGTTTCATAAATTCCATTACATGGTATTGCTTCAAAATATAAGACACCATTTAGATAAGCATAAATAGAACCATTCTCATTATTAAAAGAAAATCTAAATTCTTGTCTAAACAAACCATGAAATGAAATGATGTTTCTTGCCATTTCTGGCGAATAGCAACAATTGTTCAAATCTAAACATAAACCATTCCTAAGCACTAGAGAATACACTCCAATCTTGGTCACAGGCGACGATCTTCTGTTCCCCATGATTAGATTTATTCTTCCATGCTTCACATCCCTATTTCTTTTTAGTCCCTGCAATTCAGAACAAATGTGGTAACCACACCCGGTATCTAGTATCCAAGAAATAGCATGAGATGAATCATTAGATTTAATTGTGTATATACTTGCGAAAGACGGCTTGATCTTTCCTTCCCTGATGGCTTGCAGGTAGTCTGGGCAGCTTCCCTTCCAATGCCCTATTTTATGACAGTGGTGGCACTCTGCCTCCTTTGGGTTAGGGTTAGGCTTAGCGGGATCAACTTTGGTCCCACTAGAAGAGGAACCATCTCGGGACTTTCCCTTGCGATGGCTCTTAGACGGAGCCTTCCTCTTCTTGCCTCTTCCTTGCCCAATGGCCAAAACAGGAACAACGGGTGGATTGGGAGTGGGTGCAACCAACTTGTCCTTGAGGTTGCTCTCAGCAACCCTAAGGAGACCTTGGATCTTACTTAGGGTGACCTCTACCTTGTTCATGTGGTAGGTCATCCTAAATTGATTGTAACACGGAGGCAAGGAGTGAAGCACCATGTCGATAGCCAAGTCTTCCCCAAAGTCAACATTCAACTTGCGAAGATGATCGACATACCTTTGCATCTTTTGCAGGTGCACAGTTAGAGATTCTCCATGACCCATTTTAACGGAGATCATGTTAGTGAAGATCTCGTAACGTTCCTGCCTCACGTTTTGATGGTATCTATCCAACAAGTCTTGGTGCATTTCGTACGGATACATGTCCTCGTAGGATTTTTGGAATTCGGCGTTCATTGTGGCTATCATGATGCAATGAACCTTCGTCGCATCACGTTCATGAGTCTCAAAAGCAGTCATTTCAGCCGGAGTAGCGATTTCTGGGTTGATCTGCTCGAGCTTCTCATCGAGGACATACTCCTTGTCCTCGTAGCGAGCAATCGTGCAAATGTATCTTATCCATTCGCTAAACTTCGTCCCATCGAAAGTCACCTTTTGGCAAAGGCTCATCAATGTGAACGAGCTAGAAGCAGCGTTGTTCGCATTCGACATCTACAAATAGAAAGGACAAAGATAGATTAGAATTTGAATCCCTAATTATCACCCAATAAGAAAAATTAGGGCTAGGATCCAACAACAATATTTACATATTAGAAAAGGGATGTCGTAATCTAACATGCAAACAATTTGAAGGTAAGTGAATGACGATTCACTAATTCTCCACCATGAAAACAAAACTTTAAGTTCTAAATGTATTGAGAATTCCTAGGTTTGGATGAGATTCATTGAACTTTTCAATGGCATGTTTAAATCTCGATATGCCCCTCTCGTTTGTGACTGGGATACCGAGGATCACAAAGTGGGTGTGAATTACCATGCAAACTTACACGGTGTCTTCATTGTAACAATCACCTATTCGATGTGCCGGTAAACCACACACGCTCCACCGAACTATGATAAACAATGAATCACCCTTTGCCACCTTTGGTTAGAACCAATTAGCGTGCCGGTAAACCACACACGCTCCACTAACTTCTTAGCAAGGGTGCAAAGTGTAATTTCATGGGATTGCATCAATTCACTTTTCTTAAAGTAACTATGATTGGGAATTTTTGAAAAACATGTAGTTACTTTGTATTTCATATTATACTTTTAATGAGGAGATGAGGTTGCCCTATCCTACCCGTTCGGCTAACGACCCTCCACCGATCAAGCAAGCGGTGGGTGTGAGTGTACACCCATTAAGCGCCATTTTATAGGCAGCAACCTTATACCCACCTTATAGACCGGCTTCGTGAATGAGGCCTACTAACGGTAAGACTAGCATTTTTAATTATACACACACACACACACATATATATATATATATATATATTAATCTTGTAATATTATATTAGTATAGGGTTGAATTTTAAACATGTAAAATTCTAGGTTTTGAAATTTAAATTGTCTAAATTAAACTCTTAATCACAAAACATAAATTTCAAAACTTGAGGGCAAGTTTTAGACTTTTCAAAACATAGGGGATCAAATAACAAATAATCTGAATTAACATTTAATTACATAATTATCCATATTTGATTTATTTAATTATTTCTTGCAAAACAATTTACCAATTTAATTAAAATAATTAATCAATTATCATATAAGGAAATTAATATTTAATTAATTGATAAATATCTTCAATTTGGTCAAGAATATACTCAAATATATCATAAAATCGGATTTATATTGACCTATTAAGATTATGGTAAGTATCCAAAAGATAAACAACAAGAAATCCCAAAATTAGCTCTTTCTGACGCTCGGACTCGCCGAGTACCACAATGGACTCGCCGAGTTGAGCCTACTCGCCGAGTCCACCATGGGACTCACTGAGTTCATCAAGCAGAATCACAAAATTTGAATTTTGCAAGCAACAAACAAGCAACCAATGCATCAATTCAATAGAAACCAATCAAGTCTGTGATACCACTTATGGGTTTTAGCCATATGAACATTCCTATGTGCACATACAAACCCTAATGCTTGGATCTAGGTTTCTCTAATTGAACATGCATTGAATCCAAGACTTCTAATGACAATTCTAGTATAATAACATAAGAAATCAGATTAAGATGATTACCTTGAATCACTTGTTTGAATCTTCTTGTGCTTGGAGCTTTAGAGTCACAAGTGTCACTTCTCTAATGGTTTACAAACACCAACTTAGCAAGAGGATGATTAGAGAGAGTGGAGAGGGAGCTAGAAATCGGCCAAGGTTCTTCCAAAGGCAAGAGTGTCGATTTCATCAACCCCTTGGGTCTATTTATACTTGTAAGGCTCCTAGGGTTTCACCCTTAAACCCTAATTGGATAACTTAGGCCCTAAGCAATCCAATACCCTAATGATAAGCCTTGGACGATTTTAAGGTCTATCCAAAGCCCTCAAAACCGTCCCCCTTTATCCTTAAGGGATTATAGCCCAAAATACAACTATCATTCAATTGACAGTTTATGCCCCTTTATTCAATTAATCTCTTTAAGTCACCAAATTAATTCCTAATTAATTTATGACTTATATTAATCAAATAATAATATTATTATTCCTTATATTATTCTCATAATATATTAATAATATTTCTTCTCTCATTATAAATCATCCTGTCAAGTTGCTATAGTGAAGGCAACCCAAAAGGACTATGCTCAATCGGGTCAAATACTTTCCTAATATAGTTGCAGCCTTAGACACTATTCAACATTTATATCTCTGGAATCCTTGTTTCGATCACTACAACTTTATGTAAAGATATCAGACTTATCTCACACTTTAATTTTGACGCTTATTTTTATCCTTTATTACTTAGATCTTTATACTTAAGTAATAAGCACACAAATACACATAGTTCACATAATACTCAAATATTTCATCAATAATACTTCAAAAAGAGTTACAAGGGTTAACCTAGACTATTACATCAACGAAAATGCCTAGCCTGGAAACGCGGGCGTTACAATTCTCTCCCCTATAGGATGATTTCGTCCCCGGAATCACACATCAACAAACAAATGCGGATAGCGACTCAACATGTCACTCTCCGTTTCCCAGGTGAGATTTGGCCTATTTGAATGTTTCCAATGAACAAGCACTAATTCGACCATCTTGCGTCGAAGCTTCTTAGTCTTTCGGTCAACAATTGCCTCTGGTTCTTCAATTAACCTCTTGTTTTCAACAATTCTCAATTCAGAAATTGGAATTATGTCAGGAACTTCTCTCGTGAACTTCCTCAAATAACACACATGAAAAGTGTTATGAATTCCATTCAGTTCTTCGGGTAATTCGAGCTTGTAAGCTTGGTTCCCAACCCTCTAAAGAACTTTAAACGGTTCAATAAACCTTGGACTCAACTTTCCCCCTTTTCTAAATCTTATAAGTCCCTTCCACGGCGAGACTTTAAGCAAAACCGAATCTCCAACTTCAAAAGTCATCGACCTTCGCTTCTTGTCAGCATAGCTCTTTTGACGATCTTGAGTTGCTAACATTCTTTCCCTGATCACTTTCAACTTCTCAGCAGTATGATGGACCATCTCGGGTTCCATAAACTGCTTTTCTCCACCTCAAGCCAACAAGACGGCGTACGACACTTTTGTCCGTACAAAACTTGATAAGGTGCCATCTTTATGCTCGAGTGGAAACTATTATTGTAGGAAAATTCTACCAAAGGTAAATGCTCATACCAATTACCTAGGAATTCTAGGGTACATGCTCTTAGCATATCTTCAAGTGTTTGTATCGTTTTTTCGCTCTGACCATCAGTCTGTGGATGGTAAGTTGTACTTAAACACAACTTGGTGCCCATTTCCTCTTGTAGACTTTTCCAAAACCTTGAGGTGAAACAGCTGTCAGGATCCGATAGAATCGTTAACGGAACACCGTGAGCCTCACAATCTCCTTCACGTATGAATTCGTAAGCTTTTCCATAGACCACTTCTCATTGGCTGCTATGAAATGCGCACTCTTAGTGAGTCGATCAACGACCACCGAAATCATGTCGTGACCACTTTTTGTCCTGGGCAGTTTAGTGACAAAATCCATTGCGATGTCTTCCTATTTACCCATGGGTACAGGCAAAGGTTCTAAACTCCCATATGGTTTCTGATCTTGTGTCTTGACTCTCACACAAGTCACACACTCGGCCACATACTTTGCAACATCAAGCTTCATCGATGGCCACCAGTACTTGGGTTTCAGGTCCCTATACATTTTAGTGCTGCCAGGATGAATCGAGTACATGGTTTTGTGAGCTTCTTCCATCAGAAGATCTCTAATTCCTCCAGACTTAGGTACCTAAATCCGATCTTGGAACACCTTCAGCCTGTGACTGTTTATACCGAACACTAACGTTTTACCCAAACGTTCCTCCTTTCGGTCATTCTTCTCTGAAGCTTCTCCTTGAGCTTTCTTTATACTTTCCACAATGGTCGAGACAACTTCAATTCTCAATGCTCTTGGCCTCTTTCTTTCAAAATTGACTTTCCGACTGAGAGCATCAGCTACAACATTAGCCTTACCGGGGTGGTAAAGTATCTCACAGTCGTAGTCCTTGAGTAACTCTAGCCAGCGTCGTTGCCTCATATTTAATTCTTTCTGATTAAAGAGATATTGGAGACTCTTACGATCAGTGAAAAGTTTTCACTTTGTGCCATGGAGGTAATGCATCCATATTTTCAGAGCGTAAACTACCGCTGCCAACTCCAAATCATGAGTAGGGTAGTTCTTTTCATGCTCCTTCAATTGTCGAGACGCATATGCTATCACCTTTTCTCTTTGGGTCAAAACTCAACCCAACCCAACACCTGACACATCGCTATAAACAGCGAAGTCTTCAACTCCATCTGGTAGAGAAAGAATAGGTGCCTCATATAGCTTCTTCTTTAGCTTCTCGAATGCTTCCTTATGCTTCTCGCTCCAAGCATAAGTATCTCCTTTGTGGGTCAAAGCTGTTAATGGAGTAGCGATCAAAGAAAAGCCTTGGATAAACCTTCGGTAATATCCGACTAATCCTAAAAAGCTTCAGATCTCAGTGGGACTTTTTGGTTGTTCCCACTTCATCACATACTCGATATTTGCTGGATCAACCATTATCCCTTCCTGGTTGACCACGTGACCCAAGAATTGGACTTCTCGAATCCAAAAATCACATTTGGAAAACTTTGCATACAACTTCTCCTTCTTCAAAACGTCTAACACTTCTCGCAAGTGTCTGCCATGCTCCTCTTGACTTTTCGAGTAAATCAGAATGTTGTCTATGAACACTATCACAGATTTATCAAGGAATGGATTACAAACCCAATTCATTAAATCCATGAACGCTGCTGGAGCATTGGTTAGTCCAAATGACATAACCAAAAACTCGTAGTGTCCATATCGTGTTCTGAATGCAGTCTTCTCGATATCGTGTTCTCTTACCTTCAACTGATGATACCCTGACCTTAGATCGATCTTTGAGAAATAGCTCGAACCTTGCAATTGATCAAACAGGTCATCAATCCTTGGCAACGGGTATCCATTCTTTATCGTTGCTTTATTCAGCTCTCTGTAATCAATGCACATTCTCATGCTCCCGTCTTTCTTCTTTACAAATAACACCGGAGCTCCCCAGGGCGATGAACTAGGTCTAATGAAACCTTTGTCCAATAACTCCTGAAGTTGCATCATCAGCTCCTTCATCTCCATTGGTGCTAATCGATATAGTGCTTTTGCTATTGGCGTGGTTCCTAGTAACAAGTCTATTATGAACTCCACGTGTCTATCAGGTGGTAATCCATGAAGATCTTTGGGAAATACTTCCGGATAATCACACACCACTAGAATATTCTGTGTCACATTCTTTTCCTTATTAGCATCGATCACGAATGCTAAATATGATGTACATCCCTTGGTCAAACACTTTCTGGCTTTCATTAGAGAAATGATTCCAGAATTTACTCTGCGTTTGTCCCCATACACCATAAACGACTCTTTCCCTAGCGGGTTTACTTTTACTATCTTCTTTCTGCATAATATTTCGGCATCATTGGCTATTTCGGCATCATTGGCGCTAAGACAGTCCATTCCCAACACAATGTCCAAACCGTTAAGTTCGATAGGCAATAATTCCTCGTGAAACTTATTCCCATTTAAGTCAATTAAGATGTTTTTCATATGATGGCTAACAGGTACAAACTTGCCACTAGCAACTTCGACTAATAAAGCATTATCTAGTTTATCAACAGACAAAGCTAGTTTTCTACCAAATTCATGTGAAATAAAGGAGTAGTTGGCTCCAAAATCAAATAAAATTTGAGCAGGTAATTCGTTTATGAGAAAGGTACTTGAAGCCGCATTAGTGATGTGTGTGAAACAAACTAGTTTTAATCCTACTAACTTAGACACAAAATAAACACACAAAAGGCAGTGTACCTATCGATTAGTAATATAGTTCAAGCAAGTAGGGTATCGAACACAGGGAACGGTAAACAATTAAAATAAATGCTAATATTATCTAAATAAAACAAATAACAAAAAGGGGATTTTCTCTAGTTTTACAAGACTAGAAACTTAATTAGAATAACCAACACACAAATTAATTAACTAGCAACTAAAACAATTAACTACCAACTAAATTCAATAGTAAAGAGGACTTCTGTTTAGGTACGACTCATTTGTTCCCATGGATGATTTTAATGTATCGGATTAATTCTTCATTGGCTACCGATTAAGATAATTAGGTTCACGTTCGCTATTTCTAATTCTTAGAAAACAAATTAATTCAAGCAATGGCCAGTTGTCTAAATTAACGGGTTTCCTAGATTATTGATTCGGGTTAAGTAAGACTTGTAATGGTTAATTAAATTGACCCTTCAATTAACCTATTGTTGATGTTCATCAAACAATCTCACACATTATCTTACCTATCTTCTAGTTAATTCTAGTTTCACATTCGTTATTCCTAGACATACAACTATGTGGTCACAATAAATCATATGAAATTAATCACTAAGAGATGTTCATACAACTTAATTACTGATTTATTAACAGAAGAATAGTTATTGTCAACACATAAGGTTCTTTAACAAGCTTAACTAAACATAATTACCAATTAAAATTATTCCTACTCAAATAATCAATCCATGTTCACAAAATTGTCTACCCGAACAGAAGAATAAGTTTTTAGCTCATGATTGCAGTAAACATAAACTCAAAAACGAAACCAAAGTATGTAAACATGATTCAAATCAAAAAGTTACTAAGAATAAACCAAAATTGTCTTGATTCTCTTCACAATTGAATGTAGGGTTGATTCTTCAGTTCCTCACGACCTAGCAGCACTTCCAATCGTTTCTCAGCCTCCTAGGGTTTCTCTCCATGCTATGATATCGATCTGAAAGTCCCTTTATATAGATTTTCACAAAACAGAGGCTACTCGGCGAGTCCAGTGACCTACTCGGCGAGTCCGTCACTTAAAACCCGTGTACGGCAAGTCAGCGCGTCCAGAATCGCGAAAGTTCGATACAACTCGGCGAGTAATCGACCCTACTCGACGAGTACGTTTCGAATCAGCATTTTCTCAAAACACGAAAGTCGTCCGAAATTGTGTCTACTTTTCAGAACATTTTGAATCTCGTCAATCGGAGTTACGGTTCATGAGATATGGCCAAAACACTAACGAGGGGTCAAGCTGTCCAGCAACATCCTTCTTTCTTCAAAATCCAAGATCCAAGCGTCCAATCGCCAATTCCACTTCATTTTCCATCCGATCATGTAATTGTTACTGAAAATGAAATATTTAAGATAATTAAGCACCTTTGGTTCATTAAATGAGACAAAAACAACATAAAGTATTAAGATAATGCATGAATTATATGACTAAATATGCTCATATCAATCAGCTTCATCTTTCGCAGCCTCAAGTGTCATCTGGAAGGCTCTTGCTTTCGGCTTTGGTGGGATGTTGGGCTTAGCTGCCTCCTTCTTCTTCAGACAGTCTTTCAAAATGTGCCCCTCTTCATTACAACCAAAATACATCCTTTTGTTGGACGGACACTCATTGGCAAAATGCCTAATTTTTCCACACTTGTAGCAGGTTACATCCTTACTACATTTCCCAAAGTGCTTTTTCTTGCACTTCTTGCACCATTTTGCTTCGCCTCCTTTTCCTCCAAACTTTTTCGAATCAAACTTCGAAAATTTGTTTTTCTTATTGGAACCTGAAGTTCCTTCAAACTTTCTCTTCTCACCAACTCCAACCTTGTTGGCGGTTCTTCCCTTGATTATGTCCTCAACAGACTTGGCAGCCCAAATAGCTGCCTCCAGAGTAGGTGCCTGACGCACTGGCACTGCGTACTCCCATGGGAGTCCCTTTGCGTACCGGTCAACTTTAGTCAGCTCGTCTGGGACGATGCGCAAAGCAAACTCCATCTTGTCTGTGAAGTTATTAGTATATTCGTCGACTGACATGCTGCCCTTTGTCAATGTCAAAAACTTGTTTTCCAACTCCAACAGATTTTGAGCCGAGCAGAACTTGCGCTTGAATTGCACCAAGAACATTGTCCAGGTTAGTTGCAGTGGCTCATTAGGGATTAGGGTCTTTCCCAGAGTGTTCCACCAACGAACAGCTCCACCCCTGAACTGGCGTACAACGAACGTAGTTTGCAACTTGCCTCTGCAACCACACGCCATGAATGCTAGCTCTATTTCTGATATCCAATCCATGACTCCGATTGGATCCTCCTTTCCAGTGAAGGTCGATGGTTTGCAAGTCATAAAGTCCTTATACTTGCATCCCATTCCATCATTCCTTCCATCCTGGTTGTTTTGCCTAACTATCGGTGGGTTGGCTTGACCAACAGATTTACTGAAGTTTCCACCTTCCGAGTGCCCTTCATTTAATTTGGGCTCTTCCACTTGAATTGACAGTTCTTCACGGTTCTGTTGAAGCAACCGCCTAGTCTCCTCCATTTGACGATCCAACATTGTTTGAATCATCATTTGTACACCGGCCATTGTTATTGGCTCAGGTGCTGCAGCTACAACAGGTATTTGTTCAATCACTGGTGGTTGATTCCTGTTTTCATTAGCATTTCCAACTCCACTTATTGTTCTCACCATTTTTTATCTATACACCGAATAAGGTGAAATTAGATCCTCATTCACGATAGATATTCAAATCATCCTTATCACTCCGAAACGTTTACATGCTAGTTCTAAATTCGTAGACGTACGCTTAGAATCCTACACACATAAGGTTTCCAGATCCGGTCGGCAACAGACCATAGATCCGAACAAATAATATCATATATGGCAAACGTATAACATTTAGCACAAAAATGCATTTTAGGCAATTTTCCTAAAATAAACAAGTGCTCGTGTCTAAAAAATAACAGACACACATCTCAAAATTTCACTTAACATTCTAAGTTTAAGTCTAGAATTCCTACAAATTCCTAGTTCGCTTAAACTAATGCTCTGATACCAACTGTGACATCCCCAAAATCACGGCCAGAAAAGACCGGTTTAATTTATGCTTTTAAAATGATTTCAGAGTAATCCTTTGATTAAAAGAGTTGCAGAATTTGTTCCCAAAACAAAATATGATAAAATAAGATTTACCAAAGCATTTCTTAAAGAAATGTATTTTTCGTTATATTACAATACTCGGGATGCCATGTTCCGATAAACAGACCAAAAGCATAAACATTTCAATACAGACCTTACAACAGTTATTTACAACAACAGGTCTATAATCCAAAAATAACTTGACAAGTCATCCAACTTATGCTCTGGCGCCACTACCTGTAATACAAAGAAACTGAGTGGGTCAGGCTTGGGAGCTTGGTGAGCATATAGGGTTTTCAACCCACAATAAATAATTATATTTAATTCCACCAACCAACAACAACCCAATTACCCATTCTCTTTATTCTCACTTTACGTCCCTAAGACAACTAACATAAGGGACCTAGTCTAAGAATATTTCATCAGAGCGACAACACATGTTTTGGGGGTCCCTCAGCAATATAAGTCAAATAAGGCAACCATGAGGGGGATGGAGTACAATGAATGAACACCCAAGTTCATTAACACCTATAGGTGGCGAGCCTGCTAGCGTTCCACAAGACTGTCTAGAAAAGTCTGTGGTCGTCATCTAAACTCCGCTAGACGACTCAATCAAAAGCATCGAGGTCTCTCATCTTTTTATCACAAGACAACTATCTACCCATGTTCTACCCAACATTTTAGTAGATAAAATATACATTTTTATACATAGTTTAAAACTCGTATAGTATGTTCTTTCAAAACACATTCCAGATAAAAGATGAGGCACATAGAGATAACACGTATTTGATAGAGAATAAATCATATCTATGAGATTAGAAGATAACATCGATACACTCACATAACACATATACATAGTACGTTAAATCGATACTTGTATAAAATCGTGCATTTGAAAGAAATTATGTACCCCCTTCAACTCAACACCAATATATAAACACATAACACGTATTTCATAGTAAATACTTTGTATTTATGTATTAGAAGAAAGTAACTACACACTCACTTGATCAGAAGATGATCGGACAACACTACAGCTCTAAGAGTAGTACTTCTTCGGTGAAACTAGAAGATCTTCACACACCGGGCTTCTCACGGGCAGAGCTTCGGCTCGGAAACTCTTTTTCTTCATGGGATCTTTGAGCTTCGGGACTTGCTTGTGGTCTCGGGATGATACCGGGGCTTCAGGGGTTTAAAATAGGGCTTAGAGAGGGTATCGGGAGTGGGAGAGTAAGAGATGAGTAACCTAAATCGGCTGACCCCTGATTTCTATTTATAGGCTGAGATTTCAGGGTTCACGTCGTGAGTTTTATGGTTCACGTCGTGGGGCTTGATCGTCACTGCATGCGTCACTCGTCCACTTGGGTCTGACGGCTCCGGAAGGGTCAAATCGCAAAATTCACGTCGTAAACACAGTGTTGACGTCGTGAACTCTGATAGAGTACCGGGTTTCGTGCCCCGAACTTCAGAAATTCATAACTTTCGCATACGAGCTCCGTTTTCGACGTTCTTTATATGCACGTGTAGGTGAGACTATGATCTACAACTCTCATTTAGAATCCGTTGGCTAATTTTGACTTTAAATTTAATATATTATTAATATATTAGTTTTATATTATTTTTAGTAGGCCGGGACAGGAAAGCTCCGTTATAAATTCATAACTTCTTCATCTGAAGTCCGCTTTCGCCTATCTTTTTATCGTTTCACTACTATTAATGAGATATTCGATTCTCGTTTAGATTTTTTCGGCTAAAAATCACTCGTTCTCAAATCGAGGATTCGAGCTGCATACTGCTAAGTCGAAACTTCGGAAAAATCATAACTTCCTCATACGAAGTCAGATTTGGGTGTTCTTTTCATGCACGCTCCCGGTTTAACGAACTCTACGACTTTCGTTTAGATCAGTAATGCTAGATATCTCTCTATCTTAATTTCATATTTTACGTCATTCGGCGTTGTGCTGGTTCTGTCGCGAAACTTCGACAGATCATAACTTCTTCGTTATAACTCGGATTTCGGCGTTCTTTATATCTCTGGAATCCTTGTTTCGACCACTACAACTTTATGTAATGATATCAGACTTATCTCACACTTTAATTTTGACGTTTATTTTTATCCTTTATTAATTATATCTTTATAATTAAGTAATAAGCACACAAATACACATAATTCACATAATACTCAAATATATCATCAATGATACTTTAAAAAGAGTTACAAGGGTTAACCTAGACTATTACATCAACGAAAATGCCTAGCCTGGAAACACGGGCGTTACAGGTTTAGCAGGGTATTATCGGAGATTCATTCGTGATTTCTCCAAGATTGTCGTACCCCTCACTCGTCTAACGAGGAAGGGGGTGGATTTTCGGTGGGGCCCTGAGCAGCAGAGGGCGTTTGAGACCCTCCGACAGTGTTTATGCGAGGCGCCGGTGTTGACACTCCCCGAGGGAGTGGAGGATTGTGTGGTATTTTGCGATGCATCCATCACTGGATTGGGGGCAGTCCTCATGCATAAAGGACGGGTGGTAGCCTACGCATCGTGGCAGCTGAAGCCGCATGAGACGAGGTACCCCACGCACGCTCTTGAGTTAGGAGCAGTGGTTTTCACTCTCAAGATTTGGAGGCACTATCTGTACGGGGTCCGTTGCACTATATACACGGATCACAAGAGTTTGAGACACATCATGGATCAGCCGAACCTAAACAAGAGGCAGCGCAAGTGGCTGGATGTGGTCAAGGACTATGATTGCGAGATCCTTTACCATCCTTGTAAAGCGAATGTGGTTGCGGATGCTCTGAGCCGCAAGTCAGCTGGGTCCTCGACCCCAGCCAGGTGTATGAGGATAACGGTGGATTCCCCACTGGTGGGTTTGATCAGGGATGCTCATATTGAGGGCATGAGACCAGAGAACTGGAAGTTGGAGAGGATTAAGAGCCCGGTTTGTTCAGGACAGCTGCAGATTTTTGACCCGTTACGATCGGGTTTGGGTTCCGATGTCCGAAGGGATCCGGTAGACAGTGATGGAGGAGGCTCATAAGTCTCGTTTTTCAATTCACCCGGGAGCCACCAAGATGTACCGTGATTTGAGTTCGAGTTATTAGTAGCCTGGCATGAAGCGAGATATCGCTTGGTTTGTTGAGAGGTGCTTGACCTATAGGATGGTCAAGGTCGAGCATAAGAGGTCGCATGGTAAGTTGCAGCCTCTGAAGATTCCCATGTGGAAAATGGGAACGGACCGCGATGGATTTCATCACGAAGTTTCCGAAGACGGCAAGGGGGTTCGATGCTATATGGGTCATTGTGGATCGATTGACCAAGAGTACCCATTTCCTAGCCATACGGGAGAGTTCGTCGGCAGAAAAGTTGGCTGACCTGTACGTCAGAGAAGTTGTCTCTCGTCATGGGGTTCCGGTTTCTATCGTTTCCGATCGAGATGTCAGGTTTACTTCCCGTTTTAGGCAGAAGTTCCATGAGGAACTGGGTACACGACTGCATTTTAGTACAACGCTCCATCCGTGGACTGACGGGTAGAGTGATCGGACCATTCAGACCCTCGAGGATATGTTAAGGGCGTGTGTCATTGATTTTGGTGGGAGTTGGGATTCCCACCCACCGCTTGCAGAATTCGCCTACAACAACAGCGATCATTCCAGTATCGGCGCCCCGCCTTTCGAGTTGTTGTATGGGCGGAGGTGCAGGAACCCAGTCTGCTGGGGTGAGGTTGGACATAGGGTGATGGGTCGGACTGAGGTAGTTCTGCAAACTACCGAGATGATACAACAGATTAGACAACGACTGCAGACTGCTCAGAGCCGATAGAAAAGTTATGCCGACTGACGCTGATCTGAGCTGGAATTTCAGGTGGAGAGGAAGAAGAAGATTCTGCGGAACAAGGAAATACCTTTAGTAAAGGTACAGTGGGAACATCGGAAGGGATCCGAGTAGACATGGGAGCCGGAGGCGGAGATGCGCGAGCATTACCCGACATTATTTATTCCAGCGGACTTCGAAGACGAAGTCTAGTTCAAGTGGGGGAGAGTTGTAACGCCCCGATTCTCAGGTATTGCTTAAATAAGAATTATTGGGTTAAGCTCTACTCGACGAGTTGGTTGACCTACTCGTCGAATAGCAGCTGGATGAGATCGCATTTTAAGTGACCTACTCGACGAGTCTTAGCTGACAGTGGAAACCCTAAATCCCTGGGTTTGCACCTCTATTTAAAGGAGCCTTAGCCTCCTTTGGCCTCTTTACAGTATTTGAGAGCCCCTTAAAAGCCTAATATGTGTGTGTGTGCCTTGGTGTGGTGTTTGAATCTTGGAGGAAGAAAGCTAAGAGTGCAAAGGAAATTAAAGCAAGGAAGGAGTGGGAAGCAGGAATTACCTCAGCTAGCATCCTTTGGAGGTATCAAAGTGCCATCCTTACTTCCCTTTTTCCCTTTTGTTGGGTTTCTAGGGCTTTTTATGGATTTTCAAGTTGGTATGATGAGCTATGGGCTAGATCTGAAGTTGTAACTTCAGATCTGGACCCTCCTTGGATTCTAGAAGCATAAAGTCACAGTCTTGGTTATGATTAAGGTCCCTATTGAGCACGAAGTTCCATTAAGAACTTAAAATAGACATTTAGAGCCTTTATAGCCATGCATGCACGTAAAGTTTGCAACTTTATGTGATAAGCATGCCCCTGAATCTTGGATCTATGAGTTAGAGCAATTGCATGGCTCAAAATATGTCCGTATGGAAAAGAAGGACTGAATGGACTCGGCGAGTCACATAAAGATGGCCGTGAACTCGACGAGTTGGATGAACAACTCGGTGAGTCCGATGAAGATTGCTATAAACTCGGCGAGTCGGATGAGTTTTCTCTTGGATATGTATGAGTGTGCATCCGTCGAGTTGCAAGGAGGGAACTCGACCGGTGGCTTTAAGTTTGATCGAGAATCAAAGGAACTCGACGAGTCACTCCGATGACTCGGCGAGCTGGAATGTACTTCTGGGAACTCGACGAGTAGCCAAGGGTACTCGGCGAGTTAAGGTCAACATGGACTGTTGACCTTGACTGAGGACTTTGACTTTGACCAAGGATTTACTAGTGGGTTATGGAGTACCTTATAAGGTTAAGGACTTATGAGTATGTTGTACTATGACGATAGGTGGTGGAGCCTGTGTCAAGTGATCCGAGAGTTGGATTTTGCCTTTCGAGTCGACATCTACGAGGCGAGTTATCCTCACTATATCGATAGGGTCTACGACACCAAGGTCGGCCCTTTAGTTGCTATTGTTATGGTATGCTACAGGTGGTTATGATTTGTTAGATTAGAATCGGGGTAGACAGTATGTTATGCTTTTATGATTCGTAGGGATTGGTATGTTAGTGACCTGCTAGGTCGGTACTCTAGTTACAGGAGAATTCTATGATTGATGATCAGTGTGACAGGTATGTTTGATGTTTGTATATGCCTGTATGTGATAGTATGCGCACATGGTTATTTGCTTGTGGTTGGGTTGAGGCGGTCCTGCTTTGTGCTGAAGGCCAATATACCCTATGAGCGGTCCGGGGAGACTGTAGGCCCACGTGGCGGACCAGTCATGTTGAAGGCTCAGGATAGATTCAGACGGACTATAGGCCCAGTAGGGCGGTCCAGTCAGGCCGATGGCCTAGTATGCATGATGATTGATTGATTATTACTGATATGGTATTGTCAGTGTGGTATTGGTATTTTGGGGGTAGCTCACTAAGCCTCGGGCTTACAGTTTTCAGTTTATTATTTCAGGTACTTCAGGAGATCATGGAAAGGATAAGGCGTGACCGTACCGCTCCTCATTCTTATGTTATGAATTTTTGGACACTCTGATGGAAAATGATCTGAAAACATTTTTGTAAACAATACTATTTGGTTTTTATTTATGACTGAAAAAGTTTAAATTTGGCGTAAAATTTATGGATGTTACATTACAAGTACCCCATGCCATGCTAGTTAGGATGAGAACCTTGGAAAAATCAAATTTGCATGAATTTTAGAGAAAACTTAGATCCAAGGTTTCTATGGTTGCATTTACACTATAAGAGTGGTAGAATGCTCAAAACCTATCAGTGGTATCAGAGCCTAGGCTTGTTTTCTTTGTATTTGATGCAAAATGCTTGAAAAAATGTCGAAATTCTGCAATCTATATAGTGAACTCGTCGATTCCATGGGGGGACTCGACGAGTCCAAGTGAAAATGCATCCTAGTCGTCGAGTAGGTTCTTGCACTCGGCGAGTAGGAGGCCCTGTTTGCAGATTTTCAAGTTTTGCTGCTGGAAATGGACTAGAATCATTACCCTAAACTGTTTGGACTTATAAAACATGTTTTTGATGGTGTAATGATTATGCTAATCCATTTTTAATGGTTATTATCAAATTTTCAAGTTTTATATATGTTTATATGATTCTTGAAATAGTTAATATGAATGTTCACGCTTATGAGTTTTAGTAAGATCATAGGAATTATTTGCAAATTGTTTGATGATGTAATTCTTGATCTAAATGTTATTAATGGAGTCCATAATTTGTCCTCAAGTTATGGATTACCAAAAGTCATTTCTTTAAAGAGTCATTAAAGAACCATAGGTTACATAAAATGAAGAGTCTTCATTTTAATAAACCATTAAACTCATAAGTTATGAAGTTGAAAAGTTTTGAAGAGTTTCAAAACTTGCCCTCAAGTTTTGGAATTCCTAAAGTGACTTTAGAAAACCCTAGAGTTTTAAAAGTTAAAATTTAACCCTTATACTTTATAGTATTATAAGTTTATATATATATATATATATATATATATATATATATATATATATATATATATATATATATATGTATAAGAGCAAGTCAATTTTACCGTTAGTATGCCTCATTCACGAAGCCGGTCTATAAGGGGGGTATAAGGTTGTTGCCTATAAAATGGCAGCTTAATGGGTGTCCACTCTCACCCACCGCTTCCTTGACTGGTGGAGGGTCGTTAGCCGAACGGTTAAGACACAGACTATAATTCTCGTTAAGAGTATAATGATAAATATAAAGTAACTAAACTTTTTATAAATTCCCATTCTTACTTTAGGAAAATGTGAATTTGGTGCTATCCCATGAAATTACACTTTGTACCTTACCAAGTCATTGGTGGTGCGTGTGTGGGTAACCGACACACTAACGTGGACTAGTAAGAGTGGCAAAGGGTGACTTAATGTTTAACATAGATCGGTGGAGTGTGTGTAGGTAATCGACACACTGATTAGGTGATAAAGATTAAGGGTACCAAGTTAATTTGCATGGTTATTTACACCTTCTTTTTGATCCTCAGCATCCCAGTCACAAACTTGAGAGGGCACAATCGAGATTTAAACATGCCATTGAAAAGTTTAATGAATATCAAAAGATCTAGGAGTTTCAATCCAATTAAAACCTAATGATTTATTTCTTTTTTAATGGTGGAAATTGGTGAATCGTCATTCACCTACCTTCAAATATTTTATAGCTTGGATTACGGCATCCCTCTTCCAAGTTATAAAGTATTGTGTTGGGTCCTAGCCTTAATGTTACACTTAGGTGTCTTATTAAGGATCCTATATCTAATCTAAACTTGTCTTTCTTCTTTTTAGATGTCTTCCAACAATGCTGCTTCTGGCTCAAACCCTACTGGCTCCTTCTCTCTCATGAACCTTTACGGGAGAGTCATCTTTGATGGTTCAAACTTTAATGATTGGATCAGGAACATCAGGATGGTCACGCGTTACAAGGACAAAGAATATGTCCTCGACAAGGAGCTGAAAGAAATTGATGAGTCTACTGCTACTCTAGAGGAGATCGTTGACTTTAGGGCACATGAAAGAGATGCTACCAAAGTGGCATGTATCATGTTGGCCGTAATGACAACTGAACTCCAAAAGTCTTATGAGGAATTTTACCCTTTTGAGATGCACATGGACTTGATGGATCGCTACCATCAGAGTGCTTGTCAAGAGAGGTATGAAATCATCTCTTCCATGATAATAACCCGAACGAAGGATGGTGAAAGCATCACGGACCACATGCAGAAAATGCAAAGGTTTGTGGACCGTTTGCTGAAATTGAATGTGAACTTCCCAGAGGAGTTGGCTATTGATATCATATTGCACTCTTTACCTACTTATTATGTGTAACGCCCGCAGATCCGAGCTAGTCAATTTAGATATAATAGGGGTCGAAAACAACTTTTCAGAAAAAGATTATTTCGAATAAATAATCTTAACCAAGTTATAGTATATGTTACAAGGTTTCCGGGGATATAAAAAACGCCGAAATCCGAGTTATAACGAAGAAGTGGCCACGATGCATCACCATCGAAGCGACGCGTGTTGACCTTATCCGAGGCTACGCGGCGCATAGCTGCTGAACGCCCAGCGTTCTTCCGAATCCAGCAGCCTATAAATACATGCGAGAGTTCTCGGATTTTCCACACTAATTCACTTCTCTCTCTAAAATACTTTCTCTCTCTAGGGTTTTTAACCCTCCCTAAAGTCTAGGTGAACCCCTAGAACCCGAGGGAAGCACCGAGGCTCCCAGAGTCCCGAGAAAAAGGGGTCTTTCGGTTCGGAAACCTTGCTCCAATCGAAGCCCGATTTTCTTTAAAACCCGTTATTTTGTCGAGGGAAATCGTTTTAAGAGTAACGAAGTGCTGTCGGAGTACCGAGTCACCACCTTATCAAGCGAGTACCGAGTCACCACCTTATAAAATGATGAATAGGTGATATAAACCATGAGGTAAGGGTGAGGGGTGAACCATGAGAGAAGCCTTTTACCCCAGTGTTGGCCCCATCATCCAGCAGAGTATGGGTGACAACCACAGACTATTCTAGACAATCCAGTGGACACTAGCAGGCTCGCAACCTGTAGGTGTTTTGAACTGTGTATTCACCAGGTGTACTCTAGAAACCCATCGACATGTATTGCGAGTGGATTCTCGGAAATGATATCGTCGATAAACGAGATAAAACCCATTGGCCTGTATTGCGAGAGGAGTCTCGGAAACGATACTATCAATAAACGAGATAAACCTTGGTAACTATGGATTTAGTGCCTGTTGAGTAAACCTTGGCAACGATGGATTTCGTGTCTATTCCTTAGGATAACCCTTAGGAATAAATAAACGAGGAATAGCTGGATTCTTAGGGTAGAATAAAGAAGATAATGGAGATGGGTAATTAGGTTGATTGTTTAAATGTTTAAACATAATAATTATATTATTGTGGGTTGAAAACCCTATGTACTCACCAGGTTTCCCAACCTGACCCACTCAGTTTATTTATATCACAAGTGTTGATATGAAGTCACATTACACTGAGAGATTAAGGAGATATAAATCACTAGTGATAATGAATGTAAGTTCTGTTTATGTTTATGTATTGACAATGGCATCCCAGATGTTTTAAAATGAATAAAAATATTTTTCTTCGGAAATGCTTTGATAACGTATTTATCATGTTTTACTGGCAGCAAATTCTGCAACCTTTTTATTAAAAGAGATACTCTGCTTTTATAAAGCATAAACAAAATCGATCTTTTCTGGCCGTGAAAATGGGGATGTCATAGTTGGTATCAAAGCATTAGTTTAAGCGAACTAGGAATATGGATTTATTTATAGACTTAAACTTAGAATGCTAAGCAATGATTGCGAGGAGTGTGTCTTAGGTAATACACCTGAATAGACACAAGCACTAGCTTATTTAGGGAAAATGCCTAACATGCTTTTATGTGTTAAATGATTTATGATATGCATTATATGATCGGATCTATGGTCTATTGTCGATCGGATCTGGAAAATTTATGTGTTCAGGTTTCTAAACGTTTAATTACGGTATTAGAACTGACATGTAACTTTTCAGAATAATATGGAGATTTATACGTCTATCGTAAATAAAACTTTCCTATCTTAAATTCTTGCCTCGATACACCGAACGTCTGATTTGGTGCATAGATCAACATGGTGAGCACTAGAAGCGAATTTGGAAGCGGTAACCCGCAGCCCGAGCCACCAGTGATTGAGCATGTGCCAGAGGTAGCAGCTGCACCTGGGCCAACCACGATGGTCGGAGTACAAGCAATGGTGCGGATAATGCTGGATCAACAGATGGAAGAAAAAAGGCGTTTACTTCAACAAAGTAAGGACGAACTTACTATGCCAGTACGCCAGACACCCACTCTTGAGGCGACCATCTGGGTTGCTAAGTCTTTCGATGAAGTGATCAACGGTAGTATCGCCAACAAGGTTGATGTTGGCAAGAAGAGGAAATTTGAGGGGTCTTCAAGTTCTGACAAGAACATCATATTCTCAAAGTATGGAGGAGTAGGTGAAGCAAAATGGTGTGACAAGTATGGAAGAAAACACTATGCTAGATGCCCTAAGGAAGTAACCTGCTTCAAATGCGGGAAGACTGGTCACTATGCCCACGAATGCCCAACCGAGGAAGAAGTTTGCTTTAAGTGTAGTAAAGAGGGACACTTCAAGCAAGAATGTCCGATGAGAGCTACAAAGCCAAGTGTACCGTTGAAGCACCATGGGAGGTACTACGAAAAAGTAACTTCTTTCAAGTGTGGAAAGCATGGGCATTACGCCAATGAGTGTACGTTCAACACCAGGGTGTGTTACGAATGTAATGAGGAAGGGCACCTCAAGCAAGACTGCCCAAAAAGGAAACGAGTTACAAAGCCAAAGGCACCACTGAAGAACTATGGGAGATGCTATGAAGAAGTGACTTGTTTTAAGTGTGGGAAGAATGAATATTATTCCAATGTATGTACATCCAACAAGAGGTTCTGTTACGGATGTAGAAACAAGGGACATATATCAAAGGATTTCCCGAAGAAAAGTGAATCAGCAATAGTGAATGCACCTCTAAAACCAAGAAACATCCCTAACAAAGCAACTGAAAACGCAATGAAGAGTGAGGATTGACATCTGAAGATCGAGTTATAAAGCAGCCATAGTATCGTAGGAGTAGCATATTAGAGGCATATTCTAGGGTGAACTTGAACACCTATGTAATCGTTTCAAGGATTAATATAAAAACCTTCGTTTTGTTATGAGATGTGTTAAACTGTTATGTGATTTTCTTGTATGTGACTTGGGGAAACTACGAGACAATACTTGGGACGAGTATGAGTAGGTGTGAATGGTAGTAGAGGCCTATACTACCGGAAGCACAGGACTCACGCTTGGATCAAGGAAAGTCACAAGGTTACCAAGGCACTAGTAATTGATTTCGTTTTGTTCAAGTATGTCGTTACCATCGATTCGGTAATGACTAAGGAGATGATTACTATTCCGACCCAAGTGGTCATATCATATCGAGTCTGACTAAGATATGTATTTTACGTGGTTCAGAGAACCAAGCTTCATGTAGCGCCCGACTCAAGCCGGAAGAAGTAATCAAAGCAATCAGTAGAGGTATCGCGATAGTTACTTGTAGCGAGGAATGCAACCTTTTAAAATGTGATTATATCACATTAGAACATGAAGGAAGGTATATTCTGTTCTGGAATTTAACTATAAGATACCTGAGTCTAAATGTGCATCACATGATGATAGGTCATAATTTGGAGTCTAACCTGAGATAGAGAGCAGGTGCACGATCGAGTACTGCTTGCAGTCAATAAATCTAAGAGATAGACTCAAAGGAATATAGAAGTTATAATTATTACCTAGGATGAATATATGACGTATGGAGTCATTATACGATCCCTGTTTCGTTGATGATTCCGGGACGTAATCATCCTAATGGGGAGATAATTGTAACGCCCGCAGATCCGGGCTAGTCAATTTAGATATAATAGGGGTCGAAAACGACTTTTAGGCAAAAGATTATTTCAAATAAATAATCTTAACCAAGTTGTAGTATATGTTACAAGGTTTCCGGGGATATAAAGAACGCCGAAATCCGAGTTATAACGAAGAAGTTATCACCCGTCGAAGTTTCGCGACGGAACCGACACGATATCGGGAAGCGTAAATAGTGAATTTACGATAGAGTGAGATTTAGCCTTAGCAATCTAAAAGAAAGTCTTATAATACGTTAAACTGAGAGCGTCCATAAAAAGAACGCCCAAATCTGACTTCGTATGAGGAAGTTATGATTTTTCGAAGTTTCGGGTTAGCAGTGTACAGCCCGAAGTTCGAATATTAGATCGAGCGGTTTTTAGCAGACACAACCTAAACGAGAATCGAAGATATCGTTAATTGTATCATAACGATAAAAAGACATACGAAAACAGACGTCGGATGAAGAAGTTATGAGAATCGAAGTTATGAGATTTTAACCGGTATGGTGGAAGTTGCACTTGTTGCACTTGGGAAGAGTTCCTGCGTATTGCTTTGGTGGCGCTGGAGCGGTAGCAGTAGTGGCTGCACGGATAGAAACAGTCTGTTGCTTCTTTGTGGGGTCCTGCACCGGTTGTTTCTTTTTACTGTTCCATAACTTCCTCTTGTTGTTCCCTCCTTTTGTTTGGTCGGTGGTGGCGGCCATGATGCCACGGCTGGCCCTATGATCGATAATTTGTTGTGCCAATTCCTTGGCACTTTCAAAGGTAGTAGGTTTCGAGGCCAAAACACTATCATGAATCTGGGATGATAGCCCCCATAGGTATCGTTCTACCTTTTTCTCCTCCGGAGTGACCATTGTAGGACAGAGGAGTGCTAGGTCATTGAATCGGGCGGTATAAGCTTCGAGATCCGTCCCCGACATCTTGAGATTCTAGAGTTCCTCTTCGAGTTTTTGTATTTCTCCCCTCGGACAATACTCCTTTAACATCAACGCTTTTAAGTTTTCCCAGCCTATGGAGTTAGCCACTGCACGAGTAAGTGACTTAACTCGGCCATTCCACCAAGTAAGAGCTTTTCTTGTGAAAGTGAATGCCGCATACTTGACTTTGCTCGCTTCGGGACAAGCACAGATTTCGAAGACTGCTTCGGTCCTTTCGAACCATTGCATCAGCGCTATGACGCCCCCGCTTCCGTCGAAAGGATCGGGTTTGCCATTAGTGAAGTCTTTGTACGAACACTCCTTAGTGCGCCCCGTGCTGTCCCCCTGATTCGAGTTAGTATTCCCGGATCCGGAACCGCCGGAACCATTTGTACCCATTTGCGACATTGCTGCCGCCACGGCTGCTGTTACTGCAGCCTGAAACATCACAGGATCAAACTCCGGAGGTGGTGGCGGAGGGGGTGGTGCTGAGTTTCCGGAAGGTCTTGGTCTTTTCCTTGGTGGCATGGTTCTGACATAAGAAAATGAAAAGAAAGACTTATCGGTAAGACTTCAATGGTGATAACGAGTCGAGCGTTACTTGTTTCATCTCAATTGTATTTTGTCCGAGTTTACTAATTTAGAAGGTAATTCGTCGGAAAGTTTATGCAATTAAACTTATGAATTAAATAGTGTTGACCCGAGCGGAGTCATGTGTTTGGTTCGCGTCAGCATCTAAGGGAGTAAAATACATGCCACATTCATTGATAATTTGCTAGTACATATTGTTTTGAGAAATTTGGCCTCAAAAGGGCCTACATTACATCATAATAAAAGATAAAGTTTTGGCAGTACAAAAGCCCCTTTGACTAGTGTGATCACTTAGTCGCGAGGTCAACCTATTCGCAAAAAGGAGTAGCACCAACGCATACTCGAAATCCTAGATTTAAAACAAAATATAAGTAGCGCGAACACTACTCGTGGCGGGTAGCATCTGGTCCATGGTGGCCCTGGGATGAGGTCGAGGCCCCCTGAAGTTCCGCAATCCGGCGTTCGGCCGCGATCACTCTCTCCTCGAGAGCTGCGTGCCTCTCCTGGTACTCCCTTACCTCCGCTCGAGCAGCGGTAAGGTCCTCGATGATTTGGTCCAATGGATAGAAGGCCCTCTCCAAATCCCGGGTGCGTGCATCGGTGGCTGCCGTAATAGCGCTGAGATTTCGAACCTGGTCTGCCATTTCCCTACTCTGGTTCCCCAAGTTCGTGATGTGCTGGGTCATAACGGGGAGAGCTCTGTCAGCCGGTCCCCCGTGACCGAGGTCATAGTAACCTCGTTGGTCGCCATAGGGTGACCTCTGGCGTTGTTGCCGGCTCCACCTCTCGATCATGGTTGCCCAACGGGGCTCAGGCCCGTTGTGCCCCCAGCAGTTTGCAGGTACCCTCGCAATGTAAGGAGGGTTGAAGACTTCCTCCTCTGGCTCTTCTTCACCTTCATCCTCATCCATGTCCACCTCGTCGTCTTCCTCTTCTTCTTCTTCTTCTTCGTCTACCTCCTCTTCTTCTTCTTCGGGTTCTTCTTCGGGATCCTCTTCGGGATCCTCTTTAATCAGCTCTTCGGGCTCTTCCTCAATCCAGCCGGCATTTCCCTGGTTGGGAAAGTATGGGTCTCCTGGTAGGTGAAATCCTGCCATGTCGTCTGCGCGAGAATAGAGGGGTAAGAAGCAGATAGCGGTAGATATTAATAATATTGCGATATAGCAACATACAAATACTCCTATAGTATTTTAAATGTTTAGATTTGGTTCTTATAACACTCTTTGTAGGGTGAAGTTAGGTTATTAGACTTGTTGCCCTCCTACGACTATCCCCCGATATGAGTAAGTCACTTCCCGGACTAATATAGTTGATCAGGCTATATCCTTCCCAAAACTGATTACTCATACCAAGGCATACTCGTAGCATTCAACTCCTCTTCTTTTAGTTTATGTTCTTCTAGTTATGACACTACGCGAGTATGTAATGCATGTAGGTATACTTTTAAACAAGAACTATTCGTTTTCTAAAAGTATAACCGGTTAGAATGTTTTAAAATCAGAGACTCTTAGTCCCAAATGTGTTTATAGTTTGTATATCCTATGTTGTTTGATATACTTGATTCACTATAAACCGTGCTCTGATACCAATCTGTCACACCCCCAAACCAAGGATGGCGGAAACGTCCGAGGGTGGAGGACTTCATGTGTAGTATCATAACAACAATGGTAATAGTGATGAAAGTAAACACAACCAACATATATATAATTGAAAGAGTTACATCATTGTATGAATTACATGTTTCAAAATCAATTACAATATGTTGACAAAATATGATAAGTTTGGCGCCTCAACGTCCCATCCTCAAAAGTACTTTGTTACCTGTTTAGCGATTTCCTGAGAATACAAATAGTTTGAAAAAGTGTCAACACAATGGTTGGTGAGTTCATAAGTTTTTGTATATAATTATGAACTAGCTTGTCTCGTAATTGTATAGCAGTTCTAGAAAAAGCCGATATTTTCCTTAAAATGAATGTTGTAGTCTTGTACCCAAAGACTGAAACGTATGAGTAATCTTCCTTATTTACAGAAGTTAACGTGAGTTTATTTCGATATAAACGCGTATGATATTAGTGAAATTCTCGTAAATTCTTAAGTTTGTTAATACTTTCCGAGAGTTATTATAACCATACTTGACATAGATGGCCTCGTAATGCGACGTTCTTCAGGCGTCGCCGTTAAATGACACTTGTCACCACAGACCTGCCGGTCTAGCTGTTGCAAGCAGCTCTGGTGTGGGTTTGTCAAACCCAATATAGATCTATACACAACTATCACGTTCTCCCTACAAGAGACTCTGGTTACAATTTACAGGACTTTTCGACTTTGTTACTTTGGAAGTAACCCGAAGGGAATGACTCACAATTTATTCATTAACAGATTTACGTGAACTAAACTGAAAACCTTTGGTAAATAAGTTTGAGAAGTAAATGATACATAAACTATACCAATTATAGTTTATCCAAAACGTTTGTAATGTATAAGAATTCTTTTATGAATGGTTTAATGCTATAAATCCATAAACTATGCTCATTATAGTTTAATATACGTGTTCTAAATAAATGAATAATCTTATCATGAATGACTATATTTCAGTTTATGATGATGAACTAACAAGGTAACACATTCAATATTTAGAACTTATCGTTATACACTTTGCTCAACATAATACAAAGTGTTATGAAGGTTATAAGCTGTTAACAAATTTTCAACCTTTCTACACTGTTTTTGAAAAATCATAGAAAAATCATACGAAATTGAAAACTAGATCCGTAAATTCTGAGAGTTCCCAAAATGTGTCTAGTTTACTCATAATTTTTATCATGATTTTTAATGACCTCCAACTTGGGTGAAAAAGTCCATAATCACAGACTGGTCCGGCTTGGTGTTTGAAATGATAGGCAGTTTTGTAAAAATCACCATAAATTGTAGAAAAATCGTATGGAGATGTGCAAGTAGTCATTTTAAAGCTAAGAATTGGAACTACTTACACCTAAAACAGTTTTTCAAACAAAAATGTTTAAGTTGTCCAAAACAGTCCGTGAATGGAGTCCAACTTTTCTGATGAAAGCTGTTAGAAAAATTTAGTTATGTTCTTGGTGTTTGAACTTGTATCCCCCCCCCCCCCTAAAAACTTGAGAAAACATGAAAATATAGGGGTATGAACTCACCTTAAGTGTTTTCAGTAGATGATTGTTGAATAATGGAGGTGTTTAACTCAAAAACACTTGGAGATGCCTTGAAGATTTTTGAGAATCTAGCATCATAGTTATGGAGTTTGTATAAGCTATCAATGATTTGAGTAAAATGAAGTGTAAAAATCACAAGGAGGATGAATTACACTTACCAAGAGTGGAAGAACACTTGATGATCAGCCTTGGGATCTTGAATTAGAGAGAAAAGTTGGAGAGAAAAAGTTGGAGTTGGATCTTTGGTGGAATGAGAGTGATTGAAAGAAAATGAGGAGAGAGGTTGAGTGACCAGCCCTAAAAACGTGGGGATAGCTTGTGAGAGGGGTAAAAAGTACAAGGAAGTGACAAGGTATGGTGGGGAGGAGTGTGGGTTAATCATGGAGTGGGTATAGGGTTGCTTGTGTCATAAAATAAGGTAAAGTCAACACTCTACCTTTGTACTTTACCTACTCTCTTTTGGATAAGGTTTTATCCTTAAAATGTGATTAAATCATTAATTTAGGGGTCTTATATTTTAAAATAAAGTTTTGGGTGAAAATCCTGTGTTAAAACAATTAAAAACGGGCTTAAAACGCGAATTTAATCGAAAACCGGGAGAAAAAGGCTTCCCAGCGAGGCCTCTCGGTCCTAGGCCGAGGTTCAGTCCCTAGGCCGAGGTTCGGTCAGGATGGTGCTGATTCGGAAGCAAGAGGCTGAGCCAGAAGAAGGAACGAGGGCGATGGGCTCGGTCCGAAGGTTCGGTTCGGTTCTTCTTCACCAGAAGGTTCGGTTCGGTTCCTCTCCACCAGAAGGGTTCGGTTCGGTTCTTCTTCATCAGAAGGTTCGGTTCGGTTCTTCTTCATCAGAAGGTTCGGTTCCTAAGAGGACTTTCGGTTCCTAAGAGGGGTTTCGGTTCCTTAAGTCCGTTTTTCGCTTAGACTTCCGTTTTTGGGCTGTTTTCGCCAAATTCGAGGGTCGGGATGCCCCGTGTGATTATAGAAAGTTGGGAGAGATTTCGAGAGAGATTTGAGAGAGATTTCATATTCTCAGAGAGATTTGGGAGAGATTTGACATTCTTGGAGAGATTTCTCATACAAAGAGATATGTGGGAGAGATTTCACATATTTAGAGAGATTTGGGAGGGATTTGACATTCTTGGAGAGATTTCTCATACAAAGAGATATTTGGGAGAGATTTCACATACTTAGAGAGATTTGGGAGAGATTTGACATACTTGGAGAGATTTCTCATACAAAGAGATATGTGGGAGAGATTTCACATATTTAGAGAGATTTGACATTCTTGGAGAGATTTGGGAGAGATTTGACATACTTGGAGAGATTTCTCATACAAAGAGATATATGGGAGAGATTTCACATACTTAGAGAGATTTGGGAGATATTTGACATTCTTGGAGAGATTTCTCATACAAAGAGATATGTGGGAGAGATTTCACATACTTAGAGAGATTTGGGAGAGATTTGACATACTTGGAGAGATTTCTCATACAAAGAGATATGTGGGAGAGATTTCACATATTTAGAGAGATTTGGGAGAGATTTGACATTCTTGGAGAGATTTGGGAGAGATTTGACATACTTGGAGAGATTTCTCATACAAAGAGATATGTGGGAGAGATTTCACATACTTAGAGAGATTTGGGAGAGATTTGACATTCTTGGAGAGATTTCTCATACAAAGAGATATGTGGGAGAGATTTCACATACTTAGAGAGATTTGGGAGAGATTTGACATTCTTGGAGAGATTTCTCATACAAAGAGATATGTGGTGCGACTCAGTGGGTCGGAAGCCATACTCACTCATGAAGTAACTCGGCAAGTGAATGCCATGACCCGGCGAGTTCAAGGCAATCTCCTTGTCCCAATAACAGACTCGGCGAGTTGTCCATACAGCTCGGTGAGTCTCAGCATAGAGTGTTCTTCGGATAAAGATGAACTCGGCGAGTTGTTCATACAACTCGGCGAGTAGGATGAAGGACTATTGGCCTTTAGTTTAGAAGGAGGATTCGTCGAGTCAATGCTTAACTCAAAGCGTAGAGACGGGTTTATGGTCAGACAAAGGGATAGGGACTCGACGAGTTGGCAAGTCAACTCGGCGAGTCGGGCCAACTGGCAGTTGACATTGACTTTGACTTTGACTCTTGATTGGTAAGGGGTAAATGGTCATTTTACCCTGAGGTCGGTTAGCAGTATTTGACTAAGGGTTTTGTGGGAATTATAGCCGGAGGATTTCCGGAGTGGCAGCAGCAGAAGACAGTCAGTTCCCACACAGATCAGCAACTACTTTGAGTTGAGTTACCTTCCAGTAGCGGTGGGTCTACGGCCACAATGTCGGCCCACCAGTAGGAGTTGTATGTTAGATGATTGTCTTTGTGATATCATCTAGGTTTGCTACTACCTGATATGTTATATGCTAGCATGATATGTATATATGGTAGTAGTAGTAGAATTCGGTTGTTAGGACCGAAGGGTAGGTCGGACAACCCAGATATGTCTGACAGTATGTGATGATATGTTTATATGCTGGCATGATACGTTATATGTGATAGCAGTAGTAGGAGGGGAATAGTCCCCAAGTTCGGTCGTTAGGACCGAAGGGTAGATCGGACACCCCAGATATGTCTGATAATATGTTATGTTTTGATATATGTGATAGTAGCAGTAGGGGGCGAAATAGTCCCCGAGGATCGGTTGTTAGGACCGATGGGTAGTCAGCACCCCAGAATGGCTTGACATGGGTAGTCAGCACCACAGAACGGCTTGACACGGGTAGGTCGGCTCCCCAGAATGGCCATACCGGGTAGGTCGGGCACCCCAGAATTGCCCGACAGTGTGCATGATATATAATTGTATGGTATGTGGTAATGTGGGTGAACTCACTAAGCTTCATGCTTACAGTTTTCAGTTTTGGTTTCAGGTACCTATTCTTCGAAGGGGAAGGAGCCGGCACGGTAGCGGTACATCACACACACACTTTGTATTCCGCACTATGGGATCCTCCTGGGGTTTTGTACTCTGATAGTATTATGTTTTACGAAATGTTTTCCAGACAAACAACATCTTTTATGAAATGTCATGATCCATGAATGTTTTATTTATAATGTTTTGCAAATGGTATGTTTTAAAATGAAATTTTTGGCTCGTATTTTTGGGACGTTACACCAACTCCTAACACTGTCCCTATTCTGGAAATCGGGCAAAGTAGAGGGAAAAAGAGGAAGACCCCTTCGAAGGGTACTAAGGGAAAGTCTCTTTATGGCTCCTATTCAAGTGGAACCAAAGATGGTTCTGTTACTCCTTCTTACAACCCAAAGGAAGCTCAATGCTTCTATTGTTAGGAAAAGGGGCACTAGAAACGAAACTGCCCCAAGTACCTGCAAGATGTTAAGGATGGGAAGGTCAAACCTACACATGCAGGTATTTACACTATATTGTCTAATAACTCACCGCATACTAATTCTTGGGTCCTTGATACAGGTTGTGGTATCCATATATGTTTTGATTTGCAGGGCCTAAGAACAAGTGAGGATGTGGAGCATGGAAAGATAAAATTGATCATGGGGAATAGGAAAGTTTCACCTGTCACCAAGATTGGAGTTTATTCTTTGTTGCTAAGTAGTGGGTTAGTGTTAGATTTGAATAAGTGTTGTTACTCGTCCGAAATGGCGAGAAATATTATTTCTTTTCACGGTTTGTACAAACAAGGATTTACTTTTTCATTTGATAATGAATGTGGTGGTATTAATGGTTTTTATAATAATATTCTTTATTTAAAGCATTACATTGTGATGGTGTATATGAAACTGTATCGGTTGTAGATAACTTAGGAAATAATGTGTTACATATCGATTCTTCCACTAGTTTGGATAAAGCATCCTTGTGGCATTGTCAGTCTTGGACATGTTAACAAGAAGCGCATAGGCCAACTCCAGAAGTCTTGAGTCTTGGAGTCATTTGACTTAAGGTCAGATGGTAGTTGCGAATCTTGTTTACTTGGAAAAATGACTAAGTCACCCTTCACTGGTACTTGTACTAGGGGTGAAGGTTTGTTGGACCTCATACACACGGATGTGTGTGGACCCTTTAGAACTGCCACAAGGGATGCCAATCGCGTCTATGTGACTTTTACTGATGATTACAATAGATATGGTTATGTCTACTTAGTCAAGCATAAGTCAGAAACTGTTGAAAAGTTCAAAGAGTTTAAATAGGAAGTGGAGAATTAGTTGGGCAGGAACATTAAGATGCTCTGATCCGATCGACGAGGAGAGTATCTTAGATAAATTTCCTTGACTATCTTAAGGAATGTGGAATTGTTTAACAATTGACACCTCCTAGAACACCACAACTTAATGGTGTGGCTGAGAGGTGCAATCGAACCTTGTTAGACATGGTTAGTTCCATGATGAGTCGAGCTTCATTACCAATCTCATTCTGGGGGTATGCCTTAGAGACTATCGCCCATATCCTAAATATAGTCCCTATCAAGAAGGTTGCCAAAACACCTCACGAGATGTGAACTGGGAAAGTTCCCAATTTAGATCACATCAAGATTTAAGGTTGCGAGGTTTTCGTGAGACATGAGACTCAGGACAAGCTCGAACCTCGTAGTGAGCGGTGTATTTTCATCGGCTACCCATAGAAATCCTTTGGTTATCTCTTCTACAGAACTAGTGAGAATGTGGTCTTTGTGGCAAGAAGAGGGGTCTTGAGAGAGAGAGAGAGAGAGAGAGAGAGAGAGAGTTTATAAGCCAAGGAAATAGTGAGAGGCAAATTGACCTTGAAGAGCTTCAAGAGTCAAGCGGTGAAGGAACCTCAAATCCTAGTAATCAACCTGAGGAGGAAACTCATGTTGATGAGTCTCTACCTCTGAGGCGTTCCACAAGAGTTATGAATCCACCTGAGCATTACTATGGTTTTCATATTACTGCGGAAGGTGATGCATTTATCAGTGATATTACACTGATAAATTTGGATGAGCATAACAACTTTAAGGAAGCCATGGTAGGCCCTGAGTCCGCGAAATGGAAGGAGGCCATGGACAGCGAGATTCAGTCCATGTATGACAATCTAGTTTGGAACTTGGTTGACAATGTACCTGGTTGCGCGTAAGACGGTCGGGTGCAAATGGATCTTCAAGAAGAAGACCGACATGGATGGGAATTTACACACTTATAAAGCGCGACTGGTTGCGAAGGGCTTTACTCAAACTCCGGGAGTTGACTATGATGAGACCTTCTCACCAGTAGCGAAAATTAAGTATATTAGGGTTATGCTAGCCATGGCTGCATTTCATGATTATGAAATATGGCAAATGGATGTCAAAACCGCTTTCCTTAATGGATAGTTGGCTGAGGATGTTTATATGAGTCATCCGGAGGGTTTTGTCGATGCAAAGCACCCTAATAGAGTGTGTAAGCTTGAGAAATCCATCTATGGATTGAAACAAGCATCTCGCAGATGGAATATTTGTTTCGATAAGAAAGTCAAAGAGTTTGGTTTTTCGAGGAGCGAAGATGAGTCCTGTGTATATGTTAAGGCTAGTGGGAGTATAATTATCTTTTTGGTGTTGTATGTGGATGACATACTACTCATAGGAAATGACATCCCAACCTTGCAGGAGGTTACATCCTGTCTTGGGAAGTGTTTCGCTATGAAGGACCTTGGAGAAGCTGCCTATATCCTAGGGATAAGGATATTGAGAGACAGGAATAACAGACTAATTTGACTTAGTCAAAGTACCTACTTGGATAAGGTGTTGAAAAGGTTCAGCATGCAGGATTCCAAGAAAGGTGACTTACAAATCCAGAGTAACGCCAAACTGAGTAAGACTCAGAGCCCGAGTATAGAGGTGGAGATAGCTGAGACGAGTCGATTACCATATGCTTCCGCTGTAGGCTCAATCATGTATGATATAACTTGCGCTCGCCCTGATGTGGCCTTTGATTTGAGCATGGTCAGCAGATATCAAGGGAATTCGGGCAAGGTTCACTGGACTGTGGTAAAGAATATTCTCAAGTACCTACGGAGGACTAGGGACTGGGTCCTTATCCTTGGTGGGAGTGATGACTTGAGAGTTGTGGGGTATAGTGATGCTAGCTTCTAGACTGATAGGGATAATTTCCGCTCTCAGTCGGGCTTGGTCTTTACCCTAAATGGAGGAGCAATTACGTGGAAAAACTCCAAGCAGGAAACAGTAAATGATTCAACTTGCGAATCAGAGTACATAGCAGCAAGCGAGGCGGCAAAGGAGGCTATATGGATAAAGAACTTCATTGGAGACCTTGAATTTGTACCATCTATTAAGGAGCCTATGGAGATTTTATGTGATAATGAGGGTGCAGTTGCCTTAGCTAAGGAACCAAGGGATCACGATAGATCCTGGCACATCAACAGAAAATACCATTTCATTAGACATCGGATAGAAGGACTCCTCGTGGTAAAGAGGGGTATCATCAGATGAGAATCCAACAGATTCCCTCACAAAGGGACTGTGTAGGGTTAAGCATTTGCAGCATGCGAGGCGCATCGGGCTGAAGGATGATATTAGTTTTACTGATAGGGATAATTTCCCCCACCACCACCCATCACTAACCACCACCACCACCCACCACCCACTACCCATCACTACCCACCATTCACCACCACCACCACCAACAACAACAACAACCACCCGCCACCACGACCACCGCCCACCACCATCACCACCCAACCACCACCACTCGCCGCCACCACCCACCTCCACCATCCATCGCCACCGCCCGTCACCACCACCAACAACCACTACCTACCACCCATGACCACCACCCATAACTACCCACCACCACCAACCATTACCCACCACCCTTCACTACCCACCACCACCCACCACCTACCACCACCAGCAGCCATCACTACATATCACTACCCACCACCCACCACCACCACCACCACCCACTACCCACCCACCACAACCACCACCACCACCCACCACAACCACCACCACCACCCGCCACCACCATCACCACCTACCATCATCACCATCCAATCAACACCACCCACCACCACCACCCACACCCACCCACCAAAACCACCACCCATTACTATCACCACCACTTGCAACCACCCACCCATCCACCATCAGCACACACTACCACCACCCCACCTCCACCAACCGCCGCCACCACCCTCACCCCCACCTACAAAGATTTGTTATTGTGTTTTTGATTCATTAGTTTTTATCGTGTATATAATCACTTATGATTATATGTATTGAGTCACATGTGATTATATGTATCGAATAATATATGATTTATATGTTATTAGATATATA
Organism: Lactuca serriola; assembly: GCF_051521515.1. NCBI lineage: Eukaryota > Viridiplantae > Streptophyta > Magnoliopsida > Asterales > Asteraceae > Lactuca > Lactuca serriola. The sequence continues at coordinate 396,765,957 of NC_136411.1, forward strand.
TAATTACATGTGATTAAATACACGTGAAAAACTAGTGAATCGAGAATGCAAAAATGAATATTGTCCAGGTAAATCATATGTGATTAGATACACATAATTACATGCGATTATATGTATTTAATAAAATATTATTTACGTGGGCCGTATTTATTTTCGTGTTTTCGATTTAATAATTGGCATCGTATATTAAATCACATGTGATTATATGCATTTAATCACATATGATTTACTTGGATAATATTTGTTTTCACGTGTTGATTCAATAGTTGTTCTTGTGAATTTATTCACATGTGATTATATTTATTTAATCACTTATGATTCATACGGAAAATATTTATTCCTGCGTCGATTCAATAATTGTTCTAATATATTTAATCACATGTGATTATATGTATTTAATCACATATGATTTATGTGGACAAGATTCGTTATTTCTTTCTCAATTCAATAGTTGTACCCATCTACTTAATCACATGCGATTATATGTATCAAATCGCATATGATCTATATTTATAACATTCATGATTCAACATTTTTTTATGTATTTAATCATATGTGATTTTATGTATTAATCACATATGATTAATGTGGAAAGAGAAAAACTATTTAATTAAAAATGCGAAAATGAATCTTGTGTACATAAATCATATGTGACTAAATGTACAAGAACAACTATTGAACAAAAATGTGAAAATGAATATTGTCCATATAAATCATATCTAATTAGATACATATAATGTCATGTAATTAAATACACAAGAACAACAAATGAATCGAGAACGCGAAAATGAATATTTTCCCCATAAATTCTATGTGATTAGATACATATAATCACATGTGATTATATTCATCTAATCGCATATGATAATTGTGGATAATATTTATCTTTGTGTTCTCGATAGTTGTTCTCGATAGTTGTTCTCGTGTATATAATCATATGTGATTATATGAATCTAATCACATGTGATTTATGGCATCATTATTTTTTGTCCAAATAAATCATATGTGATTAGATACATATAATTACATGTAATTATATATATTTAATCACATATGATTGAAGTTGACAAAGAACAATTACTGAATCGAGAATGTGACAATGAATCGTATCCACATAAATCATATATGATTGGATACATATAATCACATGTGATTATATGTATTTAATCATATATGATTTATGTAGACAATATTTGATTATATGTATTTAATCACATATGATTACAGTTGACAAAGAACAATTACTAAAGCGAGAATGTGACAATGAATCGTATCCATATAAATCATATATGATTGGATAAACATAATCACATGTGATTATATGTATTTAATCAGATATGATTATATAGACAATATTTGTTTTTGCGGTTTCGATGAATAATTTCTTTGTGTATTTAATCACATGTGATCATATGTATATAATCACATATGATTTGAGGTGGACAAGATTCATTTTTGCCTTCTTGATTCAATAGTCGTGCTCGTGTACTTAATCACATATGATTATACATATAATCACATGTGATAAAAGACATGAAAACAACTATTGAATCGACAAAGCGAAAATGAATTGTGTCCACATAAATCATATGTGATTAGATTTATATAATCGCATGTGATTAGATGTATTTAATCACATATGATTAATTTGGATAAAGATTTATTTTCGCGTTCTTGGTTCAATATTTGTTATCGTGTATATAATCACATGTGATTGTATGTATCCAATCACATATGATTTATATAGGCATGATTCGTTTTTTCCAAATAAAATCATATGTGATTAGAAAAAATAATGACATCTGATTAAATGTATTTAAAGATATATGATTAAAGTGGAAAAAACAATTATTGAATCGAGAACGCAAAAATGAATCTTAGCCACATAAATAATATGTGATTATGTACACGTAATAGGAGACTTAGTGTAACTCACCTCATTGAACTTGAAAATCAACTAGTGTGAGCAAGATGGATCCTTTCCTTTACAAGAATCTACACAACAATTATAACATTATTTAGCTTGTGCTTTGTTGTATTACTCTTATCAAACTTATGTATACATTTTCTTATTTTCTCTTTGATTGTTGTGCTCTTTTTGGGATCTATTTTCTTACCTTTCAACCCATTCTTAAATTTTGATAAAATAATATTGGTAAATTTCCCCATTTTATATTTTTAGAAATATAAATAGCTCGTTTTAATGATTTTTGGTTGACTTTATATTAAATTTACAAGTTAGTAACTTTTAAGCTGTCGTTTTCTAGACTATTAAACACTTTTGGAATAAACTGTACCAATCTACTAAGAATTACATCATTCCCTTTATATGTAGGAAACTGTACATCCATATATAACTATAGGATTTGGAATTTTGGCATTTGGAGTTCTAATGAATTTATTATAATTTTTTGAAGACAATGCATGAAATCTGTGATAACATGCACCAACCTGAGAAGATTGTCATTTTTACCCCTTAAGGAGTTGGAATTTCAAAATGAGATTCAAAGTTTGAAAAAACTAGACACACTAATATTTCTAGAAAAACAAGTCTCATGATTTTTAGGTGTTCTTATTGACTTGCACGAATTTTAGAAGTTGGAGGACAGATTTGGAAAAATTGATCATAATAGCTTTTAAATCACTTTTGGTGTTCTATTAAGGATTTAATGGTTAAGCCTAAAGTTTATCACTTTTTATATGATTGTTGGTTACTTATTAGACTATTGAGATGTGAAATTCAGTTTAACCTAATGGCCTTAATGCATGTATATTTATAGACATTCTTTATTTTGTGAACGGAAGCTATTTAGTAGATTAGTTCCTCCTCCGTAGCAATTAGAGAAACTTCTATAAGATGGACCAACAAAAAAAACTGATATATTTTTATCTTCTAGTATTGATCCATCACCGAATATTTTTTTAGAGAAATTAGCATTGGTTCAAGTCTAGTTGATGCAAAACGAATAACAAAAAGAATAAAAGATACCTACATAGATTTGTGATGCCACCGACCACTCTTTGGCAAGCGAAATGTAATTCATCCAAAATTAAGCACTTTTTTAAACAGGCCCTTACAAAGCTTTTTGTCATCATCAAATCAGCCCCTACTTACTAAAAACTTCTAAGAGGACTTTCATCAAACAGTTGGTGTGCAACACAAAAAACTCCACCTCCATGTGAAGTATCAGTGTATGATGATCCCATTTTCATTCCAACACACAAATTTGGTGACCAGTGAAATGAGATCGGAGAGGATAAGGGAGGGGGAGGTTTCCGATTACTTGGTTTTCCGAAGAGTTTATTTTGTGGCCTTCTATTTCAGATCTAGTGAAATCAAATCTGGTGGCTGATGAAATAAGATGAGAGAGGAAAGGAGAGGATGGTGGTTGCCGACAAGGTGGTTTCACGACTGATTCAAGGAAGTGGTTCAGGGTGGCGTTTCAGAAAGAGGAAAGGCGGAGAAAGCTTATTTCTAACGAGAATCTAAGTGGAGATGGAGGGAACCACTAGACCGGGAGAAAAAGGAGAGGAAACAGTTGGCTGATTCAGGCGTTGGTTCGACGATTCCGACGGCGGACGGTGACTTCGATAATGGTCTGGTGGTCTAAGTTGGTGGTGCAAGTTCAAAAGAGGTTGAGAGACGTCATAGTAGGGTGGGGGCTTTATATTAGTCTAATTTTAAAATGTTCTCATTTGAGCATACCTCTCTCTCTCTCTCTCTCTCTATATATATATATATATATATATATATATATATATATATATATATATATATATATATATATATATATAGAGAGAGAGAGAGAGCTAGGTTCAAATGTTTCTAGCAACTATTGTGTGCATGTATGCACCAATGAGAATTGAGGAAATAATAAATCATTTAAGGGTGTAATAGTAATATATGCATCTTTTTATATGGAAATTTTGACCAGTTTTCCTTAAAACCTGTCATTCTACATCTTAAAAACCCTACTCCACCATTGCTGATCATGATTCTCCCCCTGTTCACAGTTTTTTCCTGATTTCCACCACCGTCCTATTTGCATCTTATGATCTCCACCCAACAGCAGTCACAAGCACCGACGACCTCATTCCTCCACCATCGGTTGTTTCCTTCCCTATCAAATGACACCAAGATTCATGCGACCCTCTTCTTCCACATACCGGTCGTTGGCTCGTTGCCATATTTTCCATTCACTCGACAACGATTAATTCTTCAACCTGACGTCTATCTCCTTCAATCGACACTCATATTGATCTATTGTCTTTTTTGATTGAGTTGAATCATCCCCGTTTCTCGGTTCTAAACATTTACCATGTAAGACATTTTTTTATTTTTGAATTTCTTTTCTTTTTCAAATCAATTGATTATTAGAGTATATACGATTTTTTGTCGGTTAATTTGTTTGATAATAATGTTCTGGATACATGTCAAGACCATTACCATTGGAATTTCAATTGGAATCTGTAATGGTTACATTCAATGTGATTTTTTGTGGGTTATTGATTTTTACATTAACTTTCGATCAAAGTTTTTATTATTTTACAACATCCATGTTAGAAGTTTTTATTGTTTTTCCTTAATTTTTGATTGCTTTGCATGATACAAGTTACAGACTATAAATTAGGTAATGTATATTTTTTCAAATTAAATTATCTTTGTTTCTTTATAATTGAACTTTGATTATCGACTATCTATATATATTGCACAACAGGTATTTGTGAAAATGCTGAAAAAGAATTTGATGTTCAAATTCTTGAAGAATCCCAAAGAGAATTTTAACTTGGTTAATGGTGTTACTTAACTGTACAATGTGGTATGTATTCTGTCAGAATTTAAAATGGTAATTTGGGCTCTATCACATCATTTTATTCATTTCATCTAATTACATAAAGTCGTTTTTTACAGCTAAATTAATCACAACATATTATAAGCTTTATTTGAAGAACCAGGTATGTAGGAAGTTTGAACTTTTTGTTAGATTTTGATGCTTTTTTAACCAATTTTTGTTAAATATGCATCTTACAACATTATGTCAGAATGGAATCTCGAATTCAAATTCTGTCAGAATAAAATCTTGAATTCCAAATCAACATAAGTAGTGAATTAGAAATATTTCATGTAAACACCCATTTATTTTGTCAGATATACCAAATAGATATGGTAGAAATTATACTTTAGACTTTAAGTGGTGAATTAAAAATATTTATATTCTAAAAAAAATAGATATGCAAACACTTGTTCATTATATGAGAATATAAATATTGCATAAAACATGTGTTGTTAGTAATTCTGGCAGAATATTTTTATAGATGCTTTAGAATGTTTATACATATGGAAGAAAAGACTATATATGCATAAAAATATTTTTATAGATGCTTTAGTTATGTAATGTATTCTGTCATATTAAATTTGTATAAATGCATTCTGTTAGAATGCCTATGAGAATGTTGTTAACAACAAATATATTTGCTTAAATGGTAGTACTAACGAGTAATGCATCTTATTCTTGTAGAATGACATGGAGAAGGAATTCAATATTGATTAAACAAGAGAAAGATTTGGAATCAAGTTCAAAAACAAATATATTTGCAAAGAATAGTTGGAATCAAGTGGATTATCTAGACTATTGAAGAAGATCAAGTGTATTTGTTTAAGAATTGTATATTTAAGAATTCTATTTTTTAACAATTTTATTCATTTTTTATGATATTATTTTAGAATATGTATAACTATATTAAAATGTATAATTCAAAAATATTTATGGATTGGAATTTATTTTCGGATGTATATTAAGAATAAAATAATAGACCCCCATTCCAACTCGGATGTATATGAATAATATGTAGAATTCTTAAATTAGGTTAATTATCAAAAATATCTGCATTGAAAATATATTCTGTAAGAATAAAATTGAAAATATATTTACTAGTTTATGGTTGGAATTCTAACATTCTGACAGAATAAAATCGGATTTTTAAATTTGAATTAATTTAAAATATTCAGATTTTTAAAAGTAAAGGAATTAATTGTCCCTAAAGATCCAAAATTATCCTTTTTTATATGGGTTAATTGACTAAAATGCCCTTATGCTGAAATTTGTGTGATTCTATAGTACATGTTATCCTATTCTACTATCATAGACCGTCAAATAATGACCTTTGATTATATTCCATCAAATGGTCCAGATCTGTATATTATGGCACACAATAGTTACTAGAAACAAAATAATATATATATATATATATATATATATATATATATATTGGGGAGCGTTCAATCGAGAACAGTTCTTATCACGAGAACATTTGAAAACAAATTTGGACAACACAATTTTTTTAAATAAAATTATAAAATAATATTCATATAAATCAAAAAATAGTTACAATAATTAAAAAACCCACTAACTAACACCACTCATCACCCAACCAACACCAACCACCACCACCACCCATCACTAACCACCACCACCAACCACCACCCGCCACCACCACCACCACCACCACCAACCACCACCCGCCACCACCATCACCACCTAACCACTACCACCTGCCACCACCACCCACAACCACTACCTTCCACCCATCACCACCACCCACCACCACCACCCATCACTACCCACCACCACTAACCACCACCCGCCACCACCACCCATCACTAACCACCACCCACCACCCATCACTACCTACCAGCTGCCACCACCACCATCACCACCTAACCACCACCACCCGCCACCATCACCCGCCTCCACCGCCCGCCACCACTACCCACCACCCATCACCACCACCCGTCACTACCACCCATCACTACCCACCACCGCCAACCGCTGCCCACCACTACCCACCACCCACCACCCACCACAACCACCACCCACCACCACCACCCATCACTACCCACCACCACCAACCACAACCCACCACCCATCACTACCCACCACCCACCATCACACGTCACCGCCATCACCACCACAACTACCTCTACCACTAACCACCACCTGCCACTACCATCACCACCCAACCAGCACCACCCGTCACCACCACCCACACCCACCCACCATCCACCAAAACCACCACCCATCACTATTACCACCACTCCACCCACCCATTCACCACCACCCATCACCACACACCACCAGATAGCCATCACCACCACCCGCCGCCACCACTCCCACCCCACCCCCACCTACAAATATTTGTTATTGTGTTTTTGATTCATTAGCTTTTCTCGTGTATATAATCACATGTGATTATATGTATCGAGTCACATGTGATTATATGTATCGAATCATATATGATTTATATGTTATTAAATACATATAATCACATGGGATTAAATACACGTGAAGAACTAGTGAATCGAGAATGCAAAAATGAATATTGTCCACGTAAATCATATGTGATTAGATACATATAATTACATGTGATTATAAGTATTTAATAAAATATTATTTACGTAGGCCGTATTTATTTTCGAGTTTTCGATTTAATAATTGGCATCGTGTATTAAATCACATATGATTATATGTATTTAATCACATATGATTTACATGGAAAATATTTGTTTTCACGTGTCGATTCAATAGTTGTTCGTTTGTATTTAATCACATGTGATTATATTTATTTAATCACATATGATTCGTACGGAAAATATTTATTCCTGCGTCGATTCAATAATTGTTCTAATATATTTAATCACATGTGATTATATGTATTTAATCACATATGATTTATGTGGACAAGATTCATTATTTCTTTCTCAATTCAATAGTTGTACCCGTGTACTTAATCACATGTGATTATATGTATCAAATCACATATGATTTATATTGATAATATTCATGATTCAATATTTTTTCTTATGTATTTAATCATATGTGATTGTATGTATTAATCACATATGATTAATGTGGAAAAAGAAAAACTATTTAATCAAAAACGCAAAAATGAATCTTGTGTAAGAAAATCATATGTGACTAAATGTACAAGAACAACTATTGAAAAAGAATGTGAAAATGAATATTGTCCATATAAATCATATCTAATTAGATATATATATATATATATATATATATATATATATATATATATATATATATATATATATAATCTCATGTAATTAAGCACACAAGAACAACAATTGAATCGAGAACGTGAAAATAAATATTTTCCACATAAATTCTATGTGATTAGATATATATAATCACATGTGATTATATGCACTTAATCACATATGATATATGTGGACAATATTTATGTGACATCCCCATTTTCACGGCCAGAAAAGACCGATTTTGTTTATGCTTTATAAAAATCAGAGTACTTCTTTTAATAAAAATGTTGCGGAATTTGTTCCTAGAAAAACATGATAAATACGTTATTAAAACATTTTCGAAGAAACGTATTTTATTCATTTTAAAATGTTTGGGATGTCATCGTTAATACAGAAACATATGCATAAATAGAACTTACATTTATTTACACTAGTGATCTACATCTCTTTAAATCTCTCAGTGTAATGTCACTTCATATCGTCACCTGATATAAACAAACTGAGTGGGTCAGGTTGGGAAACCTGGTGAGAACACAGGGTTTTCAACCCACAATAATATAATTATTATGTTTAAATAATCAAACAATCAACCCAATTACCCATCCCCATTATCTTCTTTATTCTTAAGGATCTACCCTAAGAATCGACCATTCCTCGTTCATACATTCCTAAGGATCATCATAAGGAATCGGCACGAAGTCCATCGTCACCGGGGTTTAGGCACTAAGTCTGCATAGTCGCCAGAATTTATACAATAGGCACTAAGTCTGCATAGTCGCCAGGGTTTTGGCACCAAGTCTGCATGATCACCAGGGTCTAGGTATCAAGTCTGCATGATCACCAAGGTTTAGAGTACACCGAGTGAACACATCGTTCACAACACCTCTATTTATACTTGAATATGGGCCAGACAACATATGTCTAACAGACGGAAAGAAAGAAAATGATATTCTACAGACCTAATTTATCGGAATTTACCAGTCGCCCCATCCAACCGGAATTAAGGACAGAATCCGCACATCGAGGAAAAGTTAAGCCACGGTTCCAAGTACGGGTTCATTTAATGTGACGAGTAGATTCCCATATATATCTCCCTGCTCAACCTATCCGAGCGTCGTATTGTCAGGCTGAATGGATCTAACTAGGTCAAGATTTGTCAAGTCTATAAATTTCCTAAGTTCAAATCTCCCTAGTCAAGTCCATTTAAAAAATTTTGTGCCTACCGACGCATCAAACCAGAGCATAGACCCTTCAACTTTGGGTACGTTACGCAGACTCAGATTGCCTGTTATCACATGATCATATCACTTCCCAAAACATCTCCTGCAAGCACATTCCATAAACACCATATATATATATATATATATATATATATATATATATATATATATATATATATTATAAATTTTCTAATTTTTGTTTTGTTTTTATTTCTCCCCCTAAATTTGTGCATAGGAGAGAAACGAAAATAAATGCGCAAATTTAAACAATCCTAAAATAAAAATTAGTCTTTAAAGCGAATCAGCTTAAGAAAAACACAGGAATATAGAGAAGAAAACGCAAACCGTAAGTCACCGATTGAATTCGCATCCAGAAGGTCTGAGAACAGCACACGTAATCTCAGAACAGATCCGAAAATTATTTACGTCATTAAGCACTAACCCCATGTGATCCCTTCTTTTCTTCCCTTCTTTCCTTTCCTGCAAAGGACACAAACTCTCAAACAAAGTTATGAGTGTTGTACAGTTGAGAGATGTCCCCAATCATATGCCAGGAACAGTCACTACCAACAAACCGAAGTCTGATGATATGCCTCCATAACTGCTCCGATACAGAGTGGGATTAGTTGGTCTTTGGAACCTAGTCCATTTTAAAACTGGGTCGACCTTTGTCATCCTTGCACGTTACTCTCTCCCATGACATGTCTTGCTTATCACAAACAGAAGACATAGAAATATTAGAATCGTTAGTTGATTTGGGAGATTGAGCCTTCGGAACCCATTTGTAGTTGGGTTTAACCCATTTCTTTTTCGATCCGAGGGGTGCCTCGGCACTTGATTTGGCACTTGAAGTCGATCTTCGAGATGACTTTGACCTAGCCGGTCTTGGTTTTGTTGGGGCATCTCTTGGATTGGACTTCTTGGTCGGCATTCCCTCCTTGCCCTTGGGATTTTGATTCTTGGCCTTTTGTGCGTTCCAATTAGCATTGTATGAACGTGACCTTGAGGGGTTTCTTTTGGAGTATCTCCCTCTTGGCGCGTTCTGCCATCCTTGAGCATAGTAGGGAACGTATGCGCGATTAGGACAATTTCTGGCAATGTGTCCAGGTGTTCCACAGTGAAAACAAGTCTTTTTCTTCACTGTGAAGTTATTTATTCCTGCCCCTGGTGGCGTATCCTTGCCTCGTTTCTTGTTGTTCCCACATGCACACTTGCGACAGGCACTCTGTTGCGCTGGAATTGGAGGCCTGTATTTCTCAACGACAGGTTTATCAGAAGCAGCTGAGTTCGAAGCAACAGACTCAGAGCTCAAAGAGACATTTGTTTGTTCAGTAGTGCTCTCCTTGTTCTCATCTTCTGCTACTTTACCTGTACATGAAGTAGAAACATTAGTATTTTCAACATTAATAACTCCTCCTGACATAAATCCAGCTCGTTTGCCATATCGAAGATGTGCCTCCTTGTCAATTTCTTTCTGTGTCATGGGGATGGATGCGTAGTTATGATTATAAGGAGGAGGAACACTATCATACCCTAGACCCTTGTTTTGATTTTCTTTGAATCTTAACTGGGTTTCATATAAGGACTCGACTGTCTGATTTGACGCAGTATAATTTTTGAAACTGACATCAATTTTTCCACATTTGATTTTTAAAGCGTCAAGTTCTTCAGTTACAGCAGCAAGTTGACTCTTATCATAATCATAATTTTCACACTTGTTGCTATACTCTTCCTGAAGTTTCCTAAAGTCCTTGGTTTTAGCTTCCAATTCAGCCTTCAGGGGTTTCTGTCCTTTCCTGCGTTGATATCCTTCATATCTCAGGTCCTCAACTTCTCTTTTAAATAACTCAATTTGTTCCCGAAGAAATTTAATTGTATCTTCACATGATTGAGAACATGAAACTTCACATGAATGAGAACATGACACTTCATTGACCGGAAGGTTTACAGAACTCTTTGTTTCTCTACACTTCAAAGCATCAAGTTCTTGAATAACATCAACAAGACTAAGATGATTGAGATCTTTTGTCTTCTTGATGAGAGCTACATTCATATCCCACGATTTTGGAAGTGAATTCAATAGCTTTTTGTTTATCGCAGATTTACACAAGAAGATCCCAGCTATATTCATCTCGGTAATAAGTGTAGTGAATCGCTGCAACTGAGCTTCGAGGGTTTCTCTAGGGATATAATCGAAAATGTTAAAATTTTGTCTTAACATCTCTTGACGACTCTCTTTCATGTTTTCAACTCCCTCGTAGACCTTAAAATCGATTAAAAAAGCACAACTAGAAGCTAAAATAAAACTTAAAAGTCAAAATTTAAAAAAATCAAACTCAAAAGTCAAACATAAAAAAAATCAACCTTGAAAAAGTCAAACTTGAAAAAATCAAACTTGAAAGTCAAACCGAAAAGTTAAATTTGAATTTTTTTTTTAAATTAAACGAAAAAGTCAAAGTTTAAAGTCAACAGTCAAACTTGAAAGTCAAAGTCAAAAATAAAAATAAAAAATAAAAACAAATGTTTTTTATTATAATTATTATTATTATTATTATTATTTTATTTTGGATGAAAAAAAAATTGAATTAAAAGAAATTGAGTTTTGGGGTAAAAAGTGTTAAAATTCGAAATTAGGTGCGAAAAAGACGGGTTATATTTTAGTTTTCGAAGGAACTGAACAAGGAGTCAGCTAGTTGAGTTGGTAAGGCGTTGTGTTTGGGAGTTGGAGGTCGCGGGTTCGATCACCCGCGCCTCCAAAGTCGCGTCCCCTTTTTACTGAACAACTGATGCGAGCTGCTGCTTAGCCGGCCACTGAGCCTTAAACTCCGGCCGTGAACTGTTTCCGGCAGTAAGCTTTGGCCGAAAACCCTTCAACAATTACGTGAAAAACAGCGATTTTTCGACTTTGAAGCTCCAAAACTCAATCAAAAACCTTTTTTTATGAAAAACACAAAGAACAAACCCCCCTTATTTTTGCGAGATCTATCCAAACACGCAAAAATATCTAGAAAATAAGATCAAATAATGCCCCAAAATAGGTTTACGGCCCAAGAACTCGGTGTTTACGGCCGTAAGCTTGGACCGTAAACACAGAATATTCGATTTTTGGATGAAACAATAAATCCTTTTGACTGATATAAACAGGCTCTGATACCAATTGTAAGTCCCTAATCTGCCCGTGTATCAGTCAGATTTGTTTGATGGTGCGGAATCCCAATCAAACGGATGATGTTAGATAAAAATAGAAGAGAAGGAGAAGAAGAATATTATGAATCTTTAATGTATTAATGATATGAATGAAATTCCTTACACAAGATTCACACAAACAAATGTTCCTTTCTCTCTGGCCGTAAACTCTCTAGGGTTCATCAATCAATACTCCTCACCCTAACACCTCTATTTATACTTGAATATGGGCCGGACACACATGGGCCGTAAATGAGTTTACGGCCGTAAGGTGTTTACGGCCGTAAAATCAGCCGTAAACTAGGCCATAAATTCATAAACTATTACACAAAAATATAATTGCCCAGAAAAGTAAAGTATAAACCATATTTTGACCCAACAGGCTCGCACTTCGGAAGGGGATAAGGACCGAGGGTACGCTGGGCGTACTGAACTCCAACGCGGGGCGTAAGGCGAAGCGAGGCGACGTGGCATGATCCGAAGGGCGCTCTGTTGATCGACGATGGACGGCTGCGATGAGGCCACGTCATCTAGTCCTTATCAGTCTTCGCAAATATGATCATAAACTTTAAAAATTCGTAACACCGAGTTCTTGGGCCGTAAACCTATTTAATCACATATGATTATATGTATTTAATCACATATGATTTACATGGAAAATATTTGTTTTCACGTGTCGATTCAATAGTTGTTCGTTTGTATTTAATCACATGTGATTATATTTATTTAATCACATATGATTCGTACGGAAAATATTTATTCCTGCGTCGATTCAATAATTGTTCTAATATATTTAATCACATGTGATTATATGTATTTAATCACATATGATTTATGTGGACAAGATTCATTATTTCTTTCTCAATTCAATAGTTGTACCCGTGTACTTAATCACATGTGATTATATGTATCAAATCACATATGATTTATATTGATAATATTCATGATTCAATATTTTTTCTTATGTATTTAATCATATGTGATTGTATGTATTAATCACATATGATTAATGTGGAAAAAGAAAAACTATTTAATCAAAAACGCAAAAATGAATCTTGTGTAAGAAAATCATATGTGACTAAATGTACAAGAACAACTATTGAAAAAGAATGTGAAAATGAATATTGTCCATATAAATCATATCTAATTAGATATATATATATATATATATATATATATATATATATATATATATATATAATCTCATGTAATTAAGCACACAAGAACAACAATTGAATCGAGAACGTGAAAATAAATATTTTCCACATAAATTCTATGTGATTAGATATATATAATCACATGTGATTATATGCACTTAATCACATATGATATATGTGGACAATATTTATGTGACATCCCCATTTTCACGGCCAGAAAAGACCGATTTTGTTTATGCTTTATAAAAATCAGAGTACTTCTTTTAATAAAAATGTTGCGGAATTTGTTCCTAGAAAAACATGATAAATACGTTATTAAAACATTTTCGAAGAAACGTATTTTATTCATTTTAAAATGTTTGGGATGTCATCGTTAATACAGAAACATATGCATAAATAGAACTTACATTTATTTACACTAGTGATCTACATCTCTTTAAATCTCTCAGTGTAATGTCACTTCATATCGTCACCTGATATAAACAAACTGAGTGGGTCAGGTTGGGAAACCTGGTGAGAACACAGGGTTTTCAACCCACAATAATATAATTATTATGTTTAAATAATCAAACAATCAACCCAATTACCCATCCCCATTATCTTCTTTATTCTTAAGGATCTACCCTAAGAATCGACCATTCCTCGTTCATACATTCCTAAGGATCATCATAAGGAATCGGCACGAAGTCCATCGTCACCGGGGTTTAGGCACTAAGTCTGCATAGTCGCCAGAATTTATACAATAGGCACTAAGTCTGCATAGTCGCCAGGGTTTTGGCACCAAGTCTGCATGATCACCAGGGTCTAGGTATCAAGTCTGCATGATCACCAAGGTTTAGAGTACACCGAGTGAACACATCGTTCACAACACCTCTATTTATACTTGAATATGGGCCAGACAACATATGTCTAACAGACGGAAAGAAAGAAAATGATATTCTACAGACCTAATTTATCGGAATTTACCAGTCGCCCCATCCAACCGGAATTAAGGACAGAATCCGCACATCGAGGAAAAGTTAAGCCACGGTTCCAAGTACGGGTTCATTTAATGTGACGAGTAGATTCCCATATATATCTCCCTGCTCAACCTATCCGAGCGTCGTATTGTCAGGCTGAATGGATCTAACTAGGTCAAGATTTGTCAAGTCTATAAATTTCCTAAGTTCAAATCTCCCTAGTCAAGTCCATTTAAAAAATTTTGTGCCTACCGACGCATCAAACCAGAGCATAGACCCTTCAACTTTGGGTACGTTACGCAGACTCAGATTGCCTGTTATCACATGATCATATCACTTCCCAAAACATCTCCTGCAAGCACATTCCATAAACACCATATATATATATATATATATATATATATATATATATATATATATATATATATATATATTATAAATTTTCTAATTTTTGTTTTGTTTTTATTTCTCCCCCTAAATTTGTGCATAGGAGAGAAACGAAAATAAATGCGCAAATTTAAACAATCCTAAAATAAAAATTAGTCTTTAAAGCGAATCAGCTTAAGAAAAACACAGGAATATAGAGAAGAAAACGCAAACCGTAAGTCACCGATTGAATTCGCATCCAGAAGGTCTGAGAACAGCACACGTAATCTCAGAACAGATCCGAAAATTATTTACGTCATTAAGCACTAACCCCATGTGATCCCTTCTTTTCTTCCCTTCTTTCCTTTCCTGCAAAGGACACAAACTCTCAAACAAAGTTATGAGTGTTGTACAGTTGAGAGATGTCCCCAATCATATGCCAGGAACAGTCACTACCAACAAACCGAAGTCTGATGATATGCCTCCATAACTGCTCCGATACAGAGTGGGATTAGTTGGTCTTTGGAACCTAGTCCATTTTAAAACTGGGTCGACCTTTGTCATCCTTGCACGTTACTCTCTCCCATGACATGTCTTGCTTATCACAAACAGAAGACATAGAAATATTAGAATCGTTAGTTGATTTGGGAGATTGAGCCTTCGGAACCCATTTGTAGTTGGGTTTAACCCATTTCTTTTTCGATCCGAGGGGTGCCTCGGCACTTGATTTGGCACTTGAAGTCGATCTTCGAGATGACTTTGACCTAGCCGGTCTTGGTTTTGTTGGGGCATCTCTTGGATTGGACTTCTTGGTCGGCATTCCCTCCTTGCCCTTGGGATTTTGATTCTTGGCCTTTTGTGCGTTCCAATTAGCATTGTATGAACGTGACCTTGAGGGGTTTCTTTTGGAGTATCTCCCTCTTGGCGCGTTCTGCCATCCTTGAGCATAGTAGGGAACGTATGCGCGATTAGGACAATTTCTGGCAATGTGTCCAGGTGTTCCACAGTGAAAACAAGTCTTTTTCTTCACTGTGAAGTTATTTATTCCTGCCCCTGGTGGCGTATCCTTGCCTCGTTTCTTG
Source organism: Lactuca serriola (assembly GCF_051521515.1). Classification (NCBI taxonomy): domain Eukaryota; kingdom Viridiplantae; phylum Streptophyta; class Magnoliopsida; order Asterales; family Asteraceae; genus Lactuca; species Lactuca serriola. The sequence continues at coordinate 396,781,980 of NC_136411.1, forward strand.
TTGTTCCCACATGCACACTTGCGACAGGCACTCTGTTGCGCTGGAATTGGAGGCCTGTATTTCTCAACGACAGGTTTATCAGAAGCAGCTGAGTTCGAAGCAACAGACTCAGAGCTCAAAGAGACATTTGTTTGTTCAGTAGTGCTCTCCTTGTTCTCATCTTCTGCTACTTTACCTGTACATGAAGTAGAAACATTAGTATTTTCAACATTAATAACTCCTCCTGACATAAATCCAGCTCGTTTGCCATATCGAAGATGTGCCTCCTTGTCAATTTCTTTCTGTGTCATGGGGATGGATGCGTAGTTATGATTATAAGGAGGAGGAACACTATCATACCCTAGACCCTTGTTTTGATTTTCTTTGAATCTTAACTGGGTTTCATATAAGGACTCGACTGTCTGATTTGACGCAGTATAATTTTTGAAACTGACATCAATTTTTCCACATTTGATTTTTAAAGCGTCAAGTTCTTCAGTTACAGCAGCAAGTTGACTCTTATCATAATCATAATTTTCACACTTGTTGCTATACTCTTCCTGAAGTTTCCTAAAGTCCTTGGTTTTAGCTTCCAATTCAGCCTTCAGGGGTTTCTGTCCTTTCCTGCGTTGATATCCTTCATATCTCAGGTCCTCAACTTCTCTTTTAAATAACTCAATTTGTTCCCGAAGAAATTTAATTGTATCTTCACATGATTGAGAACATGAAACTTCACATGAATGAGAACATGACACTTCATTGACCGGAAGGTTTACAGAACTCTTTGTTTCTCTACACTTCAAAGCATCAAGTTCTTGAATAACATCAACAAGACTAAGATGATTGAGATCTTTTGTCTTCTTGATGAGAGCTACATTCATATCCCACGATTTTGGAAGTGAATTCAATAGCTTTTTGTTTATCGCAGATTTACACAAGAAGATCCCAGCTATATTCATCTCGGTAATAAGTGTAGTGAATCGCTGCAACTGAGCTTCGAGGGTTTCTCTAGGGATATAATCGAAAATGTTAAAATTTTGTCTTAACATCTCTTGACGACTCTCTTTCATGTTTTCAACTCCCTCGTAGACCTTAAAATCGATTAAAAAAGCACAACTAGAAGCTAAAATAAAACTTAAAAGTCAAAATTTAAAAAAATCAAACTCAAAAGTCAAACATAAAAAAAATCAACCTTGAAAAAGTCAAACTTGAAAAAATCAAACTTGAAAGTCAAACCGAAAAGTTAAATTTGAATTTTTTTTTTAAATTAAACGAAAAAGTCAAAGTTTAAAGTCAACAGTCAAACTTGAAAGTCAAAGTCAAAAATAAAAATAAAAAATAAAAACAAATGTTTTTTATTATAATTATTATTATTATTATTATTATTTTATTTTGGATGAAAAAAAAATTGAATTAAAAGAAATTGAGTTTTGGGGTAAAAAGTGTTAAAATTCGAAATTAGGTGCGAAAAAGACGGGTTATATTTTAGTTTTCGAAGGAACTGAACAAGGAGTCAGCTAGTTGAGTTGGTAAGGCGTTGTGTTTGGGAGTTGGAGGTCGCGGGTTCGATCACCCGCGCCTCCAAAGTCGCGTCCCCTTTTTACTGAACAACTGATGCGAGCTGCTGCTTAGCCGGCCACTGAGCCTTAAACTCCGGCCGTGAACTGTTTCCGGCAGTAAGCTTTGGCCGAAAACCCTTCAACAATTACGTGAAAAACAGCGATTTTTCGACTTTGAAGCTCCAAAACTCAATCAAAAACCTTTTTTTATGAAAAACACAAAGAACAAACCCCCCTTATTTTTGCGAGATCTATCCAAACACGCAAAAATATCTAGAAAATAAGATCAAATAATGCCCCAAAATAGGTTTACGGCCCAAGAACTCGGTGTTTACGGCCGTAAGCTTGGACCGTAAACACAGAATATTCGATTTTTGGATGAAACAATAAATCCTTTTGACTGATATAAACAGGCTCTGATACCAATTGTAAGTCCCTAATCTGCCCGTGTATCAGTCAGATTTGTTTGATGGTGCGGAATCCCAATCAAACGGATGATGTTAGATAAAAATAGAAGAGAAGGAGAAGAAGAATATTATGAATCTTTAATGTATTAATGATATGAATGAAATTCCTTACACAAGATTCACACAAACAAATGTTCCTTTCTCTCTGGCCGTAAACTCTCTAGGGTTCATCAATCAATACTCCTCACCCTAACACCTCTATTTATACTTGAATATGGGCCGGACACACATGGGCCGTAAATGAGTTTACGGCCGTAAGGTGTTTACGGCCGTAAAATCAGCCGTAAACTAGGCCATAAATTCATAAACTATTACACAAAAATATAATTGCCCAGAAAAGTAAAGTATAAACCATATTTTGACCCAACAGGCTCGCACTTCGGAAGGGGATAAGGACCGAGGGTACGCTGGGCGTACTGAACTCCGACGCGGGGCGTAAGGCGAAGCGAGGCGACGTGGCATGATCCGAAGGGCGCTCTGTTGATCGACGATGGACGGCTGCGATGAGGCCACGTCATCTAGTCCTTATCAGCCTTCGCAAATATGATCATAAACTTTAAAAATTCGTAACACCGAGTTCTTGGGCCGTAAACCTATTTAATCACATATGATTATATGTATTTAATCACATATGATTTACATGGAAAATATTTGTTTTCACGTGTCGATTCAATAGTTGTTCGTTTGTATTTAATCATATGTGATTATATTTATTTAATCACATATGATTCGTACGGAAAATATTTATTCCTGCGTCGATTCAATAATTGTTCTAATATATTTAATCACATGTGATTATATGTATTTAATCACATATGATTTATGTGGACAAGATTCATTATTTCTTTCTCAATTCAATAGTTGTACCCGTGTACTTAATCACATGTGATTATATGTATCAAATCACATATGATTTATATTGATAATATTCATGATTCAATATTTTTTCTTATGTATTTAATCATATGTGATTGTATGTATTAATCACATATGATTAATGTGGAAAAAGAAAAACTATTTAATCAAAAACGCAAAAATGAATCTTGTGTAAGAAAATCATATGTGACTAAATGTACAAGAACAACTATTGAAAAAGAATGTGAAAATGAATATTGTCCATATAAATCATATCTAATTAGATATATATATATATATATATATATATAATCTCATGTAATTAAGCACACAAGAACAACAATTGAATCGAGAACGTGAAAATAAATATTTTCCACATAAATTCTATGTGATTAGATATATATAATCACATGTGATTATATGCACTTAATCACATATGATATATGTGGACAATATTTATGTGACATCCCCATTTTCACGGCCAGAAAAGACCGATTTTGTTTATGCTTTATAAAAATCAGAGTACTTCTTTTAATAAAAATGTTGCGGAATTTGTTCCTAGAAAAACATGATAAATACGTTATTAAAACATTTTCGAAGAAACGTATTTTATTCATTTTAAAATGTTTGGGATGTCATCGTTAATACAGAAACATATGCATAAATAGAACTTACATTTATTTACACTAGTGATCTACATCTCTTTAAATCTCTCAGTGTAATGTCACTTCATATCGTCACCTGATATAAACAAACTGAGTGGGTCAGGTTGGGAAACCTGGTGAGAACACAGGGTTTTCAACCCACAATAATATAATTATTATGTTTAAATAATCAAACAATCAACCCAATTACCCATCCCCATTATCTTCTTTATTCTTAAGGATCTACCCTAAGAATCGACCATTCCTCGTTCATACATTCCTAAGGATCATCATAAGGAATCGGCACGAAGTCCATCGTCACCGGGGTTTAGGCACTAAGTCTGCATAGTCGCCAGAATTTATACAATAGGCACTAAGTCTGCATAGTCGCCAGGGTTTTGGCACCAAGTCTGCATGATCACCAGGGTCTAGGTATCAAGTCTGCATGATCACCAAGGTTTAGAGTACACCGAGTGAACACATCGTTCACAACACCTCTATTTATACTTGAATATGGGCCAGACAACATATGTCTAACAGACGGAAAGAAAGAAAATGATATTCTACAGACCTAATTTATCGGAATTTACCAGTCGCCCCATCCAACCGGAATTAAGGACAGAATCCGCACATCGAGGAAAAGTTAAGCCACGGTTCCAAGTACGGGTTCATTTAATGTGACGAGTAGATTCCCATATATATCTCCCTGCTCAACCTATCCGAGCGTCGTATTGTCAGGCTGAATGGATCTAACTAGGTCAAGATTTGTCAAGTCTATAAATTTCCTAAGTTCAAATCTCCCTAGTCAAGTCCATTTAAAAAATTTTGTGCCTACCGACGCATCAAACCAGAGCATAGACCCTTCAACTTTGGGTACGTTACGCAGACTCAGATTGCCTGTTATCACATGATCATATCACTTCCCAAAACATCTCCTGCAAGCACATTCCATAAACACCATATATATATATATATATATATATATATATATATATATATATATATATATATATTATAAATTTTCTAATTTTTGTTTTGTTTTTATTTCTCCCCCTAAATTTGTGCATAGGAGAGAAACGAAAATAAATGCGCAAATTTAAACAATCCTAAAATAAAAATTAGTCTTTAAAGCGAATCAGCTTAAGAAAAACACAGGAATATAGAGAAGAAAACGCAAACCGTAAGTCACCGATTGAATTCGCATCCAGAAGGTCTGAGAACAGCACACGTAATCTAAGAACAGATCCGAAAATTCTTTACGTCATTAAGCACTAACCCCATGTGATCCCTTCTTTTCTTCCCTTCTTTCCTTTCCTGCAAAGGACACAAACTCTCAAACAAAGTTATGAGTGTTGTACAGTTGAGAGATGTCCCCAATCATATGCCAGGAACAGTCACTACCAACAAACCGAAGTCTGATGATATGCCTCCATAACTGCTCCGATACAGAGTGGGATTAGTTGGTCTTTGGAACCTAGTCCATTTTAAAACTGGGTCGACCTTTGTCATCCTTGCACGTTACTCTCTCCCATGACATGTCTTGCTTATCACAAACAGAAGACATAGAAATATTAGAATCGTTAGTTGATTTGGGAGATTGAGCCTTCGGAACCCATTTGTAGTTGGGTTTAACCCATTTCTTTTTCGATCCGAGGGGTGCCTCGGCACTTGATTTGGCACTTGAAGTCGATCTTCGAGATGACTTTGACCTAGCCGGTCTTGGTTTTGTTGGGGCATCTCTTGGATTGGACTTCTTGGTCGGCATTCCCTCCTTGCCCTTGGGATTTTGATTCTTGGCCTTTTGTGCGTTCCAATTAGCATTGTATGAACGTGACCTTGAGGGGTTTCTTTTGGAGTATCTCCCTCTTGGCGCGTTCTGCCATCCTTGAGCATAGTAGGGAACGTATGCGCGATTAGGACAATTTCTGGCAATGTGTCCAGGTGTTCCACAGTGAAAACAAGTCTTTTTCTTCACTGTGAAGTTATTTATTCCTGCCCCTGGTGGCGTATCCTTGCCTCGTTTCTTGTTGTTCCCACATGCACACTTGCGACAGGCACTCTGTTGCGCTGGAATTGGAGGCCTGTATTTCTCAACGACAGGTTTATCAGAAGCAGCTGAGTTCGAAGCAACAGACTCAGAGCTCAAAGAGACATTTGTTTGTTCAGTAGTGCTCTCCTTGTTCTCATCTTCTGCTACTTTACCTGTACATGAAGTAGAAACATTAGTATTTTCAACATTAATAACTCCTCCTGACATAAATCCAGCTCGTTTGCCATATCGAAGATGTGCCTCCTTGTCAATTTCTTTCTGTGTCATGGGGATGGATGCGTAGTTATGATTATAAGGAGGAGGAACACTATCATACCCTAGACCCTTGTTTTGATTTTCTTTGAATCTTAACTGGGTTTCATATAAGGACTCGACTGTCTGATTTGACGCAGTATAATTTTTGAAACTGACATCAATTTTTCCACATTTGATTTTTAAAGCGTCAAGTTCTTCAGTTACAGCAGCAAGTTGACTCTTATCATAATCATAATTTTCACACTTGTTGCTATACTCTTCCTGAAGTTTCCTAAAGTCCTTGGTTTTAGCTTCCAATTCAGCCTTCAGGGGTTTCTGTCCTTTCCTGAGTTGATATCCTTCATATCTCAGGTCCTCAACTTCTCTTTTAAATAACTCAATTTGTTCCCGAAGAAATTTAATTGTATCTTCACATGATTGAGAACATGAAACTTCACATGAATGAGAACATGACACTTCATTGACCGGAAGGTTTACAGAACTCTTTGTTTCTCTACACTTCAAAGCATCAAGTTCTTGAATAACATCAACAAGACTAAGATGATTGAGATCTTTTGTCTTCTTGATGAGAGCTACATTCATATCCCACGATTTTGGAAGTGAATTCAATAGCTTTTTGTTTATCGCAGATTTACACAAGAAGATCCCAGCTATATTCATCTCGGTAATAAGTGTAGTGAATCGCTGCAACTGAGCTTCGAGGGTTTCTCTAGGGATATAATCGAAAATGTTAAAATTTTGTCTTAACATCTCTTGACGACTCTCTTTCATGTTTTCAACTCCCTCGTAGACCTTAAAATCGATTAAAAAAGCACAACTAGAAGCTAAAATAAAACTTAAAAGTCAAAATTTAAAAAAATCAAACTCAAAAGTCAAACATAAAAAAAATCAACCTTGAAAAAGTCAAACTTGAAAAAATCAAACTTGAAAGTCAAACCGAAAAGTTAAATTTGAATTTTTTTTTTAAATTAAACGAAAAAGTCAAAGTTTAAAGTCAACAGTCAAACTTGAAAGTCAAAGTCAAAAATAAAAATAAAAAATAAAAACAAATGTTTTTTATTATAATTATTATTATTATTATTATTATTTTATTTTGGATGAAAAAAAAAATTGAATTAAAAGAAATTGAGTTTTGGGGTAAAAAGTGTTAAAATTCGAAATTAGGTGCGAAAAAGACGGGTTATATTTTAGTTTTCGAAGGAACTGAACAAGGAGTCAGCTAGTTGAGTTGGTAAGGCGTTGTGTTTGGGAGTTGGAGGTCGCGGGTTCGATCACCCGCGCCTCCAAAGTCGCGTCCCCTTTTTACTGAACAACTGATGCGAGCTGCTGCTTAGCCGGCCACTGAGCCTTAAACTCCGGCCGTGAACTGTTTCCGGCAGTAAGCTCCGGCCGAAAACCCTTCAACAATTACGTGAAAAACAGCGATTTTTCGACTTTGAAGCTCCAAAACTCAATCAAAAACCTTTTTTTATGAAAAACACAAAGAACAAACCCCCCTTATTTTTGCGAGATCTATCCAAACACGCAAAAATATCTAGAAAATAAGATCAAATAATGCCCCAAAATAGGTTTACGGCCCAAGAACTCGGTGTTTACGGCCGTAAGCTTGGACCGTAAACACAGAATATTCGATTTTTGGATGAAACAATAAATCCTTTTGACTGATATAAACAGGCTCTGATACCAATTGTAAGTCCCTAATCTGCCCGTGTATCAGTCAGATTTGTTTGATGGTGCGGAATCCCAATCAAACGGATGATGTTAGATAAAAATAGAAGAGAAGGAGAAGAAGAATATTATGAATCTTTAATGTATTAATGATATGAATGAAATTCCTTACACAAGATTCACACAAACAAATGTTCCTTTCTCTCTGGCCGTAAACTCTCTAGTGTTCATCAATCAATACTCCTCACCCTAACACCTCTATTTATACTTGAATATGGGCCGGACACACATGGGCCGTAAATGAGTTTACGGCCGTAAGGTGTTTACGGCCGTAAAATCAGCCGTAAACTAGGCCATAAATTCATAAACTATTACACAAAAATATAATTGCCCAGAAAAGTAAAGTATAAACCATATTTTGACCCAACAGGCTCGCACTTCGGAAGGGGATAAGGACCGAGGGTACGCTGGGCGTACTGAACTCCGACGCGGGGCGTAAGGCGAAGCGAGGCGACGTGGCATGATCCGAAGGGCGCTCTGTTGATCGACGATGGACGGCTGCGATGAGGCCACGTCATCTAGTCCTTATCAGCCTTCGCAAATATGATCATAAACTTTAAAAATTCGTAACACCGAGTTCTTGGGCCGTAAACCTATTTAATCACATATGATTATATGTATTTAATCACATATGATTTACATGGAAAATATTTGTTTTCACGTGTCGATTCAATAGTTGTTCGTTTGTATTTAATCACATGTGATTATATTTATTTAATCACATATGATTCGTACGGAAAATATTTATTCCTGCGTCGATTCAATAATTGTTCTAATATATTTAATCACATGTGATTATATGTATTTAATCACATATGATTTATGTGGACAAGATTCATTATTTCTTTCTCAATTCAATAGTTGTACCCGTGTACTTAATCACATGTGATTATATGTATCAAATCACATATGATTTATATTGATAATATTCATGATTCAATATTTTTTCTTATGTATTTAATCATATGTGATTGTATGTATTAATCACATATGATTAATGTGGAAAAAGAAAAACTATTTAATCAAAAACGCAAAAATGAATCTTGTGTAAGAAAATCATATGTGACTAAATGTACAAGAACAACTATTGAAAAAGAATGTGAAAATGAATATTGTCCATATAAATCATATCTAATTAGATATATATATATATATATATATATATATATATATATATATATAATCTCATGTAATTAAGCACACAAGAACAACAATTGAATCGAGAACGTGAAAATAAATATTTTCCACATAAATTCTATGTGATTAGATATATATAATCACATGTGATTATATGCACTTAATCACATATGATATATGTGGACAATATTTATGTGACATCCCCATTTTCACGGCCAGAAAAGACCGATTTTGTTTATGCTTTATAAAAATCAGAGTACTTCTTTTAATAAAAATGTTGCGGAATTTGTTCCTAGAAAAACATGATAAATACGTTATTAAAACATTTTCGAAGAAACGTATTTTATTCATTTTAAAATGTTTGGGATGTCATCGTTAATACAGAAACATATGCATAAATAGAACTTACATTTATTTACACTAGTGATCTACATCTCTTTAAATCTCTCAGTGTAATGTCACTTCATATCGTCACCTGATATAAACAAACTGAGTGGGTCAGGTTGGGAAACCTGGTGAGAACACAGGGTTTTCAACCCACAATAATATAATTATTATGTTTAAATAATCAAACAATCAACCCAATTACCCATCCCCATTATCTTCTTTATTCTTAAGGATCTACCCTAAGAATCGACCATTCCTCGTTCATACATTCCTAAGGATCATCATAAGGAATCGGCACGAAGTCCATCGTCACCGGGGTTTAGGCACTAAGTCTGCATAGTCGCCAGAATTTATACAATAGGCACTAAGTCTGCATAGTCGCCAGGGTTTTGGCACCAAGTCTGCATGATCACCAGGGTCTAGGTATCAAGTCTGCATGATCACCAAGGTTTAGAGTACACCGAGTGAACACATCGTTCACAACACCTCTATTTATACTTGAATATGGGCCAGACAACATATGTCTAACAGACGGAAAGAAAGAAAATGATATTCTACAGACCTAATTTATCGGAATTTACCAGTCGCCCCATCCAACCGGAATTAAGGACAGAATCCGCACATCGAGGAAAAGTTAAGCCACGGTTCCAAGTACGGGTTCATTTAATGTGACGAGTAGATTCCCATATATATCTCCCTGCTCAACCTATCCGAGCGTCGTATTGTCAGGCTGAATGGATCTAACTAGGTCAAGATTTGTCAAGTCTATAAATTTCCTAAGTTCAAATCTCCCTAGTCAAGTCCATTTAAAAAATTTTGTGCCTACCGACGCATCAAACCAGAGCATAGACCCTTCAACTTTGGGTACGTTACGCAGACTCAGATTGCCTGTTATCACATGATCATATCACTTCCCAAAACATCTCCTGCAAGCACATTCCATAAACACCATATATATATATATATATATATATATATATATATATATATATATTATAAATTTTCTAATTTTTGTTTTGTTTTTATTTCTCCCCCTAAATTTGTGCATAGGAGAGAAACGAAAATAAATGCGCAAATTTAAACAATCCTAAAATAAAAATTAGTCTTTAAAGCGAATCAGCTTAAGAAAAACACAGGAATATAGAGAAGAAAACGCAAACCGTAAGTCACCGATTGAATTCGCATCCAGAAGGTCTGAGAACAGCACACGTAATCTAAGAACAGATCCGAAAATTCTTTACGTCATTAAGCACTAACCCCATGTGATCCCTTCTTTTCTTCCCTTCTTTCCTTTCCTGCAAAGGACACAAACTCTCAAACAAAGTTATGAGTGTTGTACAGTTGAGAGATGTCCCCAATCATATGCCAGGAACAGTCACTACCAACAAACCGAAGTCTGATGATATGCCTCCATAACTGCTCCGATACAGAGTGGGATTAGTTGGTCTTTGGAACCTAGTCCATTTTAAAACTGGGTCGACCTTTGTCATCCTTGCACGTTACTCTCTCCCATGACATGTCTTGCTTATCACAAACAGAAGACATAGAAATATTAGAATCGTTAGTTGATTTGGGAGATTGAGCCTTCGGAACCCATTTGTAGTTGGGTTTAACCCATTTCTTTTTCGATCCGAGGGGTGCCTCGGCACTTGATTTGGCACTTGAAGTCGATCTTCGAGATGACTTTGACCTAGCCGGTCTTGGTTTTGTTGGGGCATCTCTTGGATTGGACTTCTTGGTCGGCATTCCCTCCTTGCCCTTGGGATTTTGATTCTTGGCCTTTTGTGCGTTCCAATTAGCATTGTATGAACGTGACCTTGAGGGGTTTCTTTTGGAGTATCTCCCTCTTGGCGCGTTCTGCCATCCTTGAGCATAGTAGGGAACGTATGCGCGATTAGGACAATTTCTGGCAATGTGTCCAGGTGTTCCACAGTGAAAACAAGTCTTTTTCTTCACTGTGAAGTTATTTATTCCTGCCCCTGGTGGCGTATCCTTGCCTCGTTTCTTGTTGTTCCCACATGCACACTTGCGACAGGCACTCTGTTGCGCTGGAATTGGAGGCCTGTATTTCTCAACGACAGGTTTATCAGAAGCAGCTGAGTTCGAAGCAACAGACTCAGAGCTCAAAGAGACATTTGTTTGTTCAGTAGTGCTCTCCTTGTTCTCATCTTCTGCTACTTTACCTGTACATGAAGTAGAAACATTAGTATTTTCAACATTAATAACTCCTCCTGACATAAATCCAGCTCGTTTGCCATATCGAAGATGTGCCTCCTTGTCAATTTCTTTCTGTGTCATGGGGATGGATGCGTAGTTATGATTATAAGGAGGAGGAACACTATCATACCCTAGACCCTTGTTTTGATTTTCTTTGAATCTTAACTGGGTTTCATATAAGGACTCGACTGTCTGATTTGACGCAGTATAATTTTTGAAACTGACATCAATTTTTCCACATTTGATTTTTAAAGCGTCAAGTTCTTCAGTTACAGCAGCAAGTTGACTCTTATCATAATCATAATTTTCACACTTGTTGCTATACTCTTCCTGAAGTTTCCTAAAGTCCTTGGTTTTAGCTTCCAATTCAGCCTTCAGGGGTTTCTGTCCTTTCCTGAGTTGATATCCTTCATATCTCAGGTCCTCAACTTCTCTTTTAAATAACTCAATTTGTTCCCGAAGAAATTTAATTGTATCTTCACATGATTGAGAACATGAAACTTCACATGAATGAGAACATGACACTTCATTGACCGGAAGGTTTACAGAACTCTTTGTTTCTCTACACTTCAAAGCATCAAGTTCTTGAATAACATCAACAAGACTAAGATGATTGAGATCTTTTGTCTTCTTGATGAGAGCTACATTCATATCCCACGATTTTGGAAGTGAATTCAATAGCTTTTTGTTTATCGCAGATTTACACAAGAAGATCCCAGCTATATTCATCTCGGTAATAAGTGTAGTGAATCGCTGCAACTGAGCTTCGAGGGTTTCTCTAGGGATATAATCGAAAATGTTAAAATTTTGTCTTAACATCTCTTGACGACTCTCTTTCATGTTTTCAACTCCCTCGTAGACCTTAAAATCGATTAAAAAAGCACAACTAGAAGCTAAAATAAAACTTAAAAGTCAAAATTTAAAAAAATCAAACTCAAAAGTCAAACATAAAAAAAATCAACCTTGAAAAAGTCAAACTTGAAAAAATCAAACTTGAAAGTCAAACCGAAAAGTTAAATTTGAATTTTTTTTTTAAATTAAACGAAAAAGTCAAAGTTTAAAGTCAACAGTCAAACTTGAAAGTCAAAGTCAAAAATAAAAATAAAAAATAAAAACAAATGTTTTTTATTATAATTATTATTATTATTATTATTATTTTATTTTGGATGAAAAAAAAATTTGAATTAAAAGAAATTGAGTTTTGGGGTAAAAAGTGTTAAAATTCGAAATTAGGTGCGAAAAAGACGGGTTATATTTTAGTTTTCGAAGGAACTGAACAAGGAGTCAGCTAGTTGAGTTGGTAAGGCGTTGTGTTTGGGAGTTGGAGGTCGCGGGTTCGATCACCCGCGCCTCCAAAGTCGCGTCCCCTTTTTACTGAACAACTGATGCGAGCTGCTGCTTAGCCGGCCACTGAGCCTTAAACTCCGGCCGTGAACTGTTTCCGGCAGTAAGCTCCGGCCGAAAACCCTTCAACAATTACGTGAAAAACAGCGATTTTTCGACTTTGAAGCTCCAAAACTCAATCAAAAACCTTTTTTTATGAAAAACACAAAGAACAAACCCCCCTTATTTTTGCGAGATCTATCCAAACACGCAAAAATATCTAGAAAATAAGATCAAATAATGCCCCAAAATAGGTTTACGGCCCAAGAACTCGGTGTTTACGGCCGTAAGCTTGGACCGTAAACACAGAATATTCGATTTTTGGATGAAACAATAAATCCTTTTGACTGATATAAACAGGCTCTGATACCAATTGTAAGTCCCTAATCTGCCCGTGTATCAGTCAGATTTGTTTGATGGTGCGGAATCCCAATCAAACGGATGATGTTAGATAAAAATAGAAGAGAAGGAGAAGAAGAATATTATGAATCTTTAATGTATTAATGATATGAATGAAATTCCTTACACAAGATTCACACAAACAAATGTTCCTTTCTCTCTGGCCGTAAACTCTCTAGGGTTCATCAATCAATACTCCTCACCCTAACACCTCTATTTATACTTGAATATGGGCCGGACACACATGGGCCGTAAATGAGTTTACGGCCGTAAGGTGTTTACGGCCGTAAAATCAGCCGTAAACTAGGCCATAAATTCATAAACTATTACACAAAAATATAATTGCCCAGAAAAGTAAAGTATAAACCATATTTTGACCCAACAGGCTCGCACTTCGGAAGGGGATAAGGACCGAGGGTACGCTGGGCGTACTGAACTCCGACGCGGGGCGTAAGGCGAAGCGAGGCGACGTGGCATGATCCGAAGGGCGCTCTGTTGATCGACGATGGACGGCTGCGATGAGGCCACGTCATCTAGTCCTTATCAGCCTTCGCAAATATGATCATAAACTTTAAAAATTCGTAACACCGAGTTCTTGGGCCGTAAACCTATTTAATCACATATGATTATATGTATTTAATCACATATGATTTACATGGAAAATATTTGTTTTCACGTGTCGATTCAATAGTTGTTCGTTTGTATTTAATCATATGTGATTATATTTATTTAATCACATATGATTCGTACGGAAAATATTTATTCCTGCGTCGATTCAATAATTGTTCTAATATATTTAATCACATGTGATTATATGTATTTAATCACATATGATTTATGTGGACAAGATTCATTATTTCTTTCTCAATTCAATAGTTGTACCCGTGTACTTAATCACATGTGATTATATGTATCAAATCACATATGATTTATATTGATAATATTCATGATTCAATATTTTTTCTTATGTATTTAATCATATGTGATTGTATGTATTAATCACATATGATTAATGTGGAAAAAGAAAAACTATTTAATCAAAAACGCAAAAATGAATCTTGTGTAAGAAAATCATATGTGACTAAATGTACAAGAACAACTATTGAAAAAGAATGTGAAAATGAATATTGTCCATATAAATCATATCTAATTAGATATATATATATATATATATATATAATCTCATGTAATTAAGCACACAAGAACAACAATTGAATCGAGAACGTGAAAATAAATATTTTCCACATAAATTCTATGTGATTAGATATATATAATCACATGTGATTATATGCACTTAATCACATATGATATATGTGGACAATATTTATGTGACATCCCCATTTTCACGGCCAGAAAAGACCGATTTTGTTTATGCTTTATAAAAATCAGAGTACTTCTTTTAATAAAAATGTTGCGGAATTTGTTCCTAGAAAAACATGATAAATACGTTATTAAAACATTTTCGAAGAAACGTATTTTATTCATTTTAAAATGTTTGGGATGTCATCGTTAATACAGAAACATATGCATAAATAGAACTTACATTTATTTACACTAGTGATCTACATCTCTTTAAATCTCTCAGTGTAATGTCACTTCATATCGTCACCTGATATAAACAAACTGAGTGGGTCAGGTTGGGAAACCTGGTGAGAACACAGGGTTTTCAACCCACAATAATATAATTATTATGTTTAAATAATCAAACAATCAACCCAATTACCCATCCCCATTATCTTCTTTATTCTTAAGGATCTACCCTAAGAATCGACCATTCCTCGTTCATACATTCCTAAGGATCATCATAAGGAATCGGCACGAAGTCCATCGTCACCGGGGTTTAGGCACTAAGTTTGCATAGTCGCCAGAATTTATACAATAGGCACTAAGTCTGCATAGTCGCCAGGGTTTTGGCACCAAGTCTGCATGATCACCAGGGTCTAGGTATCAAGTCTGCATGATCACCAAGGTTTAGAGTACACCGAGTGAACACATCGTTCACAACACCTCTATTTATACTTGAATATGGGCCAGACAACATATGTCTAACAGACGGAAAGAAAGAAAATGATATTCTACAGACCTAATTTATCGGAATTTACCAGTCGCCCCATCCAACCGGAATTAAGGACAGAATCCGCACATCGAGGAAAAGTTAAGCCACGGTTCCAAGTACGGGTTCATTTAATGTGACGAGTAGATTCCCATATATATCTCCCTGCTCAACCTATCCGAGCGTCGTATTGTCAGGCTGAATGGATCTAACTAGGTCAAGATTTGTCAAGTCTATAAATTTCCTAAGTTCAAATCTCCCTAGTCAAGTCCATTTAAAAAATTTTGTGCCTACCGACGCATCAAACCAGAGCATAGACCCTTCAACTTTGGGTACGTTACGCAGACTCAGATTGCCTGTTATCACATGATCATATCACTTCCCAAAACATCTCCTGCAAGCACATTCCATAAACACCATATATATATATATATATATATATATATATATATATATATATATATATATATATATTATAAATTTTCTAATTTTTGTTTTGTTTTTATTTCTCCCCCTAAATTTGTGCATAGGAGAGAAACGAAAATAAATGCGCAAATTTAAACAATCCTAAAATAAAAATTAGTCTTTAAAGCGAATCAGCTTAAGAAAAACACAGGAATATAGAGAAGAAAACGCAAACCGTAAGTCACCGATTGAATTCGCATCCAGAAGGTCTGAGAACAGCACACGTAATCTAAGAACAGATCCGAAAATTCTTTACGTCATTAAGCACTAACCCCATGTGATCCCTTCTTTTCTTCCCTTCTTTCCTTTCCTGCAAAGGACACAAACTCTCAAACAAAGTTATGAGTGTTGTACAGTTGAGAGATGTCCCCAATCATATGCCAGGAACAGTCACTACCAACAAACCGAAGTCTGATGATATGCCTCCATAACTGCTCCGATACAGAGTGGGATTAGTTGGTCTTTGGAACCTAGTCCATTTTAAAACTGGGTCGACCTTTGTCATCCTTGCACGTTACTCTCTCCCATGACATGTCTTGCTTATCACAAACAGAAGACATAGAAATATTAGAATCGTTAGTTGATTTGGGAGAT
The DNA here is from genome assembly GCF_051521515.1 of Lactuca serriola. Taxonomy (NCBI): domain Eukaryota; kingdom Viridiplantae; phylum Streptophyta; class Magnoliopsida; order Asterales; family Asteraceae; genus Lactuca; species Lactuca serriola. The sequence goes on from NC_136411.1 coordinate 396,798,152, forward strand.
TGAGCCTTCGGAACCCATTTGTAGTTGGGTTTAACCCATTTCTTTTTCGATCCGAGGGGTGCCTCGGCACTTGATTTGGCACTTGAAGTCGATCTTCGAGATGACTTTGACCTAGCCGGTCTTGGTTTTGTTGGGGCATCTCTTGGATTGGACTTCTTGGTCGGCATTCCCTCCTTGCCCTTGGGATTTTGATTCTTGGCCTTTTGTGCGTTCCAATTAGCATTGTATGAACGTGACCTTGAGGGGTTTCTTTTGGAGTATCTCCCTCTTGGCGCGTTCTGCCATCCTTGAGCATAGTAGGGAACGTATGCGCGATTAGGACAATTTCTGGCAATGTGTCCAGGTGTTCCACAGTGAAAACAAGTCTTTTTCTTCACTGTGAAGTTATTTATTCCTGCCCCTGGTGGCGTATCCTTGCCTCGTTTCTTGTTGTTCCCACATGCACACTTGCGACAGGCACTCTGTTGCGCTGGAATTGGAGGCCTGTATTTCTCAACGACAGGTTTATCAGAAGCAGCTGAGTTCGAAGCAACAGACTCAGAGCTCAAAGAGACATTTGTTTGTTCAGTAGTGCTCTCCTTGTTCTCATCTTCTGCTACTTTACCTGTACCTGAAGTAGAAACATTAGTATTTTCAACATTAATAACTCCTCCTGACATAAATCCAGCTCGTTTGCCATATCGAAGATGTGCCTCCTTGTCAATTTCTTTCTGTGTCATGGGGATGGATGCGTAGTTATGATTATAAGGAGGAGGAACACTATCATACCCTAGACCCTTGTTTTGATTTTCTTTGAATCTTAACTGGGTTTCATATAAGGACTCGACTGTCTGATTTGACGCAGTATAATTTTTGAAACTGACATCAATTTTTCCACATTTGATTTTTAAAGCGTCAAGTTCTTCAGTTACAGCAGCAAGTTGACTCTTATCATAATCATAATTTTCACACTTGTTGCTATACTCTTCCTGAAGTTTCCTAAAGTCCTTGGTTTTAGCTTCCAATTCAGCCTTCAGGGGTTTCTGTCCTTTCCTGAGTTGATATCCTTCATATCTCAGGTCCTCAACTTCTCTTTTAAATAACTCAATTTGTTCCCGAAGAAATTTAATTGTATCTTCACATGATTGAGAACATGAAACTTCACATGAATGAGAACATGACACTTCATTGACCGGAAGGTTTACAGAACTCTTTGTTTCTCTACACTTCAAAGCATCAAGTTCTTGAATAACATCAACAAGACTAAGATGATTGAGATCTTTTGTCTTCTTGATGAGAGCTACATTCATATCCCACGATTTTGGAAGTGAATTCAATAGCTTTTTGTTTATCGCAGATTTACACAAGAAGATCCCAGCTATATTCATCTCGGTAATAAGTGTAGTGAATCGCTGCAACTGAGCTTCGAGGGTTTCTCTAGGGATATAATCGAAAATGTTAAAATTTTGTCTTAACATCTCTTGACGACTCTCTTTCATGTTTTCAACTCCCTCGTAGACCTTAAAATCGATTAAAAAAGCACAACTAGAAGCTAAAATAAAACTTAAAAGTCAAAATTTAAAAAAATCAAACTCAAAAGTCAAACATAAAAAAAATCAACCTTGAAAAAGTCAAACTTGAAAAAATCAAACTTGAAAGTCAAACCGAAAAGTTAAATTTGAATTTTTTTTTTAAATTAAACGAAAAAGTCAAAGTTTAAAGTCAACAGTCAAACTTGAAAGTCAAAGTCAAAAATAAAAATAAAAAATAAAAACAAATGTTTTTTATTATAATTATTATTATTATTATTATTATTATTTTATTTTGGATGAAAAAAAAATTTGAATTAAAAGAAATTGAGTTTTGGGGTAAAAAGTGTTAAAATTCGAAATTAGGTGCGAAAAAGACGGGTTATATTTTAGTTTTCGAAGGAACTGAACAAGGAGTCAGCTAGTTGAGTTGGTAAGGCGTTGTGTTTGGGAGTTGGAGGTCGCGGGTTCGATCACCCGCGCCTCCAAAGTCGCGTCCCCTTTTTACTGAACAACTGATGCGAGCTGCTGCTTAGCCGGCCACTGAGCCTTAAACTCCGGCCGTGAACTGTTTCCGGCAGTAAGCTCCGGCCGAAAACCCTTCAACAATTACGTGAAAAACAGCGATTTTTCGACTTTGAAGCTCCAAAACTCAATCAAAAACCTTTTTTTATGAAAAACACAAAGAACAAACCCCCCTTATTTTTGCGAGATCTATCCAAACACGCAAAAATATCTAGAAAATAAGATCAAATAATGCCCCAAAATAGGTTTACGGCCCAAGAACTCGGTGTTTACGGCCGTAAGCTTGGACCGTAAACACAGAATATTCGATTTTTGGATGAAACAATAAATCCTTTTGACTGATATAAACAGGCTCTGATACCAATTGTAAGTCCCTAATCTGCCCGTGTATCAGTCAGATTTGTTTGATGGTGCGGAATCCCAATCAAACGGATGATGTTAGATAAAAATAGAAGAGAAGGAGAAGAAGAATATTATGAATCTTTAATGTATTAATGATATGAATGAAATTCCTTACACAAGATTCACACAAACAAATGTTCCTTTCTCTCTGGCCGTAAACTCTCTAGGGTTCATCAATCAATACTCCTCACCCTAACACCTCTATTTATACTTGAATATGGGCCGGACACACATGGGCCGTAAATGAGTTTACGGCCGTAAAATCAGCCGTAAACTAGGCCATAAATTCATAAACTATTACACAAAAATATAATTGCCCAGAAAAGTAAAGTATAAACCATATTTTGACCCAACAGGCTCGCACTTCGGAAGGGGATAAGGACCGAGGGTACGCTGGGCGTACTGAACTCCGACGCGGGGCGTAAGGCGAAGCGAGGCGACGTGGCATGATCCGAAGGGCGCTCTGTTGATCGACGATGGACGGCTGCGATGAGGCCACGTCATCTAGTCCTTATCAGCCTTCGCAAATATGATCATAAACTTTAAAAATTCGTAACACCGAGTTCTTGGGCCGTAAACCTATTTAATCACATATGATTATATGTATTTAATCACATATGATTTACATGGAAAATATTTGTTTTCACGTGTCGATTCAATAGTTGTTCGTTTGTATTTAATCACATGTGATTATATTTATTTAATCACATATGATTCGTACGGAAAATATTTATTCCTGCGTCGATTCAATAATTGTTCTAATATATTTAATCACATGTGATTATATGTATTTAATCACATATGATTTATGTGGACAAGATTCATTATTTCTTTCTCAATTCAATAGTTGTACCCGTGTACTTAATCACATGTGATTATATGTATCAAATCACATATGATTTATATTGATAATATTCATGATTCAATATTTTTTCTTATGTATTTAATCATATGTGATTGTATGTATTAATCACATATGATTAATGTGGAAAAAGAAAAACTATTTAATCAAAAACGCAAAAATGAATCTTGTGTAAGAAAATCATATGTGACTAAATGTACAAGAACAACTATTGAAAAAGAATGTGAAAATGAATATTGTCCATATAAATCATATCTAATTAGATATATATATATATATATATATATATATATATATATATATATATATATATATATATATATATATATATAATCTCATGTAATTAAGCACACAAGAACAACAATTGAATCGAGAACGTGAAAATAAATATTTTCCACATAAATTCTATGTGATTAGATATATATAATCACATGTGATTATATGCACTTAATCACATATGATATATGTGGACAATATTTATGTGACATCCCCATTTTCACGGCCAGAAAAGACCGATTTTGTTTATGCTTTATAAAAATCAGAGTACTTCTTTTAATAAAAATGTTGCGGAATTTGTTCCTAGAAATACATGATAAATACGTTATTAAAACATTTTCGAAGAAACGTATTTTATTCATTTTAAAATGTTTGGGATGTCATCGTTAATACAGAAACATATGCATAAATAGAACTTACATTTATTTACACTAGTGATCTACATCTCTTTAAATCTCTCAGTGTAATGTCACTTCATATCGTCACCTGATATAAACAAACTGAGTGGGTCAGGTTGGGAAACCTGGTGAGTACACAGGGTTTTCAACCCACAATAATATAATTATTATGTTTAAATAATCAAACAATCAACCCAATTACCCATCCCCATTATCTTCTTTATTCTTAAGGATCTACCCTAAGAATCGACCATTCCTCGTTCATACATTCCCAAGGATCATCCTAAGGAATCGGCACGAAGTCCATCGTCACCGGGGTTTAGGCACTAAGTCTGCATAGTCGCCAGAATTTATACAATAGGCACTAATTCTGCATAGTCGCCAGGGTTTTGGCACCAAGTGTGCATGATCACCAGGGTCTAGGTATCAAGTCTGCATGATCACCAAGGTTTAGAGTACACCGAGTGAACACATCGTTCACAACACCTACAGGTTGCGAGCCTGCTAGTGTTCCACTGGACTATCTAGAATAGTCCGTGGTTGTCATCCATACTCTGCTGAATGACGGGGACATCGTTTGGGAAAAAGGCTTCTCACATCGTATACCTCTCACCCATACCTTATAGTCTATATCACCTCTCAACTCATCGTCCAACTCATATTTCATCTATTATATCTACCCAGGTTTTACCCCAACATTTTCGTAGATATAAAATACATATATAGTTTAAATCATTTAAAACATGTATAAAATCTTTCACCGAGCATAGACAGCAAGCAAACAGACAATATGCACACATAGCACGCAGTAAATACTTCATATCTATGCGTAAGTTGAAGGGGACCATGCACTCACTTGAAAGGTGGTGACTCAGTACTCGGACAGCGCTTCGATACTCTCAAAACAATTTCCTTCGATAAAACCTAGTATCAATACCACTAGGGTTTAGTCTAACGATAACCGCGACAAATTAATAGTCTGACTATTATTATTATTATATAACCGTTAAATAACACTCAATATAACTCATAATAATAGCCCAAATAATTATTTTAAGGACCTAATAACATTCCTATAATTATTTGAAAGCTATATTAAAAATTGCGTAAGCGTAGCACACTTACAACGAATTTTATCTAAAACCGGAATTTAATTGGAGCAGCGTTTTGAAACCGAAAGACTCCTTTTTCTCGAGACTCCGGGAGCCTCGGGGCTTCCTTAGGGTGCTAGGTATTTTTCCTAGGGCTGAGGGGTGGTATGGGAAGCTAGAGAGAGAAAGAAATTAGAGAGAGAAAGGATTTTGGTGTGAAAAACTCGAAAACCTTCGCATGCTATTTATAGCCCCAGCAGCCTCGGACTACGCTGCGCGTCCAGCAGCTCAGATTCGTTTGATGGTGCGGAATCCCAATCAAACGGATGATGTTAGATAAAAATAGAAGAGAAGGAGAAGAAGAATATTATGAATCTTTAATGTATTAATGATATGAATGAAATTCCTTACACAAGATTCACACACACAAACGTTCCTTTCTCTCTGGCCGTAAACTCTCTAGGGTTCATCAATCAATACTCCTCACCCTAACACCTCTATTTATACTTGAATATGGGCCGGATACACATGGGCCGTAAATGAGTTTATGGCCGTAAGGTGTTTACGGCCTTAAAATCAGTCGTAAACTAGGCCATAAACTCATAAACTATTACACAAAAATATAATTGCCCAGAAAAGTAAAATATAAACCATATTTTGACCCAACAGGCTCGCACTTCGGAAGGGGATAAGGACCGAGGGTACGTTGGGCGTACTGAACTCCGACGCGGGGCGTAAGGCGAAGCGAGGCGACGTGGCGTGATCCGAAGGGCGCTCTGTTGATCGACGATGGACGGCTGCGATGAGGCCACGTCATCTAGTCCTTATCAGCCTTCGCAAATTTGATCATAAACTTTAAAAATTCGTAACTTTCACGTACGACCTCCGTTTTCGACGTTCTTTATATCCATGCGAAGGTGGGAACGTACTCTACAACTTTTGTTTAGACTTCATCGGCTAATTTTCACTCGATTTTAAATTTTATATTATTAACGGGCCGGGACAGGATTGGCCCGTCAAATCCTTATAACTTCTTCATTCGACGTCCGTTTTCACCCATCTTTTTCTCGTTACGCTAATTTTAATGAGATCTTCGATTCTTGTTTAGGTCGTGTCGGCCAAAAACCGCTCGATCTAATATTCGAATTTCGGGCTGTACACTGTTAGTCCGAAACTTCGAAAAATCATAACTTCTTCATACGAAGTCAGATTTGGGCGTTCTTTTTATCGATGTTCTTAGTTTAAGATATTCTACGACTTTTGTTTAGATTTCTAAGGCTAAATCTTGCTCTATCGTAAATTCACTTTTTACGCTTCCCGGTGTCATGCCGGTTCCGTCGCGAAACTTCGACGGGTCATAACTTCTTCGTTATAACTCGGATCTCGGCGTTCTTTATATGTACGGAAACCTTGTGACATATTCTACAACTTGGTTAAGATTATTTATTCTAAATAATCTTTTGTCGAAAAGTCGTTTTCGACCCCTATTGCCTCAATTTGACTAGCCCGGATTTGCGGGTGTTACAATTATCTCCCCCTTAGGATGATTACGTCCCGGAATCATCAAGGAAACAGGGCTCGTATAATGACCCCATACGTCATCTCTTCATCCTAGGTAATAATTATAACTTCTATATTCCTTCAAGTCTATCTCTTAGACTTATTGAGTGTAAACAGTACTTAATCGTGCACCTGCTCTCCACCTCAGTTTAGACTCCAAATTATGACCTATCATCATGTGATGCATGTTTAGACTCAGGTCTCTTAGAGTTAAATTCTAAAACAGACTATGCCTTCCTTCATGGTTTAATGTAATATAATCACATTTTTAACATGCAGTATTTCTAGCTACCAACTTCTTTAACAACGAGCGCGATACTTGTATTGATCGCTTTGATTTCAATCGTTTGGTTAAAGTCGGACGCTACATCAAACTTGGTTCTCTGAACCACGTAACCTACTCAGCGTAGTCGGACTTAATGTGATATAACCACTAGGTTCGGGATAACAACAATCTTCTTAGTCATTACCGAAACAATGGTAACGACATACTTGAATAAAATGAAATCAATTACTACCTTCTTGGTAACCTTGTGACTTTCCCTGATCCAAGTGTGAGTCCTGTGCTTCCGGTAGTATATGCATCTACTACCTTTCACACCTACTCATACTCGTCCCAAGTATTGTCTCGCAGTTTTCCAAGTCACCATACAAGAAAATCACATAACAGTTTAACACATCAGATAACAAAACGAAGGTTTTATTATTTCTTGAAACTATTACATAGATGTTCAAGTTCACCCTAGACCATGCCTCTAATAGGCTACATCATAAAATACTATGGCTACTACATAACTTGATCTTCGGATATGAATTCCTCATCCTTGATTCCTCGCACGGTTTTCTGCTTCGTCGAGGATCATGTGGAATGCCCTTGGCCTCGGCGGCGTTTCTGGTCTTGCTGCTTCATTTTTCCCCGGGCAGTCCCTAGAAATATGTCCTTCTTTGTTACATCCATAACACACCTTCTTGTTGGTCGCACACTTGCTGGCGTAATGCCCTGTCTTTCCACATTTGTAGCAAGTCACCTCCTCGCCACATTTCCCGAAGTGCTTCTTTTTACACTTCTCGCACCACTTGGATTCACCTCCTCCTCCTTCTTCCGTTTTTGAGAATTTCTTTTCCTTGTTGGATTTTGAAGATCCTTCATGCTTCCTTTTCTCGCCAACTTCAACTCTTTCCAGACCCTTCTCTCGTATCTGCGTCTCCACATTCTTAGCAGCCCAGATGGCAGCTTTCATAGTGGCAGTTTGCTTGACCATTGGACCGAAGTCCGTTGGTAATCCGAGGGTAAATTTGTTAACCTTTGAGAGTTCAGTTGGGACGAGGTGAGGAACAAGCTTCATTTTCTCAGTAAAGCTTGCAGCGTATTCAGTAACGCTCATTTTTCCCTTCTTCAGATTTCGGAATTCGTTGTTGATCTCCAGAAGATCCTGCTTAGAGCAGTACTGCATTTTTAACTGCACCAGAAAATCCTCCCATGACATCTTACTCGCTTCTCCTTTGGGCATCGAATCGGCTAGAAGCTTCCACCAGCTTAGTACTCCAGATTTCAATAAAGGAATCGCTAGAGCGGTCTTCTGCCGGTTGCTACACTCGCAACTCTCAAACATCGTCTCCATCTCGGAGATCCAGTTCATGACTTCCACCGGCGTCGGGCTTCCAGATAGACTCGGTGGTTTGGACACCATGAAATCCTTGTATTTGCATCCACGTCCATCATTTGCTCCATCCTGGTGGTTTTGCCTAAATATCGGTGGGTTGGCTTGACCAACAGTCCTACTGTATTTTCCCTCCTCAGTCTGCCCTTCGTTCAACTCGGGCTGTTCAATCTGTATGGTTGCTTCCTCCCGATTTTGCTGGAGCAAACGTCTGGTTTCCTCCATTTGACGATCCAACATTGCCTGGATCATCGCTTACACTCCGACCATCGTTATTGGCTCAGCAGCGGCTACCACAACCGGTATTTGCTCAATCATTGGGGGTTGGTTTCGGTTCCCATTTGCATTCACGTTTCCGCTACGTGTTCTTGCCATCTTGATCTATACACCGAATAAGGTGAATCTATACCTTTACTTAGGATTGACGTTTAAATCATCCTTATTACTCCGAAACGTTTACGTGCTAGTTCTAATATCGTATTCGTATGTTTAGAATCCGAAACACATAAGGTTTCCAGATCCGGTCGGCAACAGACCATAGATCCGAACAAATAACAGCATATCAGGCACAAACATTTAGCACATAAAAGCATTTTAGGCACAATTCCTAAAATAATCTAGTGCTCACACCTCACAATCACCTCTTAGCATTCTAAGTTTAAGTCTAGAAATAAATCCATATTCCTAGTTCGCTTAAACTAATGCTCTGATACCAACTGTGACATCCCCATTTTAACGGTCAGAAAAGACCGATTTTGTTTATGCTTTATAAAATCAGAGTACTTCTTTTAATAAAAATGTTGCGGAATTTGTTCCCAGAAAAACATGATAAATACGTTATTAAAACATTTTCGAAGAAACGTATTTTATTCATTTTAAAATGTTTTGGATGTCATCGTTAATACAGAAACATATGCATAAACAGAACTTACATTTATTTACACTAGTGATCTACATCTCTTTAAATCTCTCAGTGTAATGTCATTTCATATCGTCACCTGATATAAACAAACTGAGTGGGTCAGGTTGGGAAACCTGGTGAGTACACAGGGTTTTCAACCCACAATAATATAATTATTATGTTTAAATAATCAAACAATCAAATTACCCATCCCCATTATCTTCTTTATTCTTAAGGATCTACCCTAAGAATCAACCATTCCTCGTTCATACATTCCTAAGGATCATCCTAAGGAATCGGCACGAAGTCCATCGTCACCGGGGTTTAGGCACTAAGTCTGCATAGTCGCCAGAATTTATACAATAGGCACTAATTATGCATAGTCGCCAGGGTTTTGGCACCAAGTTTGCATGATCACCAGGGTCTAGGTATCAAGTCTGCATGATCACCAAGGTTTAGAGTACACCGAGTGAACACATCATTCACAACACCTACAGGTTGCGAGTCTGCTAGTGTTCCACTGGACTATCTAGAATAGTCCGTGGTTGTCATCCATACTCTGCTGAATGACGGGGACATCGTTTGGGAAAAAGGCTTCTCACATCGTACACCTCTCACCCATACCTAATAGTCTATATCACCTCTCAACTCATCGTCCAACTCATATTTCATCTATTATATCTACCCATGTTTTACCCCAACATTTTCATAGATATAAAATACATATATAGTTTAAATCATTTAAAACTTGTATAAAATCTTTCACCGAGCATAGACAGCAAGCAAACAGATAATATGCACACATAGCACGCAGTAAATACTTCATATCTATGCGTAAGTTGAAGGGGACGATGCACTCACTTGAAAGGTGGTGACTCAGTACTCGGACAACGCTTTGATACTCTCAAAACAATTTCCTTCGATAAAACCTAGTATCAATATCACTAGGGTTTAGTCTAACGATAACCGCGACAAATTAATAGTCTGACTATTATTATTATTATATAATCGTTAATAACACTCAATATAACTCATAATAATAGCCCAAATAATTATTTTAAGGACCTAATAACATTCCTATAATTATTTGAAAGCTATATTAAAAATTGCGTAAGCGTAGCACACTTACAACGAATTTTATCTAAAACCGGAATTTAATTGGAGCAGCGTTTCGAAACCGAAAGACTCCTTTTTCTCGGGACTTCGGGAGCCTCGGGGCTTCCTTAGGGTGCTAGGTATTTTTCCTAGGGCTTAGGGGTGGTTTGGGAAGCTAGAGAGAGAAAGAAATTAGAGAGAGAAAGGATTTTGGTGTGAAAAACTCGGAAACCTTCGCATGCTATTTATAGCCCCAGCAGCCTCGGACTACGTTGCGCGTCCAGCAGCTACGCTGGGCGTAGTCTCGGATAGGGTCGCCAGCTCGCACCAGCTGGCTCGCACTTCGGAAGGGGATAAGGACCGAGGGTACGCTGGGCGTACCGAACTCCGACGCAGGGCATAAGGCGAAGCGAGGCGACGTGGCGTGATCCGAAGGGCGCTCTGTTGATCGACGATGGACGGTTGCGATGAGGCCACGTCATCTAGTCCTTATCAGCCTTCGCAAATTTGATCATAAACTTTAAAAATTCATAACTTTCGCGTACGACCTCCGTTTTCAACGTTCTTTATATCCACGCGAAGGTGGGATCGTACTCTACAACTTTTGTTTAGACTTCGTCGGCTAATTTTGACTCGATTTTAAATTTTATATTATTAACGGGCCGGGACAGGATTGGTCTGTCAAATCCTCATAACTTCTTCATTCGACGTCCGTTTTCACCCATCTTTTTCTCGTTACGCTACTTTTAACGAGATCTTAGATTCTCGTTTAGGTCGTTTCGGCCAAAAACCGCTCGATCTAATATTCGAATTTCGGGTTGTACACTACTAGTTCGAAACTTCGAAAAATCATAACTTCTTCATATGAAGTCAGATTTGGGCGTTCTTTTTATCGATGTTCTTAGTTTAACATATTCTACGACTTTCGTTTATATTGCTAAGGCTAAATCTCTCTTTATCGTAAATTCACTTTTTACGCTTCCCGGTGTCGTGCCGGTTCCGTCGCGAAACTTCGACGAGTCATAACTTCTTCGTTATAACTCAGATCTCGGCATTCTTTATATGTACGGAAACCTTATGACATATTCTACAACTTGGTTAAGATTATTTATTCTAAATAATCTTTTGTCGAAAATTCGTTTTCAACCCCTATTGCCTCAATTTGACTAGCCCGGATTTGCGGGCGTTACAATTTATCTTTGTGTTCTCGATTCAATAGTTGCTCTTATGTATATAATCATATGTTATTATATGTATCTAATTACATATGATTTATATAGACATTATTATTTTTTGTCCTTATGAATCATATGTGACTATATACATATAATCACATATGATTACATGTATTTAATCACATATGGTTATAGTGGACAAAGAACAATTATTGAATCGAGAATGTGACAATGAATCTCATCCGCATAAATCATATATGATTGGATACATATAATCACATGTGATTATATATATTAAATCAGATATGATTTATGTAGACAATATTTATTTTTGCGGTTTCGACTGAATAATTGTTTTTGTGTAATTAATCACATGTGATTATATGTATATAATCACATATGATGACAAGATTCATTTTTCCCTTCTCAATTCAATAGTTGTGCTCATGTACTTAATCACATACGATTATACATATAATCACATGTGATAAAATACATGAGAACAACTATTAAATCAACAAAGCAAAAATGAATTATGTCCACATAAATCATATGTGATTAGATTCATATAATGACATGTGATTATATGTATTTCATCACATATGATTAATTTGGATAAACATTTGTTTTCACGTTATTGGTTCAATATTTGTTATCGTGTATATAATTACATGTGATTGTATGTATCTAATCCATATGATTTAAATAGACAAGATTTGTTTTTTCCAAATAAAATCATATGTGATTAGAAACATATAATCACATCTGATTAAATGTATTTAATCACATATGATCAAGGTTCTAAATGGCGTGAGGCGTGGCGTGGCGGCAAGGCCAAGCCTCAAGCTTAACGAGCCATGGCGAGCCACAGCGTTTTTCAAGGCGTGATGTAAGGCGGCGATTTTGTATTAATTTAAAATTATATTACCACATAAATATAAATTTATATTAAATATAACTACTTTTTAGAAGTGTTAAATCAATAACTAATAACAAAAAGTTAACAAAAACCACAATACTTGTATCTCCGGTTTGAAAAGACATAACAAAGAGAAACTGTGTCTCAAACGAAAAACACGTGCCATAACACGCCATAACGCGCCATGGCGCGCCATATCACGCCTTGCCACGCGTTACGCCTAACAGCAACGTTATGAAGCTTTTCGTAACGGCGAAGCCACGCCTCACGCCATGGCGCGCCTTGGCACGCGCCATGGCGTGCCTTTTAGAACACTGCATATGATTAAAGTGGAAAAAAACAATTATTGAATCGAGAACGCGAAAAAGAATCTTAGCCATATAAATCATATGTGATTAGATACACATAATCACATGTTATTAGGGTATCTGTGAACAATAACATAAAACAAGTAATGCCTACATAATAAGAGAGTTGGTACTCACCTCCTTGATCTTGAAAAGCAAGATGGATCCTTTCCTCTCCGAGAACCTACACAAAAATTATAACATTATTTAGCTTGTGTGTTGTTGTATTAATCTTATAAAACTTATGTACATATTTCCTTATTTTCTCTTTGATTGTAGTCCAACTGTTTGGGATATATTTTCTTACCTTTCAACCCATTATTAAATTCGGATAAAATTATATTGGTAAATTTCCTTTTTATCTTTTCAGAAATATAAAGATCTCATTTTAATGATTTTTGGCTTATTTTATATTAAATTTACAAGTTGGTAACTTTTAGCTGTCATTTCTGGACCACTCAACACTCTTGGAATAAACTGTATCAATCTACTAAGAATTACATCACTCCCTTTCTATGTTGGAAACTATACATTCATATCTAACTATAGGCTTTGGAATTTTGGCATTTGGAGTTCTGATGAATTTATTATGATTTTTTGTAGACAGTGCATGAAATCTGTGACAGCATGGACCAGCCTGAGAAGATTGCCAATTTTACCCCTCAAGGAGTTGGACTTTCGAAATGTGATTCAAAGTTTGAAGAAAGTAGACACACTAAGATTTCCAGAAAACTAAGTCTCGTGATTTTTAGATGATCGTATTGACTTTCACGGATTTTAGAAGTTGGATGACAGATTTAGGGAAATTGATCATAATATCTTCTAAATCATTTTTGGTGTTCTATTAAGGAATTAATGGTTAAGCCTTAACTTTATCACTTTTAACATGATTGTTGGTTACTTATTAGGCTATAGAGATATGAAATTCAATTTAACCTAAGGGCCTTAATGTTTGGCTTAATGAGGGTTCAAAGTTAAGGATTTTCAAATAAAATGTCACTTTGAGGAAATGAAGTCCAGTAATAAAACAGAGGCAAATTAAACAGAGACATCAAAATGATTTTGTTTCAGCAAAAAAACCATCAACAAGCACCAACAGACTGCAACAATAAATACACCTACCTTATTCTTGATTTATTTGCGGAGGTTTTTTCATTGAGACATTTCATTGAACACTTGGTGTTCATAAAAAATTTGTAAGTTGTCACAATGTCTATGATATTATATGAAACAGGATAGAAGTTAGTTACACCAAATGAAAGAGTAATGAAGCAACAATAACAACAAGAATCACTAATCATCCAACAAGTATGTATTTGACGTCATTCAAAACTCATAAGAACAAATATGTGTAAGGAATATAAGGAATAAATGACAATTACCAAATATATTCGACGCTTACTCCAAAATAAGGAACCAAAAGATAATCGAGATCTGAAACCCTAGCAAAAAAGCTTTTTGTATATTGAAGAATCAATTGACCAACACAATTCAGAAATCAAATCAATCGTTTGTTTGGCGAGGGGGTCGTCTTCCAAAGAAGAAAGGGTGGTTATGAGAGGAGAAACGAGAATACGAGGATGGAAAGTTTGGAGATTATGGAGGAAAGGAGCTCAATGACAGTAGATGAAAGTCGTTTCCGATGAGGGGACGAGTGAGTCAGAGGGAGGTGCAGACAAGAAAATAGAAAAAACAAATGAGTGGTTTAAATTTGTTCTCAATTGTTCTCATTGTAAAAAATGTTCTCATTTGAACATAACTCTCTCTCTCTCTCTCTCTCTCTCTCTCTCTCTCTATATATATATATATATATATATATATATATATATATATATATATATATACACTAGGTGTGAGACCCATGTATTACATGGGTTTATTTTAAAAAAATTAAATATAAAATTTTAATAATTTGAAAAGTTTGAATTTATATAAAAAATGAGAAATTTTTTGAATTATTAAAATTAATGAGACTTTAATGTATTGAATACATTACATATATAAATCATTTCTAATAAATACCTTACATATATATTACCTTACATATTAAATTTGGAATTTTAATTTAATAAAATGAAAAAAATACAATAAAATGGCAAGTGGAAAATAGAAAATTTAAAAATTCTAGAAAATGACATATGTCCAAATATAGAAGAAGTGGACATGTGGCAAAAAAAAAATCTTCATTTATTAGAGTAGATTTGGTACTAGCATGAAAAAAATCTTCATTTATTAGAGTAGATTTGGTACTAGCATGAACGACTGTTTGTTTTATCAATCCTTGGTTCCATAAAGCTACTAAGCATCCACAACAATATAAATTGATTTCCATCTGGTTTAGGTTGTAGTGTTGGACTTGAGATGTCCTATAATGCTTAAAATACAGCTAAAATATATTTGCCTCTCTAACACCATGAATCACAGAGTATAATGCAAATTGTGATTTGGCAAGTAGCTACAAATCTACAATTAACATTCATCGGCTTTAATATCTATACCAGAATAATTGTGTCAAAATAAACATCTCCATCATGTAATAATAATATATTATGATTATTATCAGTAGTAATTGATCTACAAAATCAAGCACATGCGTTCTTTTTCTTCACTTTTCGCTTAAGAAGCTTGTAAAAATCTTCATCAGAAAGAGACAAGACCTGATTGAGAAGCAACCTCACCCCACTCTCTTTAACAACTTCATACCTCACTTTAATCCTCTCTTCCAAACTATACCCAAAATACTGAGGAAACTTAACCAGTTCAGTCTTGGGATACTCCATACTCAAAAAATATTCCCATTTGGGCAACAAATTATCCTCCACACTAAAACTATAAATAGCCCCATATCTAGAAGCCATCAACGCCACGTCAGCAACATGGTATCCTTTTTGCATGAAAAAGTCAGTCACCGGTTTCAAACTGGCCTCCACGCTTAAACCAAACACCTGCGGGTAGCGCGACATGACAACCGCAGGATTAACTCCGATGGAATCAAAGTAGTGAGACGTGGGCCGTAGCTTCTCGTCTATACTGTAGCTTATGATGGAGGGGCACCGCGTCAGAACCTTCCCCACGTCTTGAGGAGAAAGTCCCATTTCGTAAAGAAAGTCGACGGTTGCTTGGAGTTTTGATCTGCTGTAAGTGAGGAGCGCTGGAAAACGGTAGATCACTTTAGCCCATTTTTTCTTGTCCACCCCTAAATCTTCTAGAAATGCCATGGTTGGGATTAGGTTTTCGGTTAGACTGATACCGCATAACTGAGGCCTTTTTGTGATGATTGCGGGTATGTCTGACTTTGAGATGCCGAGGTCAAGAAGAAACTCAACCACCGGTTTGATTTTTCCTTCTAAACTGTAGTACGCGAAAGCCGGAAACTTGCGGATGACTTCTTTGATAACTTCAAGTTCCATTCCAAGCTCTTCAAGGTAGACCACATGTGGAGGGAGATTTGGTGTTTCCGTGTTGTTGCTTGCTCGTGAATGTGATGTGGCTTTTTGGACAAATTCCTCTGAACTTTCTACAACATAATTATCATCATCACTTGTGTTTGTGTTTGCGTTTGTGTTGTTTTCTTTGACTATCGGGATTGGAAAGTATTCTAGGACTTCAACAAAATTGTCCCCGTGTTCTTCAACGAATTCATCCAGGTAAGGAATGAGAGCGTCTCTGATTTCAGGAGTTGTCAGCTCTCGTCCTGCAAGGACAAGGACAAGGACAAACCATACTATGACGATTAGCAAAGGGTATTTTCGGAATTAAAAATATAGCTGTCCAAATTAAGTGGTTAACTTAACATCCCCTTAGGTGATTAGGTGATTAGGGATGAGGATGAGACCTACCTACTAGATATCGGGTTTTGTAAACGGTGTGAAGTCTTAACATAAGATGATCCACAAATCGGTCTAACTTTTTCATCTTTCTGGCTGCAGTTAAACGGTTCATGCCTTGGTTGGTTAAAAACATGCGTAACACAGCTTTGGCTTCTTCTCTTTCTGCTAGTAGTAGATTTGGAGGGACATTTACTAAGCTCACAGACGCATCTATAATATATCACATATTCAATAATAAATAAACATCAATTTTCTATTTTTAAAAATCCAAACAAGATTGAATGTAAAGATAATGAAGTTTTAACTGCTTACCTGTTTCTGCTCGGCAGAAGAGAAGCCTCTGAGTCTGAGGGAAAGAAAGTTGGGTCCTGAATCCATAACAACTAAGGTTGGTGTTAAATACAGTATGAAATAAGCACTTGAAATTTTGTTAAGATGTGAAAGTATCAAATATTTCAGGCATAATTTTGATTTATGATTTTTCAACTTTTGGTCCAAATATAGCAATTTGTATGTATGCCCTAAAAGCTTTTTAATATAGATGCCAAAGTCATCATTTTTTTTTTTTAGTTTTAAGCCTCCCTCCATCCACTTGCCATCTATCCAAATTCACCACTTCAAGTAATGAATGCTTCAACATATTCATGTAAACGAAAATGGATTTCTAGAAAAACTTAAGACATTTGAGAAGTGAAAAAAAAAAAATTCCCAATATGCAGGGACCCTACCTCCACGGTTCCTATATCTATTACAAATTGATATAAACCTAATAAAAAAGCTTTGTGCAAATTGCAATTATAAAATACAACACTAGCACATTTATTACGAATTTTAACATAAGCAACAGATGAGACACTTGGAACTTCCGGAAACTGATGGTGAAAGTTAAAATATATATTGATTCAGTCAATTTCTTAACAAAACCCTACACGCGAGGATGAGAATGAATTGAATAATGGAGAGTGTCAATGCAAAATCAAGGGAGAATGAAAGAAATTACCGGGATGAGACGGAAGAGGAGGCGGCACCGAAGAGTAGAATGGTGTCGGACGGTCCAAAGAGGGTGAAGGCCTTCATCTGGAAGCGGAAGGCTGTTGGTGGTGAAAGTTGAAGTTGTGATGACAGATAAGCGAGCTATAAATAAATATGGAGGAGTAGAATTAGGAGGAAGAAGATATGGTTGCTTTGCTTTCGTCTCTGGGCATAAAATATCAGCCGCTGATAAAATCCATAAGACAAATTAAATATACTTCTATTTTTTTTCGTCTTTGTCTACATTTCATATTGATATAATAAAATATCCTAACAAAATACGGTTAAATAAAGACAAAACTGTAAAATTGGTTCCTGTGGTATTCAAAAAACTTTGGATAGGGTCCAAAAAGTTTTTAACTTATATAGAATGTCCAAAATCAAGAATTTTTTGTGATTTTAGTCCAAAAAATATTGAAATGACTATTTTGCCCTTCTCATTTCTTTTTTGTATTTTTTTATTTGTTTTAATACCTTATTAATTAAAAAACAAACAAAAGAAAATTAAAAAAATATATGTCGGGCCCACCCCACCCACATGTTCTCTCTCTCTCTCTCTCTCTCTCTCTCTCTCTCTCTCTCTCTCACACACACACAAACAATACCGACCCACCACCGTCGACCATCACTCTCCGCCACCACCGTTTATGTATCTTTACCTCTCTCTTATCTCGCATACATACACACCAAAGAAAACAAAAATACAAAAAAAAAAACTTTAAATCCATAAATCAACATCAAGCCACATTCAAGAAAAAAAAAACATTGGATCTAAAGTTATGATGTTTCGGTGGTGGTGCTCGTCGATTCTCAGGAAGTTGGAGATACAGCCACCATCCATCTTCCCACTTTGTTGCTGCTGCCATCGCTTGAAACCCTAAACCGTGGCGGATCTAAAACCCTCGTTTGCAAACCATCGCTTGAAACCCTAAACGTCGCCGCCACCCGAGAGCTAGAACAAAATCGCTGGAGAAGGAGAGAAACGAGCGGCTTAACCATCGTCTTTTTCGAGTTGTAGATTGGAGAGATGGTTGTTTTAGAAATCAATTGTCGATCGAAATCCCAAATGGTTCCAGAAATCAATTCTTGATTGAAATCAGAGGAAGTAAGAAGTAGGAGGCATAGTATGTGGGTGAATCACATAACGTCCGACGAGGGAGCTGATGACGATGTTTCGATAAGGGTTGTGGTGTATAAGGGTAGTCGGCGGTGAAGTTCTTCGGTGAAAACGGTGTTATTGGGTGGAGTATTCAACCACACTTTTGCAAATCGATTATGCAGAGTGTTTTCATCATCGATTGTGTTCGTATGTGGACTGTACGTGTGGATTCTTTCTGGAGAGAGAGAGAGAGAGAGAGAGAGAGAGAGAGAGTATCGGTAGGGGTGGGGGTGGGGGTGGGCCCAATTCTTTCATTTTTAATTTTTAATTAATAAATTATTAAAGAAAATATAATAAAAATACAAAAAAATAAATAAAAGGGCAAAACAGTCTTTTCAAGTCCTCTAGGGACCAAAATCAAAGGAAATTCTTGATTTTTGACCTTCTATGCAAGTTGAAAACTTTTTGGACCTTATCCAAAGTTTTTTGAATACCACAGGGACCAATTTTACAGTTTTGTCTTAAATAAATATTAAATGATATACAGTAGTTGTAGTCGTAAGATCTATATATTATACAAATTAATTTAAAAAAAATTAAATATAAAGATTTAAATTTATAAAAAATAATGAATTATTATAATGAAAATGTTTTTTATCTTTTAAATTTAAATATATAAAAAAAACTAATAAACTTTAATTTTGAGAAATTAAAATTAAAATTAAAATGTAAGTTCATTAATAAAATTGATATCTATTTATTACTATATTTATTGTCATTATTACATTAAAATATTATGTAGAATTTAATAAAATATAACCATTCCTAAAATGACATATGCAAAAATTTTAATTCAAAATAACCATAAAATGACATTTGACAAATTAAATGAGAGTGTGACAGATGGAAAAAAATTTTCATTTATTATAATAGATTATTGTAATTATTAAATTAAAATATTATGTATAATTTAAAAAAAAAACTCATAAAATGACATTCAAAAAAAAAATTAATTCAAAATAACCACAAAATGACATTTGACAAATTAAACGAGAGTATAAAAAGTAACAAAAAAAAATCTTTCATCTAATATAGTAGATGTCACATTTTAATTTGACAGAAAAATTTATAGAAATAAAAAGTGGATAATGACTTAGGAGGGTAATTACCTATTAGCGTTGTTCACATATTGGCAACTTGTTTTTTTTTTGTACCTAATATACCAACTAACTTGTTTTAACCGTTTACATTATAACAATATTACCGGCTAACTCCATTTTAACCGGTAAATGCAATTAATTCATTTAAATGAAAAGGAAAATGAAATACGTGGCTTAATATGTGGCTATTTCACCATTTGTCTGTATTCGACTTCATTTAAACAGGTGTAAAGGTGTATCGATCTAATTTATTTAGGGTTCTTAATTTTAAGGGATAATGACTTAGGAGGGTAATTACCTATTAGCGTTGTTCACATATTGGCAATTTGTTTTTTTTTGTACCTAATATACCAACTAACTTGTTTTAACCGTTTACATTATAACAATATTACCGGTTAACCTCCATTTTAACCGGTAAATGCAATTAATTCATTTAAATGAAAAGGAAAATGAAATACGTGGCTCCAGAAGATTATACGTGGCATGTTACGTGTATATTTACACCTCACTTATTATATAGAGGGTGTTTGTCGTTGAAGCCCTAGATCGACAATGGCTTCTTCATCTGCTTCATCTGCTTCTTCCAAACGAAATGTCGAACTCCAAGCTGACCATCCATGTAAGTGCGACATGCCATCTCGTATGAAGATTTCAAGAACACCCGACAATCCAGGAAGAAAATTTCGAGTTTGTCAAAATTCTTTGGTAAATATGTTTTATTTATTCAACCCGAAACTGAATCTTCTTCTTCATCTTCTCTTCAATTTAATTTTTTTTTTAATTCTTTTAAAGAGTGCAAGAACTCCAAGATGTAATTTCTGGGAATGGCTGGAAGACGATGAGTATCAACTACAGAAGAACAGTGATTTGGGACAAATCTACAACCTAACATTCAAGCTTGGAAATTTGGAAAACGAAATTACTTATTGCAGGAAGAAGTTGGAAGATGAGAAGAACTCTGATTTGGTTTTCAGACAAGAACTAGACAAGGTGAAGTGGAAGTTGTTTACTCATAAAGCTGCATTGTTTGTGTTATTTTTCTTGTATGTTAAACATGTATTTTTTAAAGTTTGATGTGTTCTTTGTATCCTGTTTGATGTACTGTTGTTTGATGTATTCTTCTTTGATGTGTTCTGACTAAATCATGTACTTGATGAAGTTTTGTATGCAATGAAAGTTATGACTAAAGTTTGATGTTTAATACTTGATGTATTAAGACAATAAACATGTAACTTGGGAGTTTGATGTATTAAGATAGTAAACATGTAGTGTATACAAACACATAAATAAACATGTACTTAATTTAGGGATAATGACTTGGGAGGGTAAACATGTACTTAAATTAACATGTACTTAAAGTACCAAAATATTCCCAAACATACAGGACCCAAGATGTTAAAGTATCAAAATATTCCAAAAGATGTGCCAAGTTTGTCCTATTGTGCCAAACGATATTACAAGACCCAAGATTCCAAAACATGCAAAATAAAACAACACATTGAATTCAAATCTCCAGTGGGTGGTCAGTACTGCTTCCTTCCTTCCTCCTTATGTTCTTCCTTATCTGAATCTTTGTGATTCTTTCTGAAGTTTTTCTTGTCCTCTTCCTAACTTGATTTTCTGCATTGTGTTGAATTTCCTGTTCCACATTATCTTGAACTTCAATTTCATGTTCCACTCATCTTCTATGTTAGCATCAACTTCAACTTCTGGTACCAGATCAACTTCAGGAACATCAACTTCAATGTTAGCATCAACTTGAATGTCATCTTGAATCTCCCCTACAAGGTTATCTTGAACGAAAGGAACATCAACTTCAACTTCAGGAACATTAGCTTCCACATCACTTTCACTTTCAAAGTCACTATCACTTTCACTTTCAAACATGACAACATACTTCCAATTCAGCTTCAAGGTCTACTTTACCTGTAAAAGGGAAAAAATTCAGAAATGGCACACAAGTATAATATATTACATAATTTAACACCATACCTTGTTTCTTAGGTTTCTTTTTGTTAGAACCTGAAGTAGATGGTACATCATTTGGTCTTAATGGACATGTTGATCTGTTATGTCATCTTTCCCTACAAATGGTACATCTCATGATCATTCCCTTTTTTGAGACTGTATGCCTTGTTCCCTTAGCTTCTCTCTCAACCTGGTCCCTTTTCCTTTTCATTGTTGGTCTTCCAGGTAGTCTTCTTTTTTTAGGGGGCAATGGTTTGGTGTAATCCACTTCAGGCCACATAACACTACAGTTTAGTGGCCTAATGTTATACCTATAACAACTTGCATACATTGATGTAGTAAATCATTCTGACACATACTCCTCAGGGTCCCTATTAAGGCTTGAAATGGCAGCATATCCATGCACACAGGGATACCCTGCTAACTGCCATGCCCTGCATCCACATTGCCTAGTATTCAGGTCTACAGCATACCCTTCAGTCCCCACCCTCACCTCAAATTGCATATATCCAGAAGGTACCACTTGCCAAAACCTGTCCATAATCATATACAAATTAGAAAATACTAAAAATGACAAACATATAAGCAATAAGAATTTACCTTTGTGTTTGCTTGTGCTTATTCAACTTCAACCTTATGGAAGGACATATGTTTAAATCCCAAGATTGACCCTTGGCCTTGTATATACACAACCTTTCCATTACATAAATCCTGATTTCTTCTAACATGGTAATAAGTGGTTTCTTCCTAACAACTTCAATCACAGAGTTAAAACTTTCAGAAACACCATTTTCATATGCATCACAACTCCTATCAACCTGAAAAAATGATTTACACCATGTTTTAGGGTCCCTTTCCATCAAATGTTCATAAGCTAGTGGCTCCAGCTTCTTGATTTCATGCATATGGTATTCAAATTTTTGTGGAACTGTAGCTCCAGCAGCTCTCCAAAACAGTTTCTTAAATATTTGCCCTTTAAATCTTTTTTGGAAATTAGCACATATGTGCCTAGCACATTGCCCATGCTCTGCATCTGGAACCCTTTCCTTCACAGCTTCAACTAATCCCTATAATCAAAACATAAACAGCATAAGCAAAAACATATTAAGTATGTAAAATAAGTATGGAAAATAACAATAATTGAAGTGTGAACATTACTTTGTGTTGGTCTGATATTATGGTTAGTCCATGCCCAACTCCCATTCCAATGTCATCAATTAGAAGATCAAGAAACCACTTCCATGATTCTTTATTTTCTATTGCAACCACAGCCCATGCAACGGGATATATGTGGTTGTTTGCATCCCTCCCAATGGCTGCAAGCAACTGACCTCTGCATATGCCCTTTAAGAAACAACCATCTACTCCAATTACCCTCCTACAACCCTCCATCCATCCATCCTTCAAACCCTTTAAACACACATAAAACTTTGAGAAGTATGTTTCTCCATCAGGCATCACATCCACCTCCATCTTAACTGTTGATCCAGGATTTGTCCTTTTTAGCTCTTCTCCATAACTCCATGTTTTAGCATAATGCTCTATTAAAGTACCTTCTATCTGCTGAAATGCATATTTCCTAGCATTTCTGCATTGTCCAACACTAGCTATCAGGTTAAACCTTTTACTGACCTTAGCTTTCAATTTCCTAATGCTCATCTTTGGTTTCTGTAATATATCATTCATGAAATGAGTTCCAATCCATTTGTAGCTTACAATGGACCCAAATTTGAAAACTCTTGCACAATTATGCCTATCAATTAATGACTTAATCTGAAAAGACCTCTCATTCTTCATCCAGGTTGCCCACAACCTAAAGGGACAACTCTTACTCTTCTTGTTCTTCTTATATTTACAACATTTTGCCAACAGCTTTTGATGATCATTTTTTTCAAACCATAAGTAATACCCATTCTTGACAGCATAGTTGGTTAGACAAAGCTTCAATTCGAGAGGGTTGGCAAACTTCATACCTAAAACTGGGACCATTTTATCCCATTCTTGCTTCTCATCAAAGTCAGGGAACACAACTTCATCATCTTTATCACTATCTTCATCATCATCAGCATCATTTACTTCTTCTTGATTACTATTGAGAATGGGTTTACCACACAACTTGTTCAAGAATTCATCATCATATGTTTTGTCAAATGTATGCACCTCTTCATCAGGTTCATGCTCACATTCCCTTATATCTGAAATTTGTGACTCTGTATCATCATCTTCTATTACATCAGACAGCTCATCACCTGTTAACAACTCCTTATTGGCCCAGTCAAGAATGGGTTCGTTTTCGTGGTCAATGTACACATTCATCCTTAGCTCCTGTTTATCCATGTAACCATCTTCAATAAACTCAAAATAGTCAGCATCATTGTCGATTCTTCTGATACCCTCTGCCAATCTTTCATGAGTACTACAATAGTACAAGTTCTCACAGCTTCGTCTTGTCAGCTTTGAAACCCACAACACAAATTCTCTATAGTCCATGCCACCAAAATCCACATCACGAACTGACATTCTCATAGGGTCTAAGTACACTAACGGGTTTGGTGCAAACATGTTGTTGAACTGACAATCTATAGTGAGATACTTACCGTTAAATGCTTCCATTGATGTTCAATACATATCGTTAGACGATTTCAAGTCCCAACTTCAGTTCCTACTGCTTCGATCGTCTGCAGTCTGAAAAAAGAAGACTATTTGTTTTTTTAACATCTGCGGGCTACTAAAATAAACTAATTTTTTTAAACTTCAAAGTGATTTTTTAATATTTTTTTGACTTTGTTTTAAATAATTAACGAATCTAGATCAACTTTTATGTATTATTGTATAAAAAATAAAAAAAAATGGTGTGAATTAACGTATATACTTGATAAAAACCAACAACTTTAGTTGCAAAGTTATAACTAAACATTATAATTAGTGATCAAAGAATTTGATACATAAATGAATGAAAATAAACTTCGATTTTTTCAATTAAATCCATTAAAAATGTATCATAAATACTCGAGAAATTGACGATACTGTATTAAATAATATTTTACAAATTTTGGCAAAAAAATATAAGAATATATTATGATTTTTTTTTCATATTTATATAAACAACTTCAACGACTATTATTTTAATAAATCTGTATTTATAAATTTGTCAAAAATATCATGTTTGTATCGTCGAATGTTTTTTTTTAAGTTTTGTAAATTTTTTTCAAATTGTTTATCATTATAAAGTTGGAATAAATATAAATTAAAAACAAACTTAAAAATATAAAGATATATATGTTTTTTAGAGTAGAAGATGTCTGAAGATGTTAGAAAACTCTGGTCCACATCTACACCAAGAAGAGGGCGCGCAGACATTTTTAGGTCTGCAGTTTTTAAAAAAACAAACAGTCTGTGGAGACTAATGTCTGCGTAGCGCAGACAGAAGAGGTCACACAGATCTGCATACAAAAAACAAACACTACCTTACTTAACATTAGAAAATCTTCTTATCATAACGTACAACTCATCAAGTAATTAGGTTTTAAATATCAAATTTAACTTAAGTTTATTACTCTCAAGCTAAAAAATTACGGTAAACATATTTGATCCTTACATGACCCAAGTAATTTTGTATCCAACTCTTTATTTATCTAATTAGCGTTATAACTCCATAAAGGGTATTCTTAATTTGAATATCTATTTACCTATTAAAATCTAGATATCTTTTTACCATTTTATAAGATATCACTTCTTTGTCAAAGGTTTCATGTTATCATGTTATCATGTATTAACTTAAAAGTTACATGAGTTTATCTATAAATAAATAAACGAACATGAATATCTAACAATTTTAAAATTTTAAATTTATAAGAAAAAAATAAAATATTAATTATAAAAATTGAAATGTTTATTTATCTTTTAAATTTAAACTAATAATTTAAATAAATAAACAACTAAAATAGTTGAATTCAATTTAGAAATTTAGAAATTGTAAAAAAAAATTGCATTAATGAATTGGAGATACATTTATTACATTTAAGTATTATATAAAATTTAATAAAATAGAAAAAACCACAAAATTACACATGGATATAACTTAATTTAATTACCACGAAATGATATGTGACATAATGGATAAGAGGATGACAAGTGACAAAAGTATTCTCATTTATTAGAGAACTAAGCGAATCCCCGCGCGTTGCGCGAAAATAGAATTATATAGTTAAAATAATAAATTTTACCAAATTATTATTTAATATTTCTACCTTGAAACAAAATGTTAGTAGTAAAGCAAACATATAGTTAACATATTAGTTTTATTAAACATTATAGTTTAACTTTTAATTCATTGTGATATATATAATTATTTGATGATTTTATAAACCGTTTAAAATTGTGTAAATTATATATCAAATAAATGATAATATAACGGGTAACAAAACGTATGAACAAAAATATGAACTGCAACTTTTACTAACATAAAAATAGAAAAACATTTATTATAACATTTGTATTAAAAAAGATATATATACAACGAATAATAAAAAATATGAAAAATAAACACTATAACTTTTAATAACATAAAAACACTAAAACATCTATTATAACATTTATATTAACTATTCATATTAAATCATAAATCTCTTCAAATACATTAATGTTTTTAATGAGCAAAACTTTACAACTTTATAAAAGAAAAGAAAAATAAAAAATTATTAGTGATTACTAATTAATAATCATAAGTTAAAAACTCTTGAGTTTTAACTAATAAATATACATAAATTAGAAAACTCTTGAGTTGTAGTGTGAGTTTCAAATGAATGCGGTACTTGGAAATGTATATTTATTATTATTATTATTATTATTATTATTATTATTATTATTATTATTATTATTATTATATTCTTCTAAATAATTGGTTTTGATTCATCATTTTAATCCCTTCAATTATTAAACATAAAGATATTTAATTATAAATTTATAACATGCATAGATGCATATACATGTTAAACAAATCACATAATATATATATATATATATATATATATATATATATATATATATATATATATATATATATTCGTAAATGTCATATGTAACTCTTGTGGTAGTAATATGGATAAATTATTTTCATATGAAGAATATATCATGATAAGTCTATCATAATTACATATCAAATGTTCAAAATTATGTTATCTTTTAAATATTGTCTTTTGAATATGTTGTGTAGGATAACCCAACAAAAAAATAATAGAAAATAAACATAATCAAAATAGAAAAACTACAAGCAAATAAATAAGAGTATTGGGTGGTTGAATATATAAATAAAGATGTTACATAAACATACATTTAAATCAAAAGAAAAAACCAACATTCATCAACTTTGCTCAAACAAAAAAACCTATATCCATTTTATGAATATTGTTTCTTCATTTAACACCATTCAACCATAGAAACTTGATGACAATTTTTCACTAACCTGCAATCAAAATATTTTTCTTGAAAAAGAAGAATCAGAAAAATATTCCAAGCAAAACATTGATCTTTGGAGAGTCACATTCAAGATTGAGTAATACACACAAATCACATATAAAGATTAAATGAGAAACTGAATATAAAGAAAGAATAGAAAAGCATCATTTGTTTTGGTTGAAAGAAAAAATCATATTATAATTATCATCGATGCGACATAACCCATTTCTTCAAATCATCATATTTTGATCGTGAATACTTCAACTATATGAAAACTTTTGAAACGCAATATCTTCAAATCCTTCTTACATGTAAGATTTTATATAACACAAAAGACACAAAAGATTGACTTTTTTATAGTAAACTTTTCACTAAATGCTAATTAAACATAATATAAGTTATAAAACTTTTGAGTGTTAAATCATAATTAAGAAAACTTTTGAGTTGCATTAGTTAAAAAATGGGGTTTCAAATGAATGTGGTTTGAGAAAGTTAAAAAAGGGGGTTTCAAATGCATGAGATTCAAGAAAAAATGTTACATTTATAAGTATGTATGATATTTTCTTTTAATTTACATGCGATGATATAATAAACAACAAAAACAACATAACTGAATATCATATCGATTTGAACAGTTTGGCTTAAATTAAAACATAAATTGATTACAAATGTAAGGGGAGCAAGAGCTGACTTTTAAAAAGTGTAGAACAAGAATATCGATTATCAAAAATCCTGAAAAAGAATCAAATGTAATACAACCGATTTAATCTAATCAAATTTAATAAATCTTGGGTTTTCATCCCCGTCAAAAAGATGCTTTATTTAAGATAAAAAAAAGTAATTTGCTAGTATTTTGCTTTGTATTTTAATAGGAGAATCGAGTAGACGGTGACATTTTACTCTATGGGTGTGTTTGACACGAAGTTTCTGAAAGTATTTGGGAGCTTCTAGCTTTTAGCTTTTGACAAAACGCTCTAGTTTAAACAAAAAGCTTCGTTTAACAGTACGAGCGTTTAACTTTTAGTTTAAACAAAATGCTCCAGATCAAAAAGCTACTTCATGTAGGGCGTGTTCGGCAAAATTAACTGGTAGTGGGTAACTTGTAGCGGGTAGTGGGTAACTTGTAGCTTGTAGCGTTTTGTTAAACGTTGCATGAAGTAACATTTGGATTTGGAGCGTTTTGTTTAAACTAAACGCTAGAAGTTTGTAGAGTTGAACGAGACTTTTTGTTCAAAATGGAGGCTACAAGCTCTCAAACGCTCCGTGGCAAACACACCCATAGCGTTTAACAAAACACTACTGAGCTTTTGAAATCAATTTCCATAATTATCCTTAAAAACAAATTTATATATTTATTTAATTTTAATCGATTGTCATTTTATGTAATTTTATATATTTCAAAAGCTTTTAACTACTTTTGTTAAACACGCATATAACAAATAAAAACTACCCGCCACCTGCTGCCCGCTAACAACTACTTTTGCCAAACACGCTCTATCTAATTTTCATGAAATTGATATGGACTAAAAGGTAAAGACGTGGAAGTACAAGGGGTTAAAGTGAAACTGCTAACCTGCAAATATCAAAAGAAATTGGGAGAGGATGGATTTAGTAGAACCCTAGCAGGCGACGGATACGAAGTGTAGACGATGAAGATCTGAGAAGAAGAACCGTCAAATCCAACTCATGGCGGTTTCAATCAAGCATGCAATCATATCCTTTCGCAACATCTATTCATTGATTTGAACATCTCACCCAGTTTCTCACTTTGCAGCTTCTTCATATTTCTTGAGAGGTATTCGTGATCTGCGTCCAGACGTTTCCAGTTCGTCGGCGATTGGTTTTCTATTCGAATCCCGCATATCATTTGCTAAAGCATGGAAGAAATGTAATTCTCTATCTTATTCTTCTAATCTACCTTGAATATGAAAACCCCTAACACGCATTTAAAAAGATACATATTTTTTTTCTCCAAGGAATAACACCCTGGAAAACGTGGGACAAATCAAAGTGTTCCACTTGTCCTTCTGACGATAGATACGGTTATCATAATATCAAAAGATTCCCCTATAGATAATGAGGGGATGAGGCAAAAATACGTGACGGAGGATCCTCCAATATAGATCCGCTACGTCGCACCTCACGAAGGAATGCTCAACAAAATTAGTTGAGGGGCACACACCTCTCAAACATGTATAAAAGGATCCTTCTTCCTCACGAAGAAGGGGAGAACTCTTTTTCCTGTGATTTACTCTTACTTCTCTCAGATCTCGTTCTAACTTGATCGTCGGAGCTTCGTCCCGGGAATTCCTCCCGAACGTCAACTAACGATCATCTTTCTCTTTCGCACTGTGATATCAGGATAATAATTCTCCATAGAACCCATCAACGAACTCAATCAAACCATCTCCGAAATATCACAATAGATGGAAAAATACAAATGGGCCAAACTAGGGATGAGATTTAGAACCGGAAAACCAGACCGGAACTGGAATCGGACCGAAAACGGAACCGTTAGAACCGAAATATGTAGAAGCGAGTCCGGTTCCGGGTTTAACAATTGGCTTTATCCGGGTTCCGGGTAATCCGGGTTTGGGTCCATCGAGTCCGGGTAAACCGGGTCTAAAAACCGGAACCGATTTTTGGCACCGGAACCACTTTTAGGGCCGAAACCGGTTTTTGTGAAATGTTTAAAAGATGCATATCTTATTCGTTTCAACTCCAATTGACATACGATTTTTTCCAACATGTAGTTTAGAGTTAATACATGGTTTTAGACTATAAATTTGTCATTTTTAGTTTTATATTCATTGACTTACAGTCCTCCAAAGTCGAGATATCAAAGCTGAAAGTTTTTAGGTTTTTAGTTTTTTGTATTCGGTGAAGGTTTTAAAACATGCATATCTAATTCGTCTGAAGTCGGATTGACATGTGATTTTTTCCAACTTCTAGTTTACAGTTTGTACATGAGTTTAGACTATAATTTTGTCATTTTTGGTTTAACATTCAATGATTTACAGTCCTCCGAAGTCGGGATATAAAAAGTGAAAATTTTCAACTTTTCAGCTATTTGTTTTTGTACTTTGTATTATGTGAAAATATTAACACAAGCATATCTCATTCGTTTAAAGTCGGATTGACATGCGGGTTTTTCCAGAGTGTATTTTAGAGTTTGTACATGATTTTTTACTATAATTTTGTTAATTTTGGTTTCGTATTCAATGAGTTACAGTCCCCCAAAGTCGGGATATCAATATGAAAATTTTCAAAGTTCAACCCACTAAGTAGTAAGTAATTACCAAAAAATTCCAGTTTTCCCGGGTTTTCCGGTTCTAAACCCACTTTACCCGGAACCATACCCGGAACCGAACCGGAACCGGTTCCTATATACCGGTCCGGTTTTCAGTTCTATAAAATCTCGTTAACCGGTTCCGGGTTTTTCGGGTCCGGGTCCATCCGGACCGGGTTTGGACCCACTTTCATCCCTAGGCCAAACCTCACTTGGGAAACAGAGAGTGACATGTTGAGTCGCCATCCACATCTATTTGCTGATGCATGATTTCAGGATGGAATCATCCTAAGGAGGAGAGAATTGTAACGCCTGTGTTTCTAGGTTATGCCTTAGTGTAATGATGTAATAGTTAGGGTCAACAATTGTAACATATTTTGAAGTAATAAAGAGGAATTACTTGAATTGTAGCACCTGGTTCCCGGTACGTACTCCTTGTAATTAACATTTTTAAAATAATGCATTTTTGCCTTGGACTCGGCGAGTTGATGGACCAACTCGTCGAGTAGGAGCGGGATAAGACGCGGGGACTGAACTTTGGACTCGGCGAGTTGGTTTTCGGACTTGGCGAGTAGACCCTGTTTGGGAAAAAACCCTAATCCGGGTGTTTTCACCCTATTTAAACGCTCTATCTTGGCCTCCTTTGTCCCTAACACTTCCAGAGAGCTGAAGAGCGAAACCCTAGCCCCAATTTTGTTCTTGAGAGTGATTTTGGCTTTGTGAAGAAGGTTTGGAGCTTAGAAGAAGAAGAAAGAGGTTGTAGTGTGCAAGGAGGGGAGGTAGATCCGGAATCTACACTGCAAGAGGCTTCCATTCAGGTAGAAAAGCCCCTACCTTGATCACTAGTTCTTTAGATTCCCTTTTTTCCCTAAAATGGTGGTTTTCAAGCCCTAAAACACCAAACTCCGTGTGTTTGTGCTTAATGTTCCGAACGGACTTCAGATCTAGAAATTATGGACGTATTAGAAGTATAAAGTTTTTGTGGTTGGAGTGATTGAGGTCCCCATTAGGTGTATGACTTCATAAAAAGCTTGGATTTGCCTTTTGGAGCTTGTAGGGCCATGCATGCACGTAAAGTTTGCAACTTTACGTGATAAGCATGCCTTAGGAACATAGATCTATGGTTTTGAAGCGTTGCTATAACACCCAAAGTTTTGAAGGCCAGGAAAGGAAAGAAAACCTTAATGTTAAGGGGCGACTCAGCGAGTCCAAGGAGGAACTCGGCGAGTCCGAGCGGGATCCGGGTCGAGGAATAAGTGACTGACTCGGCGAGTCGGCCAAGGTGACTCGGCGAGTCTGGTCTGTGCGTGGAAAACCCTAAATTCGGGACTTGGAGCCTATATAAACGTCTTAATCTCCTTCCTAGGGTTCCTTACTGCCTCTTAAGCCCTGGATATCAAACCCTAGCCGCCATATCCTCTATTTGAGCCATTTATTGCCTTCAAGAGTGCATTAAGCTTGGAGAAAGAAGAAGAATCTTGAGAGTGCAAGAAGGGGGCTGTAGATCCGGGATTAGGAAGACATTTCTGAGCTTTTGGAGGTATAAACTAGTTCCTGGACCCTTTTTGCATCTAGATTTATGTGTGGTTGTTGGCTCTTTAGCCATAATGATATTATCTTGAGTTAGGAGCCGGATCTGGAGTTGCTACTTCAGATCCAAGTGTGTTATGGACTGGAGAAGCATAAAGTATCAGCCCTTGAGTCGATTTTGAAGCCTCTTGGCCTTAAACCCTAGTTTATCGTGCTTTTTGCCTAGATCTCCCTCTCTACACGTAAAGTTTGCAACTTTACGTGGGGGATAGGCTTGGGAAGGGTAGATCTACAGTTTGGAGTCCATGCATGACTCGAAAGTCCTCTGCATGTATGTAGATCTGAACGGACTCGGCGAGTCCTTCGAGTGGACTCGGCGAGTAGCTTGAAGATGAGGAGGAACTCGACGAGTGGGATGAACAGCTCGTCGAGTCGGATGAAGATGGGCATGAACTCGACGAGTTGGATGAACAACTCGGCAAGTTGGATGAAGATTGCCTTGTGCTCGGCGAGTCTGCTCTTGGACTCGACGAGTCAGTTTGCGTAGCCCCAAACCCTTCGAGTTGAGATTCGAATCAGTGAGTCGGGTGGAGACTCAGCGAGTTGGTCAGGTCAGGACTCGGAAATCGTGGGACTCGGTGAGTCATGTCGCGAATGGAAGGACCCTGAGTATGTGAACTCGACGAGTCAGTAAGTGGACTCGGCGAGTAGGGTTGACCTGGAAGGGTTGACTTTGACTAGGACTTTGACTTGACCAGAGTTGACTTGGTTGTCTGTCAGGGGTCAGTTTGGCTCAGTGTTGTATTGATATTGGTAGCTCGGGGAGCTAGTGGAGCAGCAGTTCGGAGTCCGTGTTCAGGTAGCGGTCAAAGGGATTAGCAGCAGCAGTATCAGGTGAGTTTCCCATTATATGAATGGGTATACGGCCACAATGCCGGCCCATGTAGTTATGAGTAGAAGACCCGGGGTTAGCCCTAGGCACAGTATGCTAGTATGATACTCGGGACGAGGTTCAATGATAGAGGGTGGGTGCCCAAGGAATGGTTTATGTGATAGTTTATACTTGTTGTCTGTGTGATACTTGTATGTGCCTGGTAGGGAGGTGAGTGTGGGCGAGGTCCCGTATCTCACCAATAACAGAGTGTGGATGGTGTTCCACATCTCAGTAGCAGCAGAGCAGGGGCGAGGCCCAAGTCAGGAAAGGAGTGAGTGTGGGCTGGGCCTGTATCTCACTACCAGTAGGAGCATGGACGGGGTTCCATGACTCATCAGTAGCAGGTCAGGGGCGGGGCCCAGAGATAGGCGAGGCCTTAGGACAAGATCCGTTAGTATGTGTTTAGCTTATGTGAGATGTTTATGTGCTATTATATGTTAGTGGGCGAGGCCCTGTGACAGGCAAGGCCTACGTGAAACAAATCTGTATCCGAGCGGGGCTCGAAGCCAGGCGGGGCCTGGAGCGGCAGGGATGTTGTAGCGAGCGAGGCTCGAGGTAGGGGGCGAGGCCCAGGATAGCGGGCGCGGCCCAGTATGTGCAGTATGTGGTTATGCATGGTATGTGGTAGGGTGGGGAACTCACTAAGCTTCGTGCTTACGGTTTTCAATTTTGGTTTTAGGTACTTCTGGTAGCGGATGATGGAGCTCGGGATGATCGCATGGCACACACCATAGCTTAGACAGCCTGGGAATGTTTACTCTGATAACGAATATGTATTTTGGAAACTAATACTTTGTTTATGATGGAAAACGATGAATTTGCTTAATGTAATGTTTTATTAAATGAAATTTTTAGTCTTGAATTTTGGGACGTTACAAGTTGGTATCAGAGCCTTGGTTTGAGGGATTCGGGCATACTCTCGGGTGTGCTTGAACTCAAACTGAGGGGTCGGATAAAAAGTTTCCAAAAAAAAAAATGAAAAGACAGTTTTGTAAAAATAATTTTTGAGAACGAAAGACAGTTTTTGAAAAGCAAAAAGAATTCAGAAAGAGAAAAATTGTGAAAAGAGAAAAAGGGGTGTGGTGCATGCAATCAGCCGAGCTCAAGTAAGTACCCCAAAATACCCATGCCAGTTTATGTTATGATTATCAGTTGGTAGAACAGCATGCTAGAATAGGACTAAGGATCTAGGGATGATGCCTTATGTGCCTGTTATTTGTGCTTTTGAGCTGCATGATAATTAGACAGTAGTAGGATAGCCTGTTTAGGTTACGCCTGAGTTTATGAGTTTGTGTTGCATGCTAGTTCAGATTCTTGCTATGTGGATATGATTGCTTGAGTATGTTATGGTTAGATTTTCCCTTGTCCGAATGCTGCTTGCTTTGTGCATTGTGGGATTTTGAGTGATGGGAGTTAGCCATTGGGTGGATACGACACGCCACATGTGATCAAGGTTGAATAATCTCAGAGTGTTGGATTTGGTCCTATTGTGCAGCTCTTGTTTGAGTCCAACCGTTGTAGGAACGAGTCTTTTACTTGAAGGATTATCTGAGCCTCGTCACATGTGACGGTATCCAGGCGATGACTAGTTGGCATCACAAGGAGACCTTCAGCAGCTGAGGACTGGTTTAGGTTGAGTCAGAGGTTCCCTAGGGTAAGCCTAGGATGAGGTAGTGCTGGGAGCAGTAGAAGTGGTTAAGGGACCTAGTGGAGTCGAAGCAATTCCTGAGGAAAGTACGGATAGATGTGGAAGGTAGTATGGGCCCGTACTACTGAAAGCAGAGGATCCGTACTCGATTCGGGAAAGGCCGAGACAAGATCGGGAACCTGGTGGGGTATGGTTGGTCTCGCATCAGTGATGAGTATTCTGATAGTGGTTGTGTTATATGTTTCAGCATGGTGATGTTGAGAGAGAGACCAGCGGGCGGATCAGGCACCGGAGAGGGATCGGGCTCGAGTTCAGGGGTCGAGCAGCTCGAGGAGTGGATGAGAGAGTTGATATCAGCTAAGGTTACGCACAGTATTCTAGCTCAGACTCCTGTGATCTTTGGCACGGTCAAGGAGGGTATACTGGAGATCTTGGATGAGAGGCTGGGAGCCTTCCATACCGAGATGATGGCTTTGTTGGGAGCGCGTACCTTGACATTTCGAGAGTTCAGGGCTTGCGGGGCACCAGATTATCAAGGGGCTAGGGCCCCCATTGCTAGCAGCATATGGTTGGCTGATGTTGCCAACGCTTTTCGTACGAGCAAGTGTCCCGAGGGGGACAAGGTTAGACTCGCCTTTTGTCTTCTGAAGGACAGAGCAAGGGATTGGTGGGAGGAGATTGGTCATCCTTTGGGGGATGATGTCGCGTTGGACGCGATGACTTGGAGCGATTTCTCGGCCAGGTTCAGAGCGGAGTTTTCGCCGATTATTGAGGTGCAGCAGCTGGCACGAGAGTTTCAGGATTTGACGCAAACTACTGAGACTGTGGCGGAGATCACCGCCAAGTTCAGGGAGAGGGCTCTTCTTGTACCGCAGTATGTCGCGGATGAGGAGATGAAGAAGGCTCGGTACCATGAGATGTTGAGGGATGAGATCAAGGAGTTCGTGAGCAGATCCAGCTGTAAGACGCTGGAAGATATGATTTCTCGGGCTAGAGAAAGGGAAATTGATTTGGAGCAAATCCGGAAGAGGAAGCCGTATGAGGTTCAGGTAGCTGCGGGTTCGGGCAAAAGGCCCAAGGGATCGGATTTGAGATCGAGGGATCATCAGGACCGCAGTCGGTGCGGAAAGTTTGGCAGGGCGCACGGGGGCGCGTGCAGGAGTGGTAGCGGTGGTGAGTCTGGCTGTTTCAAGTGCGGTCGGACTGGTTATTTCAGCAGGGATTGTACTGTTACCGCCTCGCAGGGATCAGACTTGATATGTTTTCACTGCAACCAGCGGGGCCACAAGAAGGCCCAGTGTCCCAGTTTGTTTTCAGCAGGACGGGTGATGGCACCCGCCCCTGTAACTTTGAGGATCACGGATGGCCGTCAGGGTCGGGTAGAGGCACCTGCGGCAGGGAGCAAGGCTTTTCAGATGACGACCTTGGAGACGCGAGCAACGTCGGATGTTGCAGGTATGTAATTTCCCATTTTCAGTTCTTTTTTTGTGCATGATTTTATTGTTATGGTTCTGCATCATTATCGGTAAAAGTATTTTATTTTGAGTGGTTGATTGTGATCGAGTATATGCCATCTGCATGCCCTGGATGTTGGTATGGTAGTTAGGGGATGTGCTCTATTGGAGAAGGTTTTGGAGGATGCAGTAGTTGTAGCATGCTTGGGAGAGATTTGGTACGTCTTGCTAGTTCGGAATGGTACAGTGATTGTGATGGATTGGCTAAATCCCTAGCTATGGCGGGCTTGGGTTCCTCAGTAGATGGGTTATGGAATGGTAGCATAGATCGGGATCTCTTTTGAGTATTGATCAGCAAGGGGTAAGCAGGATCGAAGTGGGGGAGAATCCTCCGGGTGTGCCAGAGAGGAGCACGCAGGCCTAGAATGAGTACGTGACCTCCGAGAAGGAAGAGAAGTAGTTCAGCGTTTCATGGATTGAGGATTTCAGGGTTGGGAGTTTGAGAAGCTCCCCATCAGCTAGTGCGTGTGATGGTAATGGTTAGTTTATGGTTGAGAATTCAGGTTGTGGATCGACCGAAGGACTCGAGGGAGTCGGAATGAGGATCTTGAGAGCTAATGGCACATGGGTGCCTTCATACTAGCAGTCAGCAATGGGTGGTGATGTAAGACTATGGGTAAGTCGTAGCATTCCTTAGTAGTTTTGTTAGCGGAGTTGGGGCGAGGCCCTTATCTCCTAGTGATCAGATAGGGATCAGGAATGGGTAGTGGATGAGAATGATATGGAGTTTGCCTGTATAGCCCTAGAGAGGTGAGACCTTGGGAAAGGCCGCTCCAGGATATAGTTGGGTGAGACCCGTGAGCGAGGCCCGTATGAGATTAGCAGTGTAGATGAGACCTGGGAGCAGGGTTGCTCAGTAGTATGGTTGGGTGAGACCCGTGGGCGAGGCCCGAGCGAGAGTGATTAGACTAGTGGGAATAGAAGGATAGAGGCGGGTGGGACCCGTGGGCGAGGCCCGTGAGTTTTAGCAGCACAGGTGGGACCAGGTAGGGACCTTAGTGTCAAGTTAGGGGATCGAGAATCCCAGGTTTGTAGTGCCTGAATGGCAGAGTAGATTGAGCAGTTATAGGTGATCGAAGTCCTTTGGAAGTCACTGGGAGCGACTAGCGGTGGTGTTAGCTCCCAGTGACTTCCTGGACCTTTTTTGCATCTAGATTTATGTGTGGTTGTTGGCTCTTTAGCCATAATGATATTATCTTGAGTTAGGAGCCGGATCTGGAGTTGCTACTTCAGATCCAAGTGTGTTATGGACTGGAGAAGCATAAAGTATCAGCTCTTGAGTCGATTTTGAAGCCCCTTGGCCTTAAACCCTAGTTTATGGTGCTTTTTGCCTAGATCTCCCTCTCTACACGTAAAGTTTGCAACTTTACGTGGGGGATAGGCTTGGGAAGGGTAGATCTACAGTTTGGAGTCCATGCATGACTCGAAAGTCCTCTGCATGTATGTAGATCTGAATGGACTCGACGAGTAGCTTGAAGATGAGGAGGAACTCGACGAGTGGGATGAACAGCTCGTCGAGTCGGATGAAGATGGGCATGAACTCGATGAGTTGGATGAACAACTCGGCAAGTTGGATGAAGATTGCCTTGTGCTCGGCGAGTCTGCTCTTGGACTCGACGAGTCAGGTCGCGTAGCCCCAAACCCTTCGATTTGAGATTCGAATCAGTGAGTCGGGTGGAGACTCAGCGAGTTGGTCAGGTCAGGACTCAGAAATCGTGGGACTCGGCGAGTCATGGACTGACTCGGCGAGTCATGTCGCGAATGGAAGGACCCTGAGTATGTGAACTCGGCGAGTCAGTAAGTGGACTCGGCGAGTAGGGTTGACCTGGAAGGGTTGACTTTGACTAGGACTTTGACTTGACCAGAGTTGACTTGGTTGTCTGTCAGGGGTTAGTTTGGCTCAGTGTTGTATTGATATTGGTAGCTCGGGGAGCTAGTGGAGCAGCAGTTCGGAGTTCGTGGTCAGGTAGCGGTCAAAGAGATTAGCAGCAGCAGTTCAGCAGTATCAAGTGAGTTTCCCATTGTATGAATGGGTCTACGGCCACAATGTCGGCCCATGTAGTTATGAGTAGAAGACCCGGGGTTAGCTCTAGGCACAGTATGCTAGTATGATACTCGGGACGAGGTTCAATGATAGAGGGCGGGTGCCCAAGGAATGGTTTATGTGATAGTTTATACTTGTTGTCTGTGTGATACTTGTATGTGCCTGGTAGGGAGGTGAGTGTGGGCGAGGTCCCGTATCTCACCAATAACAGAGGGTGGATGGTGTTCCATATCTCGGTAGCAGCAGAGCAGGGGCGAGGCCCAAGTCAGGAAAGGAGTGAGTGTGGGTTGGGCCTGTATCTCACTACCAGTAGGAGCATGGACGGGGTTCCGTGACTCATCAGTAGCAGGTCAGGGGCGGGGCCCAGAGATAGGCGAGGCCTTAGGACAAGATCTGTTAGTATGTGTTTAGCTTATGTGAGATGTTTATGTGCTATTATATGTTAGTGGGTGAGGCCCTGTGACAGGCGAGGCCTACGTGAAACATATCTGTATCCGAGCGGGGCTCGAAGCCAGGGGGCCCTGGAGCGGCGGGGCCGTTGTAGCGGGCGACGCCCGAGGTAGGGGGCGAGTCCCAGGATAGCGGGCGCGACCCAGTATGTGCAGTATGTGGTTATGCATGGTATGTGGTAGGGTGGGGAACTCACTAAGCTTCGTGCTTACGGTTTTCAGTTTTGGTTTCAGGTACTTCCGGTAGCGGATGATGGAGCTCGGGATGATCGCATGGCACACACCATAGCTTAGACAGCCTGGGAATGTTTACTCTGATAACGAATATGTATTTTGGAAACTAATACTTTGTTTATGATGGAAAACGATGAATTTGCTTAATGTAATGTTTTATTAAATGAAATTTTTAGTCTTGAATTTTGGGACGTTACAGTTGCATGTCTCAGATTTGGTCTATATGGGAAATGGGTCAAGGGACTCGGCGAGTTCTATGAAGATGGCCTTAGACTCGGCGAGTTGGATGAACAACTCGGCGAGTCCTATGAAGATTGCCTGGTACTCGACGAGTTGTTCTTCAAACTCGGCAAGTCCGATGAACTGTTACCGAGTGAGAGGGGTTTAAGTGTTGGAGGTCCAACCCTTCGTATATGCACGCGGAATTAGCAATTTAGTGTGTAGCAATAGTCCCAGAAACGCAAATCCTCAAAAAAAAAAAAAGATGCTCTGGTGAGGATTTGGAAGCGAGCAGGAGATCTGCTCGTGGGGACTCGGCGAGTTGTTCTTGGACTCGGCGAGTCGGGTCGCGAGTCGGTTCAATCGTCCCAAGTAGTGAGTTAAGGGTGACTCAGTGAGTGGGAGTGAGTGGGAAGAAGGACTTGTCGATTAGGACCGGGTTAGTAGGAAAAGGACTCGGCGAGTCTATGCCATGACTCGGCGAGTCCAGTCAACTAGAAGTTGACTTTGACCAAGGAGTTGACCTTGGACCAGGGGAGGGTCAGTCATTTG
Organism: Lactuca serriola; assembly: GCF_051521515.1. Lineage (NCBI taxonomy): Eukaryota > Viridiplantae > Streptophyta > Magnoliopsida > Asterales > Asteraceae > Lactuca > Lactuca serriola. The sequence goes on from NC_136411.1 coordinate 396,837,831, forward strand.
ACCTAAGGGTATTTATGAGTGTCTAATCTATGTTCATGATTTATAGCCGGAGGATTACCGGTTCAGCAGTCAGGCGCTCAGCAAGCAGACTTTCAGCAGCTACTTTCGAGGAGAGTTACCTTCCAGTAGCAGTGGGTCTACGGCCACAATGTCGGCCCACCAGTAGGAGTTGTATGATTAGATGTTTGTCTCTGTGATATTCATCTAGGGTTGCTACTACACGTGTTATGTTTATGTGCTAGTATGATATGATGCTATGTGCTAGTGACAGTAGGGGAGATAGTCCCCGGTTTACCGGTCGATAGGGCCGAAGGGGCAGTCATGCCCAGCCATGCTAGATAGATTATGTGATATGTGTTATATGGTAGTAGGGGGTAAAATAGTCCCCAACATCCGGTCGAGAGGAACGAAGGGGAGACCAACACCCAGATATGCTAGTTAGTATCCGGTCGAGAGGACCGAAGGGGAGGCCATTACCCAGATATGCTAGCTAATATCCGGTCGAGAGGACCGAAGGGGTAGGTCGGGCACCCAGATATGCCTGACAATATATGTTTGATATGTGGTTTTATGGTATGTGGTACTGTGGGGGAACTCACTAAGCTTCGTTCTTACGGTTTTTAGTTGTTATTTCAGGTACCTCTTCAGCCAAGGGGAAGGAGCTGGCGCGGTAGCGGCATATCACACACACGCTCTTGTTTTTCCGCACTATGATACATTCTGGGATTTGTACTTTGATATTATTATGATTTACGTTTTGGTTTACAGACACGAGACATGTTTTATTAAATGATATGGTCGAATGATATTTTGCTACAAACGTTTGCAAATCACTTAATTAAAAATGAATTTTTTGGGCCGTATTTTGGGGCGTTACATGAATATTATGTGAATTATGTGAATTTATGTGCATTATACTTATTTATAATATATAATAAATTAAGAATGAAAATAAGCGTCAAAAATAAAATAATAGGTAAACCCATTATCTATGCATAAAGTCATAGTGGTCGTGACAATGATTCCGAAGATATAAAGAACGCCGAGATCCGAGTTATAACGAAGAAGTTATGACCTGTCGAAGTTTCACAACAAAACCGACACGACGTCGTGTGACGTAAAAAACGAGTTTATGATAAAGTACTTTTTAGCCTAAACGAAAGTCGTAGTATACGTTAAACCAAGAGTGTGCATAAAAAGAACGTCCAAATCTGACTTCGTATGAGGAAGTTATGATTTTTCTAAGATTTGACATAACAATATGCAGTCCGGAATTCGAATATTAGATCGACCGATTTTTAGCTGAAACAACCGAAACGAGAATCGAAGATCTCTGTAAAGCCATGTTTATTTATTAAATTAATTAATTAATTAATAAACGAATTGAAGCCCTAAAAAAAATAATTATATAGCAAGGTGATGGTCTCGAGGAGTTAACTGTCATAATTTTAGAAGGCGGGGATTAAAGTGTAAAATTTGGACTTAAATTGTAAGTAATATTGAAGACAGGGGCTGCTTGGTAACATTTACGACTCAATATGAAAGGAATTATGGAAGCAAGGGATAAAATGTAAATTCCGGATTTATATTGTGAAGATTTATGGAATCAGGGGTTAAAAAGGTAAATCTTGGGTCTGTTTTGAAAGAAAATGGGGAAAGAGGGACTGTTTGTGTAATCATGGGGGGAAGTTTGGATGATGCGGGATATATAAACCCGCTATACGTTGAAACCCTAAACCTAAGGAGCAGCCGTCGGGTGATCTTCCAGCCGCCAACCTCGTGTCCAGCCGCCATTGTCGTCGGAGTCGGGAACCACCGGTTGAAGCGCTGCTATCTCCGTTCCGCTACCGGTGAGGGAGAGAGGTCGATGACCGTTGCCGCCGAACCTCTACCCTTCTTCTTCTCCTTCTGTTCTGTCCCCGTTCGTATTCGTTCATAGTGGTCGTTGGCACCTCAACTGCCCTTGCTCCTGGCATAACTTCGCCGCCGTCGTTCGCCACTGCTATCGTCGTCGTTCCATGCGATGGTTCTACTATGTTTTGGGTGCCACCGCCACAGCGAGGGTAGCTCTTTCGGGTGGCTTCTTTGTGTTGTATCTCATGCAGTGGGTGTATCGACTTTAAGCCGTGTGTGGGAGATATTGGCTGGAAAACGCATGAAGACCACCATGGCAGCCAACCATGGTGGCTGTCGTCATCAACACCGCCGTAGAGCGGCTGTCATCGCCGCCTTTCCTTTCCTGCTGCCTCAAGATTGCCAATGGGGTGCGTTTTTGTGTTCAAAGTGGGTTGTGTGTGCTAGGTGTTGCTGCTATAAGACGAGAGGTGTATGTGAGTGGGTTTAATTAGTCGGAAAAGCCGCCACCACCACCATGAGGTGGTGGCTGCCACCATCTACCACCGCCGGCCACCACAAGATGGTTATGCGTGTGTATGTATGTTGTATTAGTGTTTTTGTTCTTTGGGGTTTCGTATTGTACGTTGTAACAAATGGAATAATGAGAAAGGAATTCGAAACCACCACCGTGAGGTGGTGGCTGCCGCCTCCTGCCGCCACCGGCCGCCGTGTCGGGTGGCGGTGTGCTTTGATGGTGTTTGGACTCGTTTGGATGATTGTACAAGGGACCAAGAAACCCTAATGGGCCCAATGAGGCTTAATGGGCTTAATGAACCCTAATGGGCCCAATAATGCTTAATGGACCCAAAAGCCCAAACATGTGACTAATGGGTGTAATAAACCCTAATTGGCCTAAGGAAAACCCTAATGGGCTTAATGATATTTTAGTGGGCTTAATAGGCCCAATAAAGCCCTAATTGATCTAAAAGCCCAACAAATTAATTAATGGACTAGTATTGGGTTGGAAACCTTATTTAGGGTTTGGAAAACCCTAATGCCAATGAAACCCTAACTTTAAGAATTAATCGGGACACACACACAAGAATTATTGAATAACTTGAGATATTAAATAATAAACTTTGGCAAAGATTAATCTAAGCGATAATGGACTTAATGGATTAAGTCCTTAATGGGTTAAGTAGGAAACTTAACCCTAATCATCATTTTATGTGAAACCATAATTTCACTTGGGTTTATTGTTGGGCCTTTCTATTGGGCCTTGATGATTGGGTTATTAAATGGGCTATCCTAGATCAAGCAAATGGTCTAGAGTAATTTGATGGGCCTAGGGTAAGGCCCATGTAAGGGGATTGGGCCCAATTTGGAAAATTTGGCCATAGTTTGGGCCTTAATGATTATATGATGTTGGGCCTTAGAATGAGACCATGTATAGGCCTAGGCCCAATTTGGAAAATTAGGCCATGTGTTGGGCTTTGATTCCTAGTTGACTTTGGGCCTAAGGATTGGGCCTTGGGCTTGAATAAGCCAAGTTAGGGGTAATGTAGTAATTACCCAAAGAATATACTTATGGTTATGTATTGGGACCCAATTATTAATTGGGTGTTATTTTGGTGTTGACAGTTCGGGAATCTGTCAGCCAACAGCTGGGGTTGAGTCTGCGGGACTTCAGCAAGTGTAGGATTGTGTCTTCGGGACTTTGGCAGTGTGATGTGAGTTACCTTCCAGTAGCGGTGGGTCTACGGCCACAATGCCGGCCCACCAGTAGGAGTTGTTGTTAGATGATTGTCTTTGTGATAATTGTCTTTGTTTGCTACTACATGTTATGTTTATGTGCTAGCATGATATGATGTTATGTGATAGTGGTAGTAGGGGGTGAAATAGTCCCTGGTTACTGGTCAATAGGGCCGAAGGGGTAGATTAGTACCCAACTATGCTAGACAGATTATGATATATGTGATATGATATTATGAGGTAGTAGTAGGGGGTGAAATAGTCCCCACTTACCGGTCGACAGGACCGAAGGGGTAGGCCAGCACCCAGATATGCTAGGTAGTATATGACTTATGTGTTTATGCTATGCTTTTATGTGGTAGTGTTAGTGGGTGAAATAGTCCCCGGTTACCGGTTGAAAGATACCGAAGGGGAGGCCAGCACCCAGATATGCTAGGCAGTATCCGGTCGAGAGGACCGAAGGGGAGCCCAGCACCCAGGTATGCTAGGCAGTATCCGGTCGAGAGGACCGAAGGGGAGGCTAACACCTGGATATGCTAGGCAGTATCCGGTCGAGAGGACCGAAGGGGTAGGTCGGGCACCCAAATATGCCTGACAGTACATGTATGTTATATGATCGTATGGTATTTGGTATGATGGGGGAACTCACTAAGCTTTGTGCTTACGGTTTTCAGTTTTGGTTTCAGGTACTTCGTTTTCAAAGGAAATGAGTCGGCTTGATCGCAGCGCATCACACTATGGTTTTCCGCACATGAGATCTTTGGGATTACACTTTGATATAGTCTTATGATAACATGTTTGATTATTTTGTTGTTGTGTTGATTTTGATGGCTTGTGCGGAATTAGAAAGATCTAGTGATTCATCATACAAAATCAAGAACACAAGGAGTAAATAAATCTGTGTAAGCTCATATTAGATCTAGAAAGAATATACAAATGGGTTTGTACAAGTTTCTCTCTCTAGTCTAACACTCCAAATGGACTCATTTATAATGGGAGTCACTCACTTCCTATTTATAGGAAAAGACTCAACCCATTTACGCATACAAAGAGGAAAGCCTAAAACAATACATCCAAGCATGACTTTACATCCTAACATTCTCCCCCTCAAAGTTAGGATTGGATGTCCGGCTTTAATCTCCAACGAGCTAGCGCGATCAAGACCAAACTCCCCCTTGAAGTAACACTGGTCTTCAAATCCGCTAATGAATATTCGACAAACCCGAGAAGCTTCGAATACCCATCATTCTCCCCCTTTTTATAATCAAAAATTGATTATAAAACCCACTAAGGATGAGAAGCGCCCGAAGAATAATCTTCACAATACTCCCCCTTGATGTGTACCAAAAATGAATCACCAAAAATCTTGCACGGAAAAAGCCACAAAATATTTCCAATTTATGAAAAATTTTGACTTTTTGAGTGAAAGTTGCAAGATTTTTCAAAATCCGGGTAGAAATTGTCACTTTCTGAAACTTGCAGGGACCCGTTGCGCCAAAAACAGTCAAATATGCGAAACTATAGCCCATTTGCGAAACCGGGCATAAAGCGTAAATTCGCACAAACTGCAGGGACCAAAACTGAAAATTCTGCATTTTTTCAGCTTTTATTGCCATTTTGCGAAGTTGGGTATAAACTGTCAAAAATGCGAAACTGCAGGTACTCGTTTTGACAATTTCTGTATGATCTTTAAACTTGCAAAGTTGGGCTACTTGTGTTATTTCTTGAAAAGAATAAGGACCAAATGCGAAACTCTTGTCTTTCTTCCCCAATTCGCATTCTACTGTAAAAGACTTCGCATCTTGTTAATACTTCGCATGTTTCATCAAATGTTTCGCATCTTCACCAAATGCGAATAAAACACTTCCCAGTCATCAAATGCGAACCATGTTTGACACACCCAAATGCGAATACTTTTGCTTTTACAAGAGAACTGCTCCAAATGCGAACTAAAAATTGATTATCACACATACTGCCAAATGCGAATCCAAAATCAAACGATCTTGACTCATCTGTTTTCATATGCGATTTTCATATGCGAACTGAACAAACATGGAAGATGCGAACCCAACCAAGATGCGAACTTAATTCCCAATCTAAGTTTTCTTCCCAGTCGACTTTGCTTTTACAGACCCATCGACTATTGATCCCAAATCAACCTTATGCGAACTAAAATGCAGTATCAATCAACTTCGCATAATCGATTGACTTCTCAAAAAAATCGACTATTGACAATCGATCCTTCGCGTTTCAGTCAAGATCAACCCCAAATTTGCGAACATCTCAAAATCGATTTCGTTTGATTCCAAAATATGTTTACAGTATGCGAATAAGTTTCATCATATCGATTTCAACGATTCATCATTCCAATTCTGCAAACAGTACTCAATTCCAAACTCGATTTCTTGCACATCAAACTATCGATTATCATCAGTCACTCGATATCATTCCCATTGCTATTATCAGATGCGAAAGATCATAATCAAAATCACTGTGATTGAAATCGATTTCAAATCATACCAGTCGATTTGAACACTCGACTATACTCCAAATATATTAGACTTCAAGTAAGGAATGTTCGATTTCTAATCATCAATTCCATATCAAAATTATCAATCACATCTCGATATTCAAAACCGGATTGATTTCAAATCCTGGAATCATAAGAATCAAACTTTGACTTTTCTTGTTTGACTCTTCATCCGTCTTCAAGAACACCATTTGACCAGCCAAGAACAGATTCAACCATCGATTCAAAGTAAGACTAGTCAAGATTGAAAGTCATACATAGAACACGAATTCAACATGGTCAAAACTCGATTTCAATTTATCATTGATTTTTAAGAACAATGAAGTGAAGTCGGAAGTAAAGATCAAAACGATAATGATCAGATTTTACAACTCAGTAAAGCGTGTGGCTCAAAGAATCAAGAACAACAATTTGGGCTTCAGCAAAGATATTGCAACCTATCGTGATTTAAACGAGATTAAAACGAATGAATCAGTGAGTGGATCTAATATTTGTTTTGATTTGGGCTCAGTCACCGGATCTATGAACAGTAACAATATTAAGATTGGGCTAAAAAAAATACTGATGAACAGTAACGAATTAAACTCTTGGACTAAAAAAACGAACATGAACAGTAATATATCTTTGATTATTATTTTTGATTGGATTTGATCTTTAAAAAAAATATTGGATCAACAACGGGGTTGAAACGGATTTGATCCAATGAGGCAAATCGATCAAAAATGAAAAACGCAAAGTACGAATCTAAATCATGGATGTTTTGGAATCCATTTGAGAATTTGTGATACCTTTTTGACGAATCGAGTTCCGTTTTCAACGAACGAATCAAATTTGGAAGATCTTGGTTCTTTTGTCGGAATGAGAAAATCTCCAAATCGAACATTGTACCACCCACCATGCGAGATGTACAACTCGTTCTTCGTGTTCTTCGTGTTCTTCAACGATCCAAGAACATCTTCAAAAGAACCACCAACACATTTGGGTTTTGACTTCAAATTCAATTCAACACTTGGAGATTGTTGCTTTGGAACCCAAATTTGTTTCACGGATTTCGGCTTCACAACATTTGACGATTTTTGTGAGTAAACCCGCTTGTTCTTCCGATTCATCTTCTTCTTCTTTTTCTTTCTCATCTTTTTGCATCTTGAAGACTTGACTTCATGAACAAACCCACTTTCAACAACATGAACATTTTGAGTTTGAATCAAATCTTTTGGAGTTTGATATTTGTGATTTTCTTGAACCACCGGCTTCCGATAAGGAATCATTCCTTCAAACGAATCACAAGAACACAAAACATCATCGGTTTGAACTCCAATTGAGCAAAAAACTTTTTCATCTTGAGAATCAACTTGAACTCCTTTTTCTTGAACGTCAAGAACATCACATTGAACTCCATTGTTTTGAACTTCTTTTCCTTGAACATCATGAACACGAACATCATCAAGAACATGTTCTTGAGCTTCACGACAATTTGCATAATATTCAAGTCTATTTCTTCCCGGTTTACAATCAGCAAGAGGAATTCCTTTTATGACTTCACCATTCCTCTTATTTCTTCGTCTTTCTTGATATGTTGTAATCAATCGATCAAACAAATCTTTGTTTTGATAAATTGGATAACCAATGTAATCTCCCTTTCTATCCCTTTCTCCATTTGAAATAAGTGCATCTTCACTTTGCGATCCAACAGTCAATTGATAAAGAATGCATTCAAAAGAATTGTATAAGTATAGAAAACTTTCATTTCGAACCAACCATTGCTCCATGATTACAAGAACTTGAAAAATTCTAGAGAGAGAAAGTGATTTTGAATGGGTTTTCTAGAGAGATAAAGTGATACAAACAAGTATTCTAGAGAGAGAAATTCGAATTATGGATCAAATCAAAGAAAAATTCGACTTCTAGAACACAAAAACACTCTCTAAACAAGAAGATCAATGAACAAAAAGAATCACCAAATCAAAATAGCCATCAAGGATCAATTCTTGATGAGATTCAAGAACACCCGCTCTGATACCAATTGTTGTTGTGTTGATTTTGATGGCTTGTGCGGAATTAGAAAGATCTAGTGATTCATCATACAAAATCAAGAACACAAGGAGTAAATAAATTTGTGTAAGCTCATATTAGATCTAGAAAGAATATACAAATGGGTTTGTACAAGTTTCTCTCTCTAGTCTAACACTCCAAATGGACTCATTTATAATGGGAGTCACTCACTTCCTATTTATAAGAAAAGACTCAACCCATTTACACATACAAAGAGGAAAGCCTAAAACAATACATCCAAGCATGACTTTGCATCCTAACATATTTCTACTTTGGTTTTCACATGACATGATATTACAAATGTTTTATTACACTGTTGGTTTTATAATGACGTATTAAAAATGAAATTTTTGGCCTGTATTTTTGGGATGTTACAATCTCATTAATAGGAGCTCAACAATAAAAAGACAGACAAGAACGGACGTCGGATGACAAAGTTATGAATTTTTAAGGGACTTTACCTGTTTTGGCCTGTTAAAATATAACTTTAAAAATAAAGTCAAAATTAGCCAACAAAGTCTAAACGAAAGTTGTAGAGTACGTCTCCACCTGTGCGTGGATATAAAGAACGTCAAAAACGGAGCTTGTATGCGAAGGTTATGGAATTTAGAAGTCGGGATGGGCTGTTGTGAGGATGGGTGACTTGGCAAAATCTTGGCCTTTGCTTGCTCCCCACGGCCTCGCTTCGGATCAGTGACACATGCCCCCTCGTACGCACAACGTACATTCGAGGTACGCTCTACGTAACCGAGGACCCGGTGCCTATATAAAGGATGCGAGGGTTGCCTTCATTCTTCACACCATCACCATTCTCTCTCTAAACTTCCCCCAACCTCTAAAACTTCGAAGTTCTAGAAGAAAGCCCTGGATCGCCAGAAAGCTCCGAGAAAAAGAGCTTTTCGACTCGCAAGTTCTGCCCCCGCAGAGCCCGGTTTCTAACCAAACCTCCCGGTTAGTAAATTATGCTTACCTTACTTTAAGTATAGCTTAGGTTTAAATTTATTATCGTTATTATGAACTTATAAACAATATATATATATATATATATATATATATATATATATATATATATATATATATATATATATATATATATATAAAATATACAAAGTGTTATTATAATATCTTTTAATTACTCACGGTACAAGGAATCTGGTTTGAAGGGCCGCATAATGTTGTTGGATTTCAAAAGTGCTATAATGCCAAAATGGTCATGCCTTCCGGTGTTTCATGTTTGACCTCTGCTTGTACATAGTGGTTGAGAATTATTGTTTAACACTTATAAAACAATACCGTTCGTAAATAGTCGTGATAAATATTAGACTAAAATCTAGTGGTAATAATACTAGGTTTCATTGAAGGAAACTATATTGTTAAGAAGCGAAGCGCTGTCGAAGTTGGAATCACCACTTTAACAAGTGAGTGCATAGTTACTTTCATCTTACACATATATATGAAGTATTTAATATAAATTACGTGTTATGTGTGCGTATTATATGTGTTCTTGATATCTATGACGGATAAACGAGTTATATATGCTTTAAATGATTTAAACTGTATATGTATTTTATATCTACGAGAATGTTCGGTAAAACATGGGTAGATGAAATAGTTGATGGGTGATAAAATGATGAGAAGCCTTGATGTTTACGATTATCCAATCATCTAGCAGAGTATAGATGACGACCACAAACTATTCTAGATAATCTAGTGGAACGCTGGCAGACTCGCAACCTATAGGTGTTTATTTGAACTACATGTTCACTAGAGGTACTCCATCCCCCTCATGGTTGCCTTATTTAATATGTATTGTTGAGGAATCCCCTAAGGAGTGTTGTCACCCCGATGAAAATCCTTAGGCTAGGTCCCTTATAATAGATGCTTTAGGGATGTAAGGTGAGGATAACGGGAAGGGTAATCAGGTTGAATGATTTGATTAAATTAATAAACTTAATTATTGTGGGTTGAAAACTCTATGTGCTTACCAGGCTCCCAAGCCTGACCTACTCAGTTTCTTGTATACAGGTAGTGGCAAGAGAGCACATGAGAGATCAATGGATTATAGGCCACTTGAATAAATAGATGTTGTAAGGTCTATGTTGTTTCGGTTTATGCTTTCGATCTATATTGACAATGACATCTCGAGGTTTTTAATATAATGAAAATACATTTATTCAGAAATGCTTTGATAAATTCTTTATCATAATTTTGGGAACAAATTCCGCAACATATTTCTTTCAAAGTATATTATGATTTTAATTAAAGCATAACCAAATCAGTCTTTTCTGGACGTGAAAATGGGGATGTCACATAATAAATAAATTGAAAATTGTAGGTTTGCATGTGGTACATATATATGGACCTATACTTCGGGGTTGATGCGTGGAATATTTAAGAAAATAGAAAATTTTAAACTATTTAAGCAGGCCAATCCCAAATCGACGAAAATACACAAGTATGGTTCCCGATTTTATGCTTCCGTTTAAGGTTAGTTTGCAATGTAAATATAAATAGTTATCATAATTTCGTTTTTTATACCATAATAGCATTGTACTTCTGTTTGAATTATATAATACCGTTGTACTTTCATTTTCATATTATAATAGCATCATACTTCCCTTTTTTTTACATAGATATGGAGTTTGGAGACGTTCCCAGAGGCAAGACAGTATTATATTCATATGCCGACAGAATTGCTACGAATGAGGTCGTGGAGAAGAAAAACACCATTATCATGGCTTTAATGTCGTCGAATAATCAACGTCTATGTGGTATGGTTTTTTATATTATAATTATCAGTGTTCTAAAAGGCGCGTCGCCGTTACGAAAAGCTTCATAACGTTGCTGTTAGGCGTGGCAAGGCATGATATGACGTGCCATGACGCGTTATGGCGTGTTATGGCGCGTGTTTTTTCGTTTGAAACACTTTTTTTTGCTCTTTTTTATACTTTTTCTAATCGGACATACAAGTATTGTGTTTTTTATTAACTTTCTGTTATTAGTTGTTGATATAACACTTCTAAAAACTAGGTATATTTCATATAAATTTATATTTATGCGGTAATATAATTATAAATTAATACAAAATCGCCACCTTACATCACGCCCTGAAAAACGCCATGGCTCACCATAACTCGTTAAGCTTGAGGCTTGGCCTTGCCGCCACGCCACGCCTCACGCCTTTTAGAACCTTGATAATTATATATAGTTACAAATTCTGATGTTTTTTCATGTTAAACTAACAATATGATTTTGTAACCTAACAAACAGCCTGTTTTTGTCGTGGCAAACAAGACAGATATCATGGAGCCGTTTATATCCGTTATGTGAATTGGACTCTTAACCATGTAGAATCTCCCCCACGAAAACAAAGTCCACCACCTATTGTTACCTAGCCTCCTCGAAGAAAGAAGTACAAGTCAGAAACATCTTCGACTGAAACAACCACAAGTGCGTCTACCTCGCACCAGCCTTAAGTAAAAAGACGTCATATGTCAAGCGACACATTAACCAGGTCGGTAAAGAAGTAGGAGACTAGCACAAAGACATTAACGAAGCATCTAATAGGTGTTGTGGTTGACTTAACTTCTAAAGTAGACCATGTATTACAGAAAAAAGATAAACCACATTGTAACATCCCAAAATTCAAGACCAAAAATTTCTTTTTTTTTTAATAAAACATTACTTTAAACAAAGACATCATTCCAAAACATAATCTGAGTATAAGTTTTCAAAACACATGTTTATTATCAGAGTAAACATTCCCAGGCTGACTAATCTATGGTTTGTGCCATGCGATCACCCCGAGCTCCTCCCTCCGCTACCGGAAGTACCTGAAAACAAAACTGAAAATCGTAAGCACAAAGCTTAGTGAGTTCCCCACCTTACCACATACCATGCAAAACCACATACTGCACATACTGGGCCACGCCCGCTATCCTGGGCCTCGCCCTCTACTTCGGGCCTCGCCCGCTACAACGGCCCCGCCTGGCTTCGAGCCCCGCTCGGATACAGATCTGTTTCACTTAGGCCTCGCCTGTCATAGGGCCTCGCCCACTAACATATAATAGCACATAAACATATCACATAACATTACATAAACATATACTAACAACTCTTGCTCTAAGGCCTCACCTATCTCTAGGCCCCGCCCGTGTCCTGCTACTGATGAGTCATGGAACCTCGTCCATACTCCTGCTGATAGTGAGATACGGGCCCAGCCCACCCTCACTCCTTTCCTAACTTGGGCCTCGCCCCTGCTCTGCTGCTACTGAGATGTGGAACACCATCCACACTCTGCTATTGGTGAGATACGGGACCTCGCCCACACTCACCTCCCTACCAGGCACATACAAGTATCACACAAACAACAAGTATAAACTATCACATAAACCATTCCTTAGGCACCCGCCCTCTATCATTGGACCTTGTCCGAATATCATACTAGCATACCGTGCCTAGGGCTAACCCCCGGGTCTTCTACTCATAACTACATGGGCCGGCATTGTGGCCGTAGACCCATTCATACAAAGGCAAACTCACCTGATACTGCTGAACTGCTGTTGCTAACCCCTTTGACCGCTACTTGACCACTGACTCCGAACTGCTGCTCCGCTAGCTCCCCGAGCTACCAATATCAACATAACACTTAGTCTAACTGACCTTCAAAGGTCAACCAAGTCAACTCTGGTCAAATTCAACATCCTGGTCAAAGTCAACCTTCCAGGTCAACCTTACTCGTCGAGTCACCCTACTGACTCGCCGAGTTCATAAGTCCAGAGTCCTTCCACTCGCGACTCTACTCGTCGAGTCAGCCCCTGACTCGCCGAGTCTACTGATTCCCGATTCCTGTCATGTCCAACTCACTGAGTCCTGGCTCGACTCGTTGACTCGAGACTTAACTCGAAGGGTTTGGGACCACGCGACCTGACTCGCCGAGTCTAAGAACAGACTCGCCGAGTTGTTCATCCAACTCGCCGAGTTCATGCCTATCTTCATCCGACTTGACGAGCTGTTCATCCCACTCGTCGAGTTCCTCCTCATCTTCAAGCTACTCGCCGAGTCCACTCGAAGGACTCGCCGAGTCCAATAAGATCCACTTACATGCAGAGGACTTCCGAGTCATGCATAAACTCCAAACTGCAAATCTACCCTTCCTAAGCCTATTCCCCATGTAAAGTTGCAAACTTTACGTGTAGAAAGGGAGATCTAGGCAAAATGCACTAATAACTAGGGTTTAAGACCAAGAGGCTCCATAATCCACTCAATGGCTGATACTTTACGGGATTCCAAACCAAAACAAGCATGGATCTGAGGTAGCAACCTCAGATCTGGACCTCAAGCTCAAGATTGATCTTAAACATGGCTTAAAAGCCCCAAAACTCATAACCAAGGAAAATCTGGAGGAGAGAAACGACTTAATACCTTCAAATGCTCTGAAATGCTTCCCAAACTTCAGATCCAAGACCACTCCTTGATGCTTCAAAGATTCCCACTCCTTCTTCTTCCTTAAAACCACTCAAAAATGGCTAAAAGCTTGAATGAACACAATGGAGGCTTAGGGTGCGGTGTTCTGGGTGTGAGAGACAGTAAAGGAGCCCTAGGAAGAAGATTGAGATGTTTAAATAGGCTCCAATCCCCGAATTTAGGGTTTTCCTCGCACAGACCAGACTCGCCGAGTCCACTTGGCCGACTCGTCGAGTTGGTCACTTACTCCTCGACCCGGATCCCGCTCCGACTCGCCGAGTCCCTCTTAAATTTAGGGTTTTCTTTACTTTCTTGGCTTTCAAAATCTTGGGTGTTACAACTCTCCCCCACTTAAACTGAACTTTGTCCTCGAAGTTTACCATGGCCCACCGCCTGCGATCTGCCTCCAATACCCAACACCAGCCACCTACCTGCGCTGGTCTTCCACCTGGTCATTCTGACTAACATCAACCTCGCGGGTAAACCTCGGGTCAAACCTGACCCTGAACAACTTAGAAACAGAACTTACTCAACCGATAATCCTTCTGGTACTCACCGAGTACTGCACTGAACCCGCAGAGGTTCTCCACTACTTTCCTTGCGCAATTTCCTTGCCTTCCCAAGGCAAAGCCTCATAACTGACTTTTCCTCTGACACTGTGAAGGTCCTATCATTCACTAACTCCATCACCCCCCCCCCCCCCCCCCGCTATTCCCAGAACGGGTCATCACCGTCAGTACTCACTGACACTCCTTTCTGCCGACACTTGGTGTCGAGCACCCCTCGACTCAACTAACTGAATTCCACCCTACGCTGCATACTCGCACTGCCACCGACTGGCAATTCTGCTATTACTCGTCTGACTCCTTGATAAACTGGGACCGCCCTGGTCCCTACCAACCTATCAATGACTAGATTACCGGCTCCCACCGGTAGCTAGTCCCAACACCATCACTGGTTGCTCTCAGCGACTTCCAAGGAACCTCGACCATCTATAACTGTTCAATCAATCCAACCATCTAGGCACTACAAACCTGGGATCCCCGATCCCCTAACTTGACACTAAGGTCCCTACCAGCTCCCACCTGCGCTGCTAAAACTCACGGGCCTCGCCCACGGGTCCCACCCGCCTCTATCCTTCTAGTCTCACTAGTCTAGTCACTCTCGCTCGGGCCTCGCCCACGGGTCTCACCCAACCATACTACTGAGCAACCCTGCTCCCAGGTCTCACCTGCACTGCTAATCTCATACGGGCCTCGCCCACGGGTCTCACCCAACTATATCCTGGAGTGGCCTCTCCCAAGGTCTCACCTCTCTAGAGCTATATAGGCAACTCCCTACCAGTCTCATCCACTACCCATTCCTGATCCCTACCTGATCACTAGGAGATAAGGGCCTCGCCCCGACTCCGCTAACGAAACTACTAAGGAATGCTACGGCTTACCCGTAGTCTTACATCACCAACCATTGCCGACTGCTAGTGAATGCTACGGCTGCCCCATAGTCTTACAACACTTCCTACCACTGACTGCTAATACGAAGGCACCCACGTGCCATCAGCTTCTCAAGATCCTTATTCCGACTCCCGCGAGTCCTTCAGGAGATCCACAACCTGAATTCTCACCCATAACAAACCATTACCATCACATGCGCTAGCTGATGTGGAGTTTCTCAAACTCCCAACCCTAAAATCCTCAAACCATCGAACGCTGAGCTACTTCTTTTCCTTCTCGGAGGTCACGCACTCAATCTGGGTCTGCGTGCTCCCCCCCTGGATTGCTTGAAGGATTCTCCCCCACTTCGATCCTGCTTACCCCTTGCTGCTCAATACTCAAAGAGATCCTGATCCTTGCTACCATTCCATAACCCATCTACTGAGGAACCCAAGCCCTCCATAGCTAGGGATTTAGCCAATCCATCACAATCACTGCACCACTCCGAACTAGCGAAACGTACCAAATCCCTCCCAAGCATGCTATAATTACTGCATCCTTCGAAACCTTCTTCAATAGAGCACATCCCCTAACTACCATACAAATATCCAAGGTATGCAGATGGCATATAACTCGATCACAATCAACCAATCAAAATAAAATACTTTTACCGCTAATGATGCAGAACTATAACGATGAAATCATGCACAAATGAAAGAACTGAAAATGGGAAATTGCATACCTGCAACGTCCGGCGTTGCTCGCGTCTCCAAGGTCGTCATCTGAAAAGCCCTGCTCCCTGCCGCATGTGCCTCTACCCGGCCCTGACGGCCATCTGCGATCCTCAAAGTTGCAGGGGCGGGTGCCATCACCCGTCCTGCCGAAGACAAACTGGGGCACTGGGCCTTCTTGTGGCCCCGCTGGTTGCAATGAAAACATATCATGTCTGATCCCTGCGCGGCGGTAACAGTACAATCCCTGCTGAAATGACCAGTCCGACCGCACTTGAAGCAGCCAGACTCACCACCGCTACCACTCCTGCACGTACCCCCGTGCGCCCTGCCAAACTTTCCGCACCGACTGCGGTCCTGATGATCCCTCGATCTCGAATCCGATCCCTTGGGCCTTTTGCCCGAACCCGTAGCTACCTGAACCTCATCCGGCTTCCTCTTCCGGATCTGCTCCAAATCAATTTCCCTCTCTCTAGCCCGAGAGATCATATCTTCCAGCGTCTTACAGCTGGATCTGCTCACGAACTCCCTGATGTCATCCCTCAACATCTCATGGTACCGAGCCTTCTTCATCTCCTCATCCGCGACATACTGCGGTACAAGAAGAGCCCTCTCCCTGAACTTGGCGGTGATCTCCGCCACAGTCTCAGTAGTCTGCGTCAAATCCTGAAACTCTCGTGCCAGCTGCTGCACCTCAATAATCGGCGAAAACTCCGCCCTGAACCTGGCCGAGAAATCGCTCCAAGTCATCGCGTCCAACGCGGCATCATCCCCCAAAGCATGACCAATCTCCTCCCACCAATCCCTCGCTCTGTCCTTCAGAAGACAGGAAGCGAGTCTAACCTTGTCCCCCTCGGGACACCTGCTCGTACGAAAAGCGTTGGCTACATCCGCCAACCATCTGCTGCTAGCAATGGGGTCCCGAGCCCCATGATAATTTGGTGCCCCGCAGGCTCTGAACTCTCGAAACGTCAAGGTACGCGCTCCCATCAATGCCATCATCTCAGTACGGAAGGCTCCTAGCCTCTCATCCAAAATCTCCAGTATACCCTCCTTGACCGTGCCAAAGATCACAGGAGTCTGAGCTAGAATACTACGCGTAACCTCAACTGATATCAACTCTCTCATCCGCTCCTCGAGCTGCTCGGTCCCTGAACCCGAGCCTGATCCCTCTCCGGCGCCTGATCCGCCCGCTGGTCTCTCTCGCAATGTCACCATGCTGAAAATATACCACAACCACTATCAGAATACTCATCACTGATATGAGACCAAACATGCCCTACCAGGTTCCCGGTCTTGTCTCTGCCCTTCCCGAATCGAGTATGATTCCTCTGTTTTCAGTAGTACGGGCCCATACTACCTTCCACATCTATCCGTACTTTCCTCAGGAATTGCTTTGACTCCACCAGGTCCCTTATCCACTACTACTGCTCCCAACACTATCTCATCCTAGGCTTACCCTAGGGAAACCTCTAACTCAGCTCAAACCAGTCCTCAACTGCTAAAGGGTTCCTCGCAATGCCAATTAGCCATTACCTGGATACCATCACATGTGACGAGGCTCAGATAATCCTTCGAGTAAGAGACTCGTCCCTACAACGGTTGGACTCAGATGAGAGATGCGCAATAGGGCCAAATCCAGCACTCTGAGATTATTCAACCCTGATCACATGTGACGTGGCGTATCCACTTAATGGCTAACTCCCATCACTCAAAATCCCACCCTTGCACAAAGCAAGCAGCATTCAGACAAGGGGAAAATCTAACAACGACCTACTCAAGCAATCATATCCAAATAGCAAGAATCTGAACTAGCATGCAACACAAACTCATAAACTCAGGCATAACCTAAACAGGCTATCCTACTACTGTCTAATCAGCACTATCATGCAGCTCAAAAGCACAAATAACAGGCACATAAGGCATCATCCCTAGATCCTTAGTCCTATTCTAGCATGCTGTTCCATCAACTGATAATCATAACATAAACTTGTATGGGTATTTTGGGGTACTTACTTGAGCTCGGTTGATTGCATGCACCACACCTCTTTTCTCTTTTCAAAGTTCTTTTCTTTCTGAATTCTTTTTGCTTTTCTAAAACTGTTTTTCGTTCTCAAAATTCTTTTTACAAAACTGTCCTTTTCACTTTTGAAAACTTTTTATCCGACCCCTCAGTTTGAGTTCAGGCACACCCGAGAGTATGCCCGAATCCCTCAAACCAAGGCTCTGATACCAACTTGTAACATCCCAAAATTCAAGACCAAATTTTTTTTTTTTTAATAAAACATTACTTTAAACAAAGACATCATTCCAAAACATAATCTGAGTATAAGTTTTCAAAACACATGTTTATTATCAGAGTAAACATTCCCAGGCTGACTAATCTATGGTGTGTGCCATGCGATCACCCCGAGCTCCTCCCTCCGCTACCGGAAGTACCTGAAAACAAAACTGAAAACCGTAAGCACGAAGCTTAGTGAGTTCCCCACCTTACCACATACCATGCAAAACCACATACTGCACATACTGGGCCACGCCCGCTATCCTGGGCCTCGCCCTCTACTTCGGGCCTCGCCCGCTACAACGGCCCCGCCGCTCCAGGCCCCGCCTGGCTTCGAGCCCCGCTCGGATACAAATCTGTTTCACTTAGACCTCGCCTGTCACAGGGCCTCGCCCACTAACATATAATAGCACATAAACATATCACATAACATTACATAAAAATATACTAACAACTCTTGCTCTAAGGCCTCGCCTATCTCTGGGCCCCGCCCGTGTCCTGCTACTGATGAGTCATGGAACCTCGTCCATACTCCTGCTGATAGTGAGATACGGGCCCAGCCCACCCTCACTCCTTTCCTAACTTGGGCCTCGCCCCTGCTCTGCTGCTACTGAGATGTGGAACACCATCCACACTCTGCTATTGGTGAGATACGGGACCTCGCCCACACTCACCTCCCTACCAGGCACATACAAGTATCACACAGACAACAAGTATAAACTATCACATAAACCATTCCTTGGGCACCCGCCCTCTATCATTGGACCTCGTCCGAATATCATACTAGCATACCGTGTCTAGGGCTAACCCCCGGGTCTTCTACTCATAACTACATGTGTCGGCATTGTGGCCGTAGACCCATTCATACAAAGGGAAACTCACCTGATACTGCTGAACTGCTGCTGCTAACCCCTTTGACCGCTACTTGACCACTGACTCCGAACTGCTGCTCCGCTAGCTCCCCGAGCTACCAATATCAACATAACACTTACTCTAACTGACCTTCAAAGGTCAACCAAGTCAAC
This sequence comes from Lactuca serriola, assembly GCF_051521515.1. Taxonomy (NCBI): domain Eukaryota; kingdom Viridiplantae; phylum Streptophyta; class Magnoliopsida; order Asterales; family Asteraceae; genus Lactuca; species Lactuca serriola. The sequence goes on from NC_136411.1 coordinate 396,856,937, forward strand.
TCTGGTCAAAGTCAACCTTCCAGGTTAACCCTACTCGTCGAGTCACCCTACTGACTCGCCGAGTTCATAAGTCCAGAGTCCTTCCACTCGCGACTCTACTCGCCGAGTCAGCCCCTGACTCGCCGAGTCTACTGATTCCCGATTCTTGTCCTGTCCAACTCACTGAGTCCTGGCTCGACTCGCTGACTCGAGACTTAACTCGAAGGGTTTGGGACCACGCGACCTGTGTAACAGCCCGGAATCTCAGGTATTATTAAATTATGTTTTTGGGGTGATTTAAGAGGGGACTCGGCGAGTTGGAGCCTAGACTCGCCGAGTAGGATCGCAGACTTGGTCGCGGGATCGCGACTGGACTCGACGAGTCCAGATATGGACTCGGCGAGTCGACGATGTTCAGCGGAAACCCTAGCCGTTTGGTTTTGGATTGTATATAAGGCACTATATGCCGTCATTGTCTGTCTTTTAGTCTACTGAGAAGAACCCTAAGCGGCTGTGGGCATCTAGAGCAAGATTAAAGGCCATTGGTGATTTGAAGAAATTGTGGTGCAAGGAGGAGGGGAGTTTTGGCTAAAGGAACTGCAAGGGATTCGAGTTCTGAGGTTTGGGGACACAGAGAGGGCGTTAATCAGGTAATATCTCGGATCATTTCTGTTATATTGATGTGTGTAGGGATTTAGGGTTTATGGAACCCATTTGGTGATTAGATGGATTATTGCCTTGTTACCCAAACGACTATAACCCTGTATTAGGACCTTTAGAGGTCCAGAAGGTCCCATGCTTGTGTATTTCGGGACAAAACTTATCTCAGGAAGCAGTTTGATCGACTGCATGGCATGGACTCGCCGAGTCCGATGAACAGACTCGGCGAGTAGCTTGGAGATTGACTGGAACTCGTCGAGCTGTTCTTCAGACTCGGCGAGTGGAGTCGGGGTGGCCCCGCGATTCTTCCACGAGGATCTCGTCGAGCCAAGAGGGATACTCGACGAGTAGAAAGGGAACATCAAGGGAAGTTGGGGAGGACGTCTAGACTCGCCGAGTCGCCATGGCACTCGCCGAGTCCGGTCGAGTTGACCGTTGACCGTTGACCAGAGTTGACCTAAGTCTGACTTCTTAGGGATAGTCACACTTAGAAGATATAAGTGTTAATGAGGGATATGTGATGTTATAGGGGGGGTTGTAGCTCGTCGGATTGTGCACGAGTGATTTCAGGATTTGCTAGCTTTCAGCATTCACGAGGTGAGTCTTCTCACTATACTGTACCTGGAAGGGTTTGACTGTGTGACCGGAAGGTCGGATATGATATGTGATATGTATGCTATATGTGGTAAGTTATTTGTATATGTGTGTTATGTATGTCATGGGCCGGAAGGCGATTATATTATGGGCCGGAAGGCAATATGTTATGGGCCGGAAGGCGATATGTTGTGTGATGGACCGAAAGGTCGGCGTGGGTAGGACCGGAAGGTTTACCCAGCAGGGACGGAAGTCCCCTGAGACACATGGACCGGAAGGTCAGGGCCTGGAAAGGCGTATGTGCGTAAGTTGTATATTGGGGAACTCACTAAGCATTTATGCTTACAGTTGTTATGTATGTGTTTTAGGTACTAGTGAGGACCGTGGGAAGGCGCCGGCGTGATCGATACACACTGAAGGATGTTTTTATGATCTTGGGATTTAGACAGTTTGTATTTAACATGATACTTAAATTATTTATGCCTTGTTTTGAATAAAAATACTTTACTTTTAAAATGAAAAATTTGTTTGAAAATTTGCGTTGTTACAACCTGACTCGCCGAGTCTAAGAACAGACTCGCCGAGCACACGACAATCTTCATCCAACTCGTCGAGTTGTTCATCCAACTCGCCGAGTTCATGCCTATCTTCATCCGACTCGACGAGCTGTTCATCCCACTCGTCGAGTTCCTCCTCATCTTCAAGATACTCACCGAGTCCACTCGAAGGACTCGCCGAGTCCAATAAGATCCACTTACATGCAGAGGACTTTCGAGTCATGCGTGAACTCCAAACTGCAGATCTACCCTTCCCAAGCCTATTCCCCACGTAAAGTTGCAAACTTTACGTGTAGAGAGGGAGATCTAGGCAAAATGCACTAATAACTAGGGTTTAAGACCAAGAGGCTCCATAATCCACTCAATGGCTGATACTTTACGGGATTCCAAACCAAAACAAGCATGGATCTGAGGTAGCAACCTCAGATCTGGACCTCAAGCTCAAGATTGATCTTAAACATGGCTTAAAAGCCCCAAAACTCATAACCAAGGAAAATCTGGAGGAGAGAAACGACTTAATACCTTCAAATGCTCTGAAATGCTTCCCAAACTTCGGATCCAAGACTACTCCTTGATGCTTCAAAGATTCCCACTCCTTCTTCTTCCTTAAAACCACTCAAAAATGGCTAAAAGCTTGAATGAACACAATGGAGGCTTACGGTGCGGCGTTCTGGGTGTGAGAGACAGTAAAGGAGCCCTAGGAAGAAGATTGAGACGTTTAAATAGGCTCCAAGCCCCGTATTTAGGGTTTTCCTCGCACAGACCAGACTCGCCGATTCCACTTGGCCGACTCGCCGAGTTGGTCACTTAATCCTCGACCCGGATCCCGCTCCGACTCGCCGAGTCCTTCCTTGGACTTGCCGAGTCCCTCTTAAATTTAGGGTTTCCTTTACTTTCTTGGCTTTCAAAATCTTGGGTGTTACACACATATAGGGTTTAGTGGTGGGGAGGACATGGTAAATGAAGATGAGGAAGAAACACATTACCATGGTACGGGGATGAATTATGATGATACATTTATGCATGGGTTGCAGGGGGAATTTGGGCCTACAACTATGGGGAAATATGTTGAGCCATTGCCGGATGTGGTTCAACATCACCAAAAAACAGTCACTTTTATTGTAAGGAAGCAACGAACAAAGGGTCTTTCACGGTATCAGTGGACGCCGTACACAGTGGTATTAATCTAATCTAAATTTGGTGTATTTATAAAATATTACGTTGTTGATCGTTAATTAACATTTTAATTTTTTAGATTGAATCCACACCAAAATTGAAGAAAATCACCAAACCAATGGAAAAAAAATAGTGGAGTGTCCCGGAAAAACAAATGAAGAAATTGTGAATGAAGGCATTAGTGATGTTTCAAATCATCTACTGTTGGACAATCTTCATGTAACATCCCAAAATACAGATAAAAAAAATTTGTTTTTAAATTCATTCAAAATATACGATAAGCATATCAAAACAGTCGAAATGTATCATAGCAACAATTTATCAGAGTACAAATTCCCAATATCACATAATGCAGAAAATCATAGGTGGATGCAGTGCGATCAGGCCGAGACCTTCCATTTCAAGTTGGAAGTACCTGAAACATAAACTGAAAATCGTAAGCACAAAGCTTAGTGAGCCCCCCTAAATACTCCATACCATACCATACAAACATACAGCCAAGCATATTTGGGTGCTTGTAATCCCCCTTCTGTTAGGGATGAGATTTAGAACCGGAAAACCGGACCGAAACCGGAATCGGACCGGAACCGGAACTGTTAGAACCGGAATATGTAGAACCGGGTCCGGTTCCGGGTTTAAAAATTGGCTTTATCCAGGTTCCGGGTAATCTGGGTTTGGGTCCATCGAGTTCGGGTAAACCGGGTCTAAAAACCGGAACCGGTTTTTGAAACCGGAACCACTTTTAGGGCCGGAACCGGTTTTTGTGAAATGTTTAAAAGATGCATATCTTATTCGTTTCAACTCCAATTGACATACGATTTTTTCCAACATGTATTTTAGAGTTTATACATGATTTTAGACTATAAATTTGTCATTTTTAGTTTTATATTCATTGACTTACAGTCCTCCAAAGTCGAGATATCAAAACTGGAAGTTTTTAGTTTTTCAGTTTTTTTGTATTCGGTGAAGGTTTTAAAACATGCATATCTAATTCGTCTGAAGTCGGATTGACATGTGATTTTTTCCAACTTGTAGTTTACAGTTTGTACATGAGTTTAGACTATAATTTTGTCATTTTTGGTTTAACATTCAATGATTTACAGTCCTCCGAATTCGAGATATCAAAAGTGAAAATTTTCAACTTTTCAGCTATTTGTTTTTGTACTTTGTATTATGTGAAAATATTAACACAAGCATATCTCATTCGTTTAAAGTCGGATTGACATGTGGGTTTTTCCAGAGTCTATTTTAGAGTTTGTACATGATTTTAGACTATAATTTTGTTAATTTTGGTTTCGTATTCAATGAGTTACAGTCCCCCAAAGTCGGAATATCAATATGAAAATTTTCAAAGTTCAACCCACTAAGTAGTAAGTAATTACCAAAAAAATTCCAGTTTTTCCGGTTCTAGACCCACTTTACCCGGAACCGAACCGGAACCGGTTCCTATATACCGGTCCGGTTTTCAGTTCTATAAAATCTCGTTAACCGGTTCCGGGTTTTCCGGGTTCGGGTCCATCCGGTCCGGGTTTGGACCCACTTTCATCCCTACCTTCAGTCTATTTCAATCGGATACAGTCAAGCATATTTGGGTGCTTGCAATCCTCTTCAGTCTATTTAGGGATGTCAAAAAGTTCTGTGGGACCCCATTCTCGTGGGGGCCCCGTCCCGTTTGGGGGAATTTTTTTAAAAAAATCGGAGGCGGGACGGGGGCGGGGGCAAGGTTAACCCCCGTTTTAATTTCGGGGGCGGGAGTGGGGGTAGGCAATCCTGTCCCGAAACCCTTATGGGGACCCCGCTAATAAATTACACATATATTTACATATATTAATTATATAAATATAATAAACAATAATATGATTTTGAACTTCCAAAATTCATCAAAAAACATGTTTTTAAGTTGTTAGTATAATGTTTTGAAGATGTCATAACTTTTTTATTTTCTAACATGTAAAATTTTGCTATAAATAATTATTTGTTACCTAACAAATAGCTTCTTTTACCCTAAATAACAACTTCTTTTAGCCCAAAAAAAAGACAATCCAAATTAATCGGGGGCGGGGGAACGGGGGTAATAAAGGGGATTCGGGGGCGGGGCGGGGGTAGGAAGGTTGAACATTTCGGGGGCGGGGGTGGGGACGAGAAAACGAGGAAATTTCGGGGTCGGGGGCGAGAGATGCACTCTCCGTCCCGTTTGCTCCCATTGACATCCCTAAGTCTATTTCAACCGGATACAGTCAAGCATATATGGGTGCTTGCAATCCCTTTTGGTTAATTTCAAGTGGGTACCGAGTCTATTTCACCCCTACCACTAACACGTAATATCATAACAAAAGAATCACAGAGTCATCAAGTAAATACAGGCATAACTAACAGTTGTCACGAAGACAATCATCATACTACAACATAAACTAGTGGGCCAACATTTGTGCCTTCGACCCACGGATATAGTGAAGGAAATTCATCTTAGACTGAAGGTATTAAATCACACTCAGCAGCTGACTTGTGAAATCCTCTCCCTAAGTCACAAGTATAAAACCCTAATTAGAAATTAGGTCAATATTCTAACCCGAGGGTCCAAATCCTAACTCTTGACTTAAAAGCAAAAAGGGTTGCTTAAGCCTTGCCTTATTGGGCCTGCCACACCAAGGCCCAAATCCAAACTAGTCCAAAAATGCATTCTAAGCCCAACTACAAGGCCCTTAAGGCCCAATGTGGCCCAAAAGCTCCCAAAATGGCCTAAAGCCCAAAAATGTCATGCTACTACCAGTAGACCTGAGGCCCAAACATATACAAGGCAAAATCCCAACAAAACTTAAGCCCAAAAACCTCTTAAGCCCATAGACTACATATGTACAACGTACATGGCTAGTACGCTATCAATCCAAAATCGAGGCACTTGCCCAGTACGCACAGCGTACCCAAGAGTACACTCGACGTATTGGTGAGTTAGCCCAAAAAATGCCCCAATGTCTTAACCCATTAAGCTTTAACGTCCAAAACTTAGATCCATGCTTAAAAAAGTGTCTTAAGCTATAAAGTTGCAAAATTTATGCTCTTGCATGCCTTAATGAGACTCAAACCATGAATTAAGCCTTCTATCCTTATATGATAGGATGTTGTAGTAGTGGTATACTGGTTAGAGTGCTAGTAGATTATTTATCATCTACTGGAGTGCCATAGGGGCTGTATGTAGTTATATAAGATTGCCTGAGAACTCTTGATTTAGGTTTTCTTGATTGTTCCTTGTTTGGTTGTGGCTCTAGAGTAGGATCATCTATTTGGGTGGCTATCTCGCCTCTGGTTACTTATGGTTACACATTTCATAGAGGTTAACTGGTGGGGGGACAGTGCGATGGGAGAGGACTAGTAGGCGGTAATGAGTTGTGTGAGTGATGTTTACCTGTATTATGTAACTACTTGATCCTTGATTGTTAGTATGTCGATATATTGAGGTATTGGGTTGAGGCGATCCTACTTTTTGTTGTAGGCCAAGACACCTGGTGCAGGCCCGTTGTAAGCCATAGGCACGAAGGCTTTGGTAAAAGCGGTTGGGTTGAGACAGTAGGCCAACAAACCCTGGGTATTCCAATCCGATGACTGATTGGACCCGTTGCATGTTGGCGTTCCAGTCCGATAACTGGTTGGGCCAAGGCATTCCAGTCTGATGATTCTGGGCCATTATGCATGCTTGTATCTTTATCGTATGGGGTATTTTAGGGAAAAGTCACTAAACTTTGTGCTTACCTAGTTTTTTATGTTTTTTTTCTAGGTTTTATCGGTGATCATGGGAACACGAAGGCGAGACTGTACACACTCATCAACAACACTGAGGATTCCACGTTTCTTATATTACTTGGATTTTCAATAAATGGATTTTGGAATAAACAATTTTCTTGATAATGTATTTATAATTGGGATGTTTTATTTTAATAAAATGAAAATTTTTGGTTGTGAAAACGGGACGTTACAAAAAGATGTGACTCCATGTAAAGAAAATTTTCCATCTTCATGTTCCCAAACATCTCAAATTAGGACGTTCGATGACAATTTTATTTGTTTATTTAACGTACCCGAATGTGCTATCGACTCTGAAGCAAAGGCAACTTACAATCAAGAAGACGAATTACTGAACCTCTTAATGATGTTGAAGTTTATGTCGAGGGGGAGATTGTTTCTTATTAAGATGATCATGTTAAGGGGGAGAGTGCTTCTAATATGAATGACCGGAGTGGAGGAGGAGAGTGTTCCTACTCTTATTACTCCTACCGATGAAGATCAAGTTATTTCGATTACTGAAATAATTGACACAGGTGAAGACTGAAGACTCAAAATCTGATCTCTTTATTAAACGCTATATATGTATATATACACATCTGTGAGTCCTTATCAGAAACCAAAGCAAACTAATAGGATAAGACTAATCTAAACATTCAAAATACATTTATCTATCAGATAACACCCAATTCTAGATAACTCCAATTCGGGATAACTCCAACACCCCCCTCAAGTTGGAGCATGGGGATCAAAAATGCCCAACCTGTCAATAATGCGATCAAACTGTGTTTTTCCAAGAGCCTTGGTTAGAACATCCGCCAGTTGTTCAGAAGTATGCACATACGTAGGAGACACCAGTCCACCAGTAATCGCATCACGCACAAAATGACAATCTACTTCAATATATTTTGTTCGTTCATGAAAGACAGGATTGTCTGCCAAATGTAAAGCAGCTTGATTATCACAATGAAGCTTAATAGGTTGAGAATGACAAACTCCCAAACTTAAGAGAAGATTTTTAAGCCATTTAAATTCACATTTAATAGCTGCCATAGATCGATACTCGGCTTCTGCGGAAGAGCGTGAAACAGTATGTTGTTTCTTAGTTTTCCACGCTATAGGCGAGTACCCAAGATAGACAATCCATCCGGTCAAAGAACGACGAGTAATAGGACAAGCAGCCCAATCGGAGTCACACCATCCTTCTAAAACTAGTTTACTATCAGAACTCAAGAGTATGCCACGTCCTGGAGTTCCTTTGAGATACTTAACCACACGAAGTGCCGCCTTCCAATGTTCTATACGGGGAGCTTGCATAAAATGGGAAAGTATATGAACCGAATAACCAAGATCAGGCCGTGTAACAGCTAAATAAATAAGTCTTCCCACCAACCAACAATAGTGTAGCACCTGGTTCCTGGTATGTATTCTTGGTTATTAACTCTCCTTATATATGGCATTTTAACCTTGGACTCGGCGAGTTGAAGGACTAACTCGCCGAGTAGAAGCGAGACTAGACGTGGGATCTACTCTGTCCACTTGGCGAGTATGCCCGTGGGACTCGGCGAGTAGACCCTGTCTGGACTAAAACCCTAACCCGGGTGTTTGCACCCTATTTAAACGATCTAACCCAGCCTCCTTTTCCCCTAGCACTCCCAGAGATCTGTAGAATGAAACCCTAGCCCCCTTTGTGTCCTTGTGGGTGATTTTTAGCTCTGTGAAGGTGGTTTGGAGCTTGGGAGAAGAAGGAGAAGGTTGAAGAGTGCAAGAAGGGAAGAATATCCGGAATCTACTCTGTGAAGGGCTTCTATTCAGGTAGAAAAGTTCCTACCTTGATCTTTAGTTCATTAAATCCCCTTTTTGTCCCTAAAAAGTGGTTTTAAGCCCTAAGAACCTAAATCTCTACGTGTTTATGGTTAATGTTTTGCAGGGACTTCGAATTTGGACCTTTTGGACATCCTAGTAGCATAAAGTCTCTGTGGTTGAGGTAATTGAGGTCCCTATTGAGTGTAGGACCTCTTAAAGAGCTTGGAATTGCATGTTTGAGCTCATAGGGCCATGAATGCACGTAAAGTTTGCAACTTTACGTGGTAAACATGCCTTAGGACCATAGATCTGTGGTTTTGAAGTGTTGCATGTCTCAGATATGGCCTACTCGGGAAATGGGTCGAGGGACTCGGCGAGTCCCAAAGGGGAACTCGGCGAGTTCTATGAAGATGGTCCTAGACTCGGCGAGTTGGATGAACAACTCGGCGAGTCCAATGAAGATTGCATGGAGCTCTCCGAGTTGTTCTTCAAACTCGGCGAGTCATATGAACTTTCACAGATCAAGAGGGGTTTTAGCGTTGAAGGTTCAACCCTTCGTACCTGCACGCGGAATTAACCGTGTAACGTAGTCCCAAAACCCCAAACCCTCGTATGGGGTGTTCTGGTGTGGATTGGAAGCGAGTAGGGGATCTGTTCGAGGAACTCGGCGAGTCGGGACTCGAGTCGGCCCCATAGTCCCGAGTGGTGAGTCAAGGGTGACTCAGTGAGTGGGGAGAGGGACTTGGCGAGTACATATGGACTGAACTTTCTTAATCTTGATTTCTTGCCTTATGATAACACGAGTGCCCACCATGTCTTCCAAGTAGTTTAGTAACTTGTCCTTACATATCAATGTACTTTCCATCGACTAAGGCTCTAGTATGCATTCAAATGAGAACTCATAGAACTCACATACGCAATTAACTCAATTGGAATGGCACAAAAACAAAATAATGTCAGCACGATAGGTTGTAAACCTCAAGTCGCGTGCTAGTGATGATCTATAAGGTTTATTCTTGATTTGTTCTTGAAACCTTTCAAGACCATTAAGACTCCCACTGACTCCTTGATATATAAGATTCTCTTGTCAAGAAACATTTCTTGACAAAGCAAATATTCAGGAGTTAGTGTAGTTCTTATCAAGACAAAACACTTCACATAATTGGTCCTAGTTGGTCTTTGTCTTATCCAAGACAACACAACTTACCAATTTCAAATGTGCAAGAATAAGAATTTTTTTCCAAATTCCACATTTGATGAGTGTTATAAACCTACTTAAGACTTGATATTGGAACGAAGTATGATTGACTTCTTGATTTACCCATTTCTACAATTCTCGATTCCTCTTCTTAGACATGCAATTGCACTAAGACTCACTTAGAGGATCAACTGAGACATGGTTCTTAATCATTAAGACTTATCATAAAACACAATAAAAGGTACTCTCCTTTCTTCTTAGAATAGAGAAACTTTTATCTTTCTGCCTACTTGATTCTTCTTTATTCGTTCTACTATTCATTGAAACTCTTTCAATCAACTCAGAATTACACTTAATCTTATAAGTATAATCATATTTACTAAACTTTATTAAATCATGACGAATATCTTTGTCACTCTTGTGGTGGACTTGATCAACGCACAACATAGTGTACTTGATCTCCTAGTCCTTCAATTGACACTTTGTCAAAGAATTAGTCTAAATTTCCCAAATGTGAAAGTTTTTCATTCATCATACAATACACGTTGCATGATTCCAAGTTTCTGTCCAATTGAAACTTGGGTGATGAGAAACTCTCCCTATTTGGTAAACTTTTAATATGTCCACAAATAACATAATTAAGAATCAAATCCATTGTTGCTAATAATAGAAACATTCAAACATCAATTTTTTTCATACATGCCATCGCAAGGATAAATAAATAAGATAAAATCAAAATTCATTTTATTGCGGAAAAAATTTGTCCTTACAATGCAATTCAATTGAAAAACTATGTTATTACATATTTCTTAACAAACTATTCTAACTCCAAGTAGTAGCTTAAGAATCCATTCTTCAAGTAATGCGATCGAAATCCATTTCTTCATGATTAGATTCAACTCACTTCTTCCCTCAAGCTTCCTCTCTTTTCTTCGATCCTACAAAACATCAAAATGTAATCTTATCACATCATGTATTAAGAATCTAGAATAGGAACTCAAAAGAGTTAGATAATGGATTTTACCTGAAGTAGAGCCATACGTCTTGACTCTCCCATCTCTTAGATCTCTCAGGTAGTTAGGGCAGCTTCGTCTCCAATGCCCCTTCTCTTGGCAATAAAAGCAAATGGACTCCTTTGGCACAACACATCGGACAATCACAGACTTAGTTCTTTCTGCACTTCCAATGTTGCCAGTGTCCATTGAAGTTTGGGAGTTTGATTCACCAGACAAGTTTGCTTGACCAGCACGCCAAATCATTGCTGATTCAGCAGCTATAAGCAAATAGGTGAGATTAATGAGGGTCACGTCGTGATCCATCATATAGTACTCTCTAACGAACTCACTATATGATTCAGGAAGTGACTGAAGAACCCAGTCAGCAGCCAACTCGCTTGAAATCTCGACACCCAACATGCTTAACCTATCAATGTGTGACTTCATCTCTAAGACGTGTGCACACACAGGTTTCCCATCTTCGTGTTTACTTGCCAAAAGGGCTTGAGTGAGCTTGAACTTTTCAAGCCTTTGAACTTGTGGGTCAGGGAGAACGATTGGAGGAGGTGGAGGAAGTGAAGCATGACTCTCATTTCCTCGATCGTATCTCGGAACGTCATCTTCATTTGGAAAGCTTGTTCCAAAGGATTTGGGAAGACCATTGTAAGATTCAGACATCTACAAAACGGGAGAAAATTCAAGTTATGTTGATTAGAATTCTTGATGTAACACCCAAATGAAACATCAAGCTAGGATCCAACACAATATTCTACAACCTAGAAAAGGGATGCCGTAATCTAGTTGCAAAATATTTGAAGGTAGGTAAATGACGATTTACAAATTTCCACCATGAAAAACGAAAAGGAAGATTAAGTTTTAAATAAATTGAAACTCCTAGATCTTTTGAGATTCATTGAACTTTTCAATGGCATGTTTAATCTCGATTATGCCCTACTATTTGTGACTGGGATGCCGAGGATCACAAACAAGGTGTGAATAACCATACGAATCACATGGTGCACCCAATGCTACAATCACCTAATCAATGTGTCGGTTAGCCACACACGCTCCATTGATCTATGACAAACATCGAGTCACCCTTCGCTACCAATGTCATCCCCAAATTAGTGTGTCGGTTAACCACACACGCTCCACTAACGTTTGACAAGGGTACGAAGTGTAATTCTATGGGTTAGCGTACAATTTCACATTTTTCCTAAAGTAACTATGATTTGGGAATTTGAAAAAACATTTAGTTACTTTGTACTTCATTATACTTATAATGGAAGGTTTCTGTCCTATCCTACCCGTTCGGCTAACGACCCTCCACTAGTCAAGAGTGCGGTGGGTAAGAGTGGATACCCATTCAATCGTCATTTTATTGGCAATTTCCTTAAACACCCCTTATAGACCAGCTTCGTGAATGAGGCCTACTAACGGTAAGACTGACTGTTTACTCATATATAATACTAGACTTTTAATGTTATATATAGTATAGGGTGTATTTTACACTTTTAAAATACTAGGTGGTTTAACTTAGTAAATTATACTTTTAATTTAATTAAATGTAAACCAAAAACTTTATGGGTTTATTAGATCACTTTTAATTATACACTTTAATTAATTAACAAAACTATAAGGGTGTGATTCGAACTTTTCAAATTACTAGGGTTTTAGAATTTAACATTTCAAAATTAAACTTATAATCAACTTTTAAATTCCAAAACTTGAGGGCAAATTTTGAAACATTTCAAAACATTAGGGATCAAATAACAAATAATTCAAATTAAACAATTAATTTCATAATTATCTACATTTGACCTAATCTTATTTTAGTCATTAGATAATTACCAAATAACTTTAAATAATCCATATTTATCACATAAACAACCAATATTTAAAAGATTTCAAATTATCTATTATTTTGGCAAGGTAAACATATAATTAAGATAAAATTCGGATTTTAACTTCAAAAAACGAATTAGGCATCAAATCCAAGTCAAAACAGCAGTTAAATCCCGAAATCCCCTCTATCTGACCCCTGGACTCGCCGAGTCAGGTCGGGCAAAGGCCAAAAAATCGTTTTTCAGTAATAATTCAACATAGCATCACATACAACTGAAACCAATCAAGGCTCTGATACCACTGATGGGTTTTAGGCATAAGAACAATCTTATGTGCTTATACAAACCCTAATGCTTGGATCTAGGTTTCTCTATTGTACATGCTTTGAATCCAAGACTGATAAACTTAGATCTAACATATTATAAACTGAATTAGGGTATATAGAATTACCTTTGATTGTTATATAGCAATAACAATCAATTCCTTGCTTGGATTGGCTTTAAAAGCTTAGTGCCTCAAGTGTTGCACCTCTAATGGAGTCACAAACACCTTATGCAACTTGGATGAAGAGGAGAAGAAAGGAGGCTGCCAAAAACGACTAGAAACCCTAGAGAATCAGTTGTCCACGTTTTTGGGGCCTAAGGGGTCTTTTATATACTTGTGTGGGCTGCTAGGGTTTCAGTCAAAACCCTAATGGAGAACTTAAACTCTAAGCAACCCATGGAACCTTCTGGATAAGGCCATAGACGAAAATATGATGGGCTCCCATCATAATTTCGTTCACCCCTTGTTCCTTTAGCATTCCTTAGCCCAATAACTCAATTATCCAATAATTGCAGTCCAGTCCCCTAAATTTAATTAATCTCTTTTAGCCACAAAATTAATTATCAATTAATTCTTGACTAATATTAATTAAACAATATGATTTCTCTTTTAATATATTATTCTCATAATATATTAATAAATCATATTTAAACCTCTCTCTCCTTAATTCATCCTACATATTGCTATGGTGAAGGCAACCCAAAAGGACCATGCTCATAATCGGGTCAAGTACATACCAAAAATAGTTATGGACTTAGACACTAATCCAACAGTTATATGCTAGCATGATGTGTTATAAGTGATAGAAGTAGAGTTCAGTTGTTAGGACCGAAGGGTAGTTCAGACACCCCATATATGTCTGATAATTTGTTATGTTATGATATATGTGTGAGTAGCAGTAGGGGGTGAAATAGTTCCCGAGGATCGGTTGTCAGGACCGAAGGGTAGTCAGCACCCCAGAATAGCTTGACACGGGTAGACGACACCCCATAATGGCCGCACAGGTAGTCGGCACCCCAGAATGGCCGTACCGGGTAGTCAGGCACCCCAGAATAGCCTGGCAGTATGTATGTTATGTGTTTGTATGGTATGTGGTACGATGGGGGAACTCACTAAGCTTTGTGCTTACGTTTTTCAGTTGTTGTTTCAGGTACTTCTTCAGCTAGGGGAAAGGAGCCGGCACGGTAGCGGCATAACACACACACTCTTGTTTTCCTCACTATGGATTTCTGGGATGTACTCTGAATTATTACTATGATATTACCGGTTTTCAGACATGGATTATTGTTATGAATGTTTTGTAATTATTTTTCTATGTATTAACCTAGATTAAAAATGAAATTTTTAACCGGTATTTTTGGGACGTTACAGATAGGCTTCTGGATCAGATAACAATGCTCCACCAGCAAGCCCAAGTTTATGATTTTGTTCCATCGGGAATCCAACGGGTTTGGCACCCATTACACCAGCTTCTTTTATGATATCAAGTGTGTACTTGCGTTGACAAAGAAATAGCCCTTTGGGGCTTCTTGCCACTTCAATTCCCAAGAAATACTTCAAAGCTCCAAGATCTTTCATGTGAAAACACTTATGAAGATATGTTTTGAAAGATATGATGGCATTGGAGTCATTGACTGAAATAATTAAATCATCAACATAAACCAGGACATTAATTTGAATAGAGCCTCGTGTGTAGGTAAACAAAGAGTAATCTGAATATGATTGGCGGAAACCATAATCTTTAAGAGATCTAACAAGTTTAGCAAACCAGCAGCGCAGAGCTTGTTTGAGCCCATAAAGAGATTTGCGTAATCGACACACAAGATTAGGGTTAGAGCACCTGAATCCAGGTGGAAGTCGCATGTACACCTCTTCAGTCAAATCACCGTGTAAGAAAGCGTTATGGACATCCATTTGATGTAGCTCCAAGTTTTTGGCGGCTGCTACAGCAAGAAACACACGCACGGTGGTCATTTTAGCCATAGGTGCAAATGTCTCATTATAATCGATTCCCGCCTTTTGATGATTCCCAAACACCACCAGTCGTGATTTATACCTCTCAATTTCACCTGTAGAGAGATATTTGATTTTGTAGACCCATTGACTGCCAAGAGCTTTCTTTCCTGGGGGTAAAGTGGTCAAGATCCAAGTACCATTGTCTTGAAGTGCTCGTATTTCCTCTTGCATTGATTTTTGCCAAACATCAGATTTCATTGCTTCTTTAAAGGAACGGGGTTCATGACCAGCAACAATGGCGGCTAAAAAATGCTGATATTTGGGAGAAAATTTATCACAAGTGATGTAATGAGCTATAGGATAGGGATTACCTGAGGAAACTGATGAAGCCGGGTGTGAGTGAGACGGGACAGTACACGTATGAGAGATGAAGTCGCGAAGGAGAACCGATGGAAAATTTTCACGATGGCCCCTACCAAGTTGATCTTCGGTTGCAACAGTAGAGGATTGCGGTGATGATGCATTGTGAGGGTGTTCTGGGATGGGCTGTCCAGGGGAAGATTATTCCGAAGTGGGCTGTGACTCAATAGTGGGCTGTTCCGTAGTGGGCTGTGACTCAACAGTGGGCTGATCGGAAATTGGGTCCTCTGGTTCGAAATAATTAGGTAACTCATTTAGTGTAGGTGCGTTTGGTTGAGTTTGTAGATTAATGTCAACATAGGGAAAAATGTCTTCAAAAAATTTGACATCTCTTGAAACAAAGAATGTTTTGGTATCAAGATCGTATAGCTTCCACCCTTTCTTACCAAATGTATATCCCACAAACATGCATTTACGACTTCGACTGGCAAATTTATCACCCTTAGCTTTTTGATTGTGTGCAAAGCAAAGACACCTAAATGTTTTGATTGTAGAATAGGACATAGCGTTACCATATAAAATTTCAAAAGGAGTTTTATTATCCAATAGAGGAGACGGTGTACGATTGATAAAATGAGAAGCAGTGAGCACACATTCTCCCCAAAAAGTGACTGGCAAATGAGCTTGAAACATTAGGGCATGACCAACATTTAAAAGATGTTTGTGTTTTCTTTCAACACGACCATTTTGTTGGGGGGTACCAACACATGAGGTTTGAAAAATAATCCCTTTAGTTGTAAAATAATCAAGTAAACAATTGAATTCAGTTCCATTGTCACTTTGAACAATATTAATCTTTTTAGAAAATTGTCTATCAATCATAGCAACAAAGGACATGAACGTTTGAAAAACTTCAGTTTTATCAACCACAAGATAAATCCAAACAGCCCGAGAGTAATCATCTACTAAGGTTAAGAAATATCGCGCTCCACAACTAGAAGGGTATTTATAAGGACCCCACAAATCACAATGTATTTGCTCAAAAATTCGACTAGTTTTATTATTACTTAAAGAAAATTTATCTCTAGAATGTTTAGCCTGAAAGCACACTTCACAGGCTTTATTTAAACTACCCCTTATATCACTAGTAGGAAGGAGGGATTTCACCACTTTTTCTGAAGGATGACTCGTTCGTTTGTGCCACAATTCCAATATTGATGAAGCTCCATTGACCGCAACACGATGAATAGATTCTCCTTTCCCAAAGTAGTACAATCCGTCCCGTCTAACACCCGCTCCAATCAGCTTCCTCGACCGGTCCTGTATAGCACACATATGAGAATCAAATTGAGTAATACATCTCATATCATCATTTTATCGTGACACCAAAATCAAGTTACAATTCAAACGAGGAACTAAGAGTACACTTTTGAGTGTGATTTTGTCATACAAATTGACACTACCCTCACGGGTAGCTATGACTTTCATTCCATTAGGCAATCCGACAAGAGTTTTTGGAACCTGTCATATATTATGTAACCAAGCAACATCACCAGTGACATGATGGGTTGCCCCAGAATCAATAATCCAAAGTCGTTTTTTAAACGTACCGTTCAATTTTTCTTCAGGAATTTTAGAAGTACTCATTAAACCTGTTAGAGCCTTCCACTGTTCAGCAGTGAACAGTAAAGATGTTCCTGTTGAATGCGCTTGGCCTAACCCAATATTCTGAGTAGGCCTAAGTTGTTGTCCAGTAGAGATGGAGTGGGCCCGATGAGAACCCCTTCCACGTCCGCCTGAACGACCACCACCTCTACTCCCTCCATCATTTTTACTTCTGTCCTCCCACCACTCTGGATATCCAACCAATTCGAAACAGGAACTCGAATCATGACCAGATCTCTCGCAATGGGAGCAATACAAGGATGATTTGTCCACTTTCTCTGCACAACCTTCTCTTCCTTTGTTTGAGGTTGCTCGAACGCTAAACCCTAGCACATCCGCAGGTTTATCTTCTACCACTACATGAGAAGTCCTCACCCTCTCATCTTGAATCACAAGCTGATAGGCCTTATCAAGAGATGGAAGTGGATCCTATGACAAGATACTAGTGCGCATAGTGGAGAAAAGGTCAGTGTTCAAACCCATAAGAAACTTGTGAAGCATATCAGTTTCTCTTCTTTCTTCATATTTAGATCCGGCTGTACATTCTTTACAACAGGAGCAGTCAACAAGAGGTTCATGTTTATGCAATTCTTCCCACAATCCAGTCAATTTTCCGAAATACTCAGAAACTGACATATTTTTGCCCTGTTCACACTTGGCGATCAATGACTTCAGCTGTTGAATTCGTGGTCCATTGACCACAACATATCGCGATTTCAAAGTCTCCCACAATTTCTTTGCATCACGATGTTTGGACAAGGAACACTTAACCTCAGGATCAATTGTGTTCATAATCCAGGATACTAACATCGCATTAATCGTATTCCAATCAGCTTCTGTAACAGGTGGCACCCTTTCAGTAATCGTCCCATCAAGAAACCCGAACTTTCTTCGTGCTTCCAAGGCCATCTGGATGTCACCAGCCCAGTCATTGTAATTGTCTCCTCGGAGCCTAGTCGGTGTGATAAAATCCCCTGGTCGATCTTGGGGACCAAGGTAAAACGGCGAGTTGGCTTCGATTTTCTGAGAAGTAGGATTCTTCTCCCGATTTTGTCATGGCGTAAGGTTATATTTCAAAACCACGCTCTGATACCATGAAATAATTGACACAGGTGAAGATTGAAGACTCAAAATCTGATCTCTTTATTAAACGCTATATATGTATATATACACATCTGTGAGTCCTTATCAGAAACCAAAGCAAACTAATAGGATAAGACTAATCTAAACATTCAAAATACATTTATCTATCAGATAACACCCAATTCTAGATAACTCCAATTCGCGATAACTCCAACAATTACACAATCTTGTGAAGGTGAACCAGTTTAATCCGAAATACCAGATGATGATAGCTGGTATTTTCCCTTGCATTTAAGCGGAGAATCGAGTACACGTTGACATTTTACTATATGTACCTTGCATGAAACTGATAGGGACTAAAAGTTAAAGACGTGAAAGTACAAGGGGGTAAAGTGAAACTGCTAACCTGCGAATATCAAAAGAAATTGCGAGAGATGGGTTTAGTAGAACCCTAGCAGGCTACAGATACGAAGTGTAGACGGTGAGGATCTGAGAAGAAGAACCGTCGACTCCATCTCATGGCGGTTTCAATCAGGCGTGCAATCATATCCTGTCGCAACATCTATCCTTTGATCCGAACATCTCGTCCGGTTTCTCACTTTGCAGCTTCTTCATATTTATTGAGAGCTGCCTGTGATCTGCGTCCAGACCTTTCCAGATCGCCGGCGATTGGTTTTCTATTCGAATCCCGCAGATCATTTGCAAAAGCACGGAAGAAATGTAATTCTCTATCTTTTTCTTCTAATCTATCTTGAATATGGAAAGCCCCTAACACGCATTTAAACAGAAGCTGGGGTAAGATGGATTATTGTTTTAAATGAATACGAGTTTAAGGTAAAATTCACACTGTTTAATGAAACGATCCTTTCACTGTTTAAACGAACGGAGTGGTCTCACTGAATTTCCCCCTTTCTAATTATGAATTACATCGCGATAAAGAACTGAGCGATTGGTTGTATATGAGTACAATTGAACTCTAGAGTTGCTTTATATTTCCAGTCTATGCATGAAAATCCGACATTAGCCCAACAGAACGATCACTTAACAAAGCTTTCAGGGGATGACGATGACAACGATGACCTTGGTGTTGCTAATGGTGATGCTGGCAGCAGAATTGAAATTGTGAATATTGGGCCAATTATCAAATCAACTGCTATCTCTGAGATGGAGGCAGCGATTGATGCAGTATCAAATGAACTGAGCAAATTGCGCACAGGAAGGGCATCAGCAGGTGCTTATAGTTTCTTGATTTTGCTAAAAGCTTGTTCCTGATTACTCTATTTATCTTTCCTTATTTTTCCAATTTGTGTGTAGGAATGCTTGACCATATCATAGTAGAAACTGGTGGTGTGAAGATGCCTTTGAATCGGATGGCTGTTGTTTCAGTTTTAGACCCTAAAACTCTGTCAGTTACTCCATATAATCCAAATGTAATAGTTTCTATCCCTAGTTTTAGTACCTAATCTGCATTTGCAGGATGTAGTTGCCAATATCCAATATTATGAACAATTAGACTATGAAAGACAACTTAAATTCAGGGAATGCATTGTATTCTGACAGTGTGCACTTAAATTATCCAGGCCCTGAAAGAACTAGAGAAAGCCATTGTTTCTTCACCATTGGGTTTGAACCCTAAGCCAGATGGAGAACGATTGATTACAGCTATTCCTCCGTAAGACACTAAAATCTCTACTAAAAATTTTACTTATGTTGTATCTTGGCTACTAATATAGTATGTATATTTATATTTTTTCATCTTTGCAATAAGCAGCATGACCAAAGAGCATATGCAGGTGAGATTATTTCCTGTATTTTAAAAACTGATTTAGCAATTTATGTGTCATTAATGTTTATGACTTACTCCAGGCTGTGTGCAAAGTGGTAGCAAAGTCTTGTGAAGATGCCAAACAAAGAGTTAGAAGAGCTCGCCAAAAGGTATAGGAAAATGTTGTATCTTGGTTATTACAATGTATCCTTTTGTGCCTAATATATTAAAATATATATATATATATATATATATATATATATATATATATATATATATATACTTGTTTTACAGGCTTTTGACTCCATAAAGAAATCACTGCCTAAAAAATCAGAAGGGAAAAATAAAGGGAAAGATAAGGAGAATATTAAAGCGAAAACGGTTTCAGGGTTCTCATCAGATGATGCAAAACGATTGGAAAAAGAAGTAACACTAAATAAAATGCATTTACTCTAATTAAGAAATTTGAAATTTACAGTTATTGTGGTTATATTGGTTGATTTTTTGTTCATGTTTTCAGGTTGAAGAGTTGACTAAAAAGTTTACCAAGTCGGCTGAAGATATATGCAAAGCTAAGGAAAAGGAAATTACATCAAGCTGAGAACACTATTTGCCTAATATTTGATGTTACTTTTGAGGAAATTCCACATAATTTGAGGATGGAAGCATAAATTTAGGGTGTTCAATGCAAAGGATAGTTTTGGACTTTTTTTGTATATGTTACACATCTTCATTTGTGCTATACTATTGGATATTTGGTGTGTCGAAGGGTTTGAGAGCATTATATAACATGTGCGTGCTACGAATAAACAAAAGGTGTAGAAGAATGAAAACTGAAAAAACAAACACAAAGGAATGAGGTAAAATGTAAAATACTTGTATGGTCAAATATGTATTAAAAGGATATATGGAAAAATAAAAAGACAAACTTTTAATAAAAAAAAACAATGTTTCGAGGCTTGACCGAATAGAAAGTGTTATTAAGCAAACAAGTCAACAACATGTAGGTTTAAGCGTTGTGCACAAAAATTAATAAATAAAATGCATGTGAATTTTACAAATTTTTATTTTTGGGATAAATGCAACAAGCAAATGGGTACGATGTAATTTAGCCCATTACAAAGAAGCCCACACGTCTAAAACAAACAGAAACAGTACAGGCTTACAGGAAAATTTAGTCCATTAGAAAACTGACTCGCAGTCGCACACAATTGAAGTGGAGTGGATTGCACGCAATTACTTTACTCGCGACCCGAACCGAGAAAAACATCTACTGTACCAACCCGATTGATTATCAGAATACCAGGCGAGTTTACCCACAGACACAGACACAGAGACACCAACCAACAACGATGGCTTCACCCACCACAGATGAAAAGCAAAGTTAGGGTTCTTGTAATTGCATTTTAATACCGATTTTCTACTTGTATACGCCTTTGCAAGTATAATTGAGAAAACAGTTGGATATATATAATTAACCATGTGGTTTTGTATTTTGTAACAGGTCCTGCTAAGAGAGTTGCCGTTGTTGGTGCCGGTGTCAGGTATGATAGTTTATACTGAATGTAGAAAATTCTGTTGCTCATTTACTATATCAAGTAATTCTGTTGATGTTTTTACTGAATTGCAATATCTTTATCGGTGTAATAATCGGTTTAAGAAACCAAAAGCATTAGTGAAATTCGCATCGTAACATGAACTAATTAGTTTATGTTTTTCAGTGGGCTTACTGCTGCCTATAAGTTAAAGGTACACGGATTGAATGTGACTGTATTTGAAGCTGATGGGAGAGCAGGAGGGAAACTAAGAAGCATTTCACAAGATGGTTTGATTTGGGATGAGGGTGCCAATACTATGGTATGCATCTCTTACTACTACAATATTAGTATCAATCTTAGCAATTGGTGATGCTTACCTTACATTTTACCTCATATCATACAGACTGAAAGTGAGGCAGATGTCAGCAGTTTGCTTGATGATCTTGGGCTTCGAGATAAACAACAGTTTGTAAGTGAATATATATAATAGCAGTCATACTTGTCTGTTATAATGAGTATTTCCATTTTATACCTTGATTGAGGTTAGAGGTCATGTGTGTGTATATATATTCTGAGTCCTACTCCTACCATATGTTTCCTATTGCAGCCACTTTCACAGCACAAGCGTTATATTGTAAGAAATGGACAACCTGTACTGGTATGAATTATGAAATATGAATATCTCTAAACCTGTACTTGATTTCATATCCTTTATTTGTGACTATAACTCATGATTGATTGCAGATACCTTCTAACCCAATTGCACTAATCCAAAGCAGTTTTCTTTCCACTCAATCAAAGGTGCGTTAGTAGCATGCCAGATCTTATTCTGGTCCTACATTCTCATATTATCTTCTTAATGATTCAAGACAACTCTTTATATATCCTATTTATTGATTTGTGTTAGAAGTTGAAGATTTATGATTACAAAGTTTATTGGGTTTGTTGCAGTTCCAAATTCTTCTAGAGCCAATGTTGTGGAAGAAAAATACGTCCGACCCTCAAGAAAGGTAATATATATATATATATATATATATATATATATATATATATATATATATATATATATATATATATATCATCCACTTGAAGTAGTTATAAATGAGCCTTTTAAGTTTTTAAACATGTCCTTTTGCAGTGTTGCAGGATTCTTTCAGCGTCATTTTGGGAAGGAGGTATTTGTATACATACATTTCTGTTTTAATTGTTTAAAAGATTCTTCTTGCTTTCTCTTTCTCTTATAGTAGTTATTAATGTTAATAATGTAAGGTTGTTGAGTATCTGATTGACCCTGTTGTTGCGGGAACAAGCGCTGCAGATCCCGAATCACTTTCTGTGAGTAACTATATCCCTATTGCTGTAAAGTTTTTGAGGAAATATACATAGCTACTTTTGATTAACTACTCAAAACCACATTCCATTGTCCATACAGATGCGTCATGCATTTCCTGAGCTATGGGAACTAGAGAAGAAGTATGTTTCATTCTTTTTTTCTTCCAAGACTATCTATCTATCCATCATCAGTTGAATGAATGAATATTGATGTTGATGGCACTTAGGTTTGGTTCCATCATTTCTGGAGCTGTTCAGTCTATGTTCACTTCAAGAAGTGGGAAAAAGAGTCCTCCTTCAAACAGCAAGCGTAGGCGTAGGCGTGGTTCTTTTTCATTTTTGGGGGGAATGCAGGTGAGATGGAATGCAGTTGGTTGAATCTGTGAGTGAGATATCTGCTTGGTAATTTATTTTGGTTTCTTGATTCTTATACACAGACACTCACGAATGCACTGTGTAAAGAGATTGGAGAAGGTGAGCTTAATCTCCGATCAAAAGTGCTTGAAATGTCGTATAGCTGTGATGAGGGGTCAAGAGTTGGGAACTGGTCAATTTATTGTGGTCCAGATGAAGAAAACAAACAGCAGTCTTTTGATGCTGTAATCATGACAGTGAGTAAACACTCAATTTATAGGTTATTAAGTTGTAGGTGACTGCAGATTTATAACATGTTTATGAAATTAGGCTCCACTTGGAAATGTGAAAGAAATGAAGATTACAAAAAGAGGAAATCCTTTTCTGCTCAATTTCATACCAGAGGTATGTAAATATGTGAAAGAAATGGATTTATTTTTTTAGCAGAAAGTGTTGAGATTTTTAAATAAAATAAAAATAAAAAATCAGGTGAGTTATATGCCAGTTTCGGTCGTAATTTCGACGTTCAAAAAGGAGAATGTGAAGCGGGCAGTTGAAGGATTTGGAGTTCTTGTTCCTGGCAAGGAGCAGGAAAATGGGTTAAAGACACTAGGTAACTAAAGATTAAATGATAATTCTTATTATTATTATATGAAGATTAATAAAAAATAAAAAATGTGTGGTATTAATATTATGCAGGCACTCTTTTTTGTTCCATGATGTTTCCAGATCGTGCCCCTCAAGACTTGTATCTTTATACCACTTTTGTTGGAGGGAGCCGAAATCCACAAATGGCCAAAGCCTCCAGGTATTTTAATAAATAAAAACTGTTTGAATGTTTGTTAAATATGATGCCCATAAGCCATATCCATATCCAATAATATTGGTATTGGATGAGATGTATCTGTTCACTGTTTGTAGTGATGATAATGGGCAATATATATGTATGTATGTACTGCTGTACTGTAATGATAGGGATGAGCTGAAGCAGATAGTAACTTCCGACCTCAGACAGTTGCTTGGTGCAGAGGGGGAGCCAAACTTTTTGACGTATGTATGTTTTATGATTATGATTATTATTATTATTAAGATGTAGGGTTTTTGTACACCTACACCTACACCAATTTATGATGAGTTTCTTTTATTCCTTTGAACCTGTGTTTATGATACGTGAGTGGAATTGCAATGCAGACACTATTACTGGAGCAAGGCATTTCCGTTGTATGGGCACAACTATGGTTTGGTTATAGATGCAATTCAGAAGATGGAAAAAGAGCTACCTGGATACTTTTATGCAGGTAACTTTCTTATTTATCTGATGCTACATATTTTAAATAAATATAATACTAATAATAATATAAAAGAAAGTGGGTTGGTTGAAATGTTGAATGCGACTGACTAACTAACAGGTAACCACAAAGGAGGGATCTCTGTTGGGAAAGCCATATCATCTGGATGCAAAGCGGCTGAATCCGTAATTTCGTATTTGGATTCTTATTCAGTTGACAGTTAAGATAAATGCTGTATTAATTATTAATTAATTACTCCTAAGTCCTAAGTAGTATTAACCACTCCACCTTTAAAAACTAATTAATTACTATTAATCACAATTTACAAACAACGCCTTCACTTTCACTTTTCATTCACAAGTCAACATTATGAATAATGAATTATGATTGTCCTGTCCCTGAAAGATAAAGTCCCATATTGTCTCCAAATCTATATCACTATCTATCAAAACCTAAAGTTTTCCCTTACAAGGATCAGCTTTTTCTTTTTCTTTTTCTTTTCCTTTTCTCCTTTTGTCCTTTTGTCTTAATGTCTTTGTCTTTTTAAACTCCGTTTGCTAATCTTTTTGTATTGCAAAACTAATTTTTTTTAAAACTATATTCATAGTATTTTATTCAGATTTTTTAGAATTACGCTTATATAATCAATCATTTAATTATTTAAACCTGTTTTACTAAAAAAATCTTGCTTTTGCTTCGATTATTGAGTAATATACAAAAAACTACTCGTGGATCTAATTTGTGATTGAATGATTTTGGATAAGTTTGTACCTAGTTTAGAGCCCATGAAAGCTGAAACTATAATTAGAATATTTTATTAGAATTAAAATATTCCCAAGCGAAGATTATAAGTTTTATGAGGTAGATGGAAGTAGTAATTAAGTTATTAGGCGTAAGGAAAAATCACATCACATAATAAACGATAAGACACATATCTTACTCCCTATACGAAATTATGAAGTCTATCGTTACTAAAATCTTTTTATCAGGTTCTACTTTACATGTCATGTTTAGTTTAGTTTCTTTCAAGTTTTAAGTGTTGGTCGTTGACGTACTTTGTTTTTGTGTTTCTTGTTGGTCTTCATATAATATAAGTTGTTTGGTATCTTGGAAAACCATCATGTAATCGTGCAAGATTGAATATTAGATGGAATATGTCCATCAAATTTCATTTTCGTGAAGGCATTTCGACACCCAATAGAACCAAGAGACAATTTTTTCAAGAGAAGACAAGAAAGAGCATGTAAGGATGTGAAATGTGCTTTTGGAGTTCTACAAGATATTATGTATGCATATATCATAATGCATGACATGATAATTGAAGATAAATGACAAAATATTGCGGAGTATTTGACTATAGAGTCTACATATGTGCAATTTCAATCAAAGACAATTGGATATTTATATAAAGTTGTTGATATTGAAGACGTACGAAAATGGAAGCAAATTCGAGAAGACTTGACAGATTATATATACGATGGTAACCAAGATGAATAATTTAGGAAAAAAATGTATTTTTATTTATTTTTAAATGTTATTTGTTTTTTGTTTTAAAATCAGGACTATGGTATTTTTTTTCTCATGTAATGTTGGTTTTAGTTTTTAAATGTTATGTTTTTTTTAAAGATTTATTTAAATAACATGTTTTATTATATTATATTTTTATTTTTATAATTATTAAAAAAGTAAAAAAAGAAATAAATAAGAAATGAATCGAAAAAAATAGATCAGGAAAAATAAAACCGATGACATGTAAAACAATAAATGTTATAACATGTTGCTATTTCCTCAATTGCTATTATAACATTATAAATGACATGATATATGAGTGACATCTTTTTGATGTAATAACACCCTTTAACATATTGTCCATATCCATCGGCTTATATACATATAATTTTACCGTTTAAAAAAATAAAAATATATATACGGATATTAAGGGACAAAACAAAATAAAGGAGAGGGTTATACCCTATACTAAAGGACTATAATCAATTCATGTATGAGTTATTGAAGTTGTTGTGTGCGGGTCACCCATACTTAAAGCTAATATCAGTCTAGTCCTTTGGAATTCATTAAGGGTCCCCTACATACAACACTTTTAACATAATTGATACTTTTCCAACCATTTATCATTTTGTAAAGTAAATTTGTTATTGATCTTTCTTATATATTTGTAATTTAGTTAAATCAGAGTTAAAAATGCTCTCCTTATTTTGAGATGAATAAGGGATATCTATTTACTTGTCACGTTAAAGGTAAAATAAGTGATTATTTATAAAATAATGACAAGTGTGACAAATAGGAGAAAAATCATGCAAGCTTCAAATAGGTCACAATAATGGATGCTATTATGATATACAGTTTGTAAAATCTATAAGAAAACTATCTTTTGTATATAAAAAAAGGTTAACGCGAATAGTAACAATATTCATTCATATAATCATATATAATAGCATTTTTATTTATTTATTGCAACCTTATAATAAAAATTATTTTTTTTATTATACTATTATGCTTTATGACACTCTATTTTTACTTTTTATTGTAACATGAAAAAAGTAAAAATATACTGTTATAATTAACATATCAATAAAAAGATCTAATACTTCTTGTATTGTACTCTACATACAGACACTAACATTTATATAAATAATCAGGCATAGATTATTTGTAGCGGATAATGAACAAAATCCTCATAAGTCATAACTATATCCAATGAAACGTGTCACTTGAGACAGGAACAAAAAACACAATGATTGTGCATATCGAGTTTCGTATCTGTCTTGAAACAAAACCAGCCTCTTATTCTTAAATCAAATCAGGATCCGAATGCCGTCGTCACTCGACCACACCCGACCCCCACAAATACAATCCTTTCTTTTTTTTCTTCTTCTTCTTCTTCTTCTTCTTCAATGGCAGCAGCTTTCCACTAAATGCTTTTGCAGTTTCTTCTTCTTCTTTGTGTTCGTTCAACTACCCCCATTACTCATCTCTCTCTCTCTCTCTCTCTCTCTCTCTCTCTTTTCTTGCTTTTATTTCCAACACCCATTTCTCCCTTTTTCTTTTACTCACTAAAGGACCCTTCAACACCTTGCATTCAACAAAACTTTATCACCCTTTCATTTCTTTCTTTCTTTACACGTTTTGCATAATTCATGCTTAATGCTTTGTGTTGGGTATGTATTTAATTACCCCCAGTTCTTAGGCTAATTATGATCCATTTTCAAGATTCTTGAATGTGTTTTTGAATTCCTTTATGAAACGGGTCACTACATTTTGATTCAGTTTCAGGATTCTTGAATTCCTTTGAGAAATTAATATGTTGTACTGCTTCTTTCACATACTCTTCATTTCATGGGGTTTCATGACCTCGAACACCCACGCATTAGAAGCCACTCAATCTCAACTTCTTCTTCAGCTAAGAAAGCATTTGGAGTACCCAATTCAGTTAAACAATTGGGAAAATTACACTGGTGATTTTTGTTACTTACCTTCAACTCTTCATGTCACCATCAGATGTGAAAACAACTCTCTTACCCAGCTCAAAATCATGGGAGATAAAGATAAGCTTTCAAATGTCACTCTCTTTCATGGGTTTGCAATTCAAAATCAAACATTATCCGACTCTTTCTCCATTGATTCTTTTGTTGTTACTTTAGTTAGATTATCGACATTGAAGGTTCTTAGCTTAGTATCCTTGGGAATTTGGGGAAGACTTCCTGATAAAATCCATAGACTCCATTCACTTGAAGTCTTGGATATGAGCTCAAATTTTTTGTTTGGTTCTGTTCCAAATGAGATTTCAAGATTACAAAAGCTTCATACGTTAACATTAGATGGAAATTTCTTCAATGAATCTATCCCTGACTGGTTCCATTCCTTATCAAATCTTACCATTTTGAGCTTAAAGAACAACAAATTAACGGGTCGTTTTCCTTCTTCAATTACCAAGATCACAACAATTACAGATTTGTCTCTTTCACACAATCAACTTTCTGGTAAATTACCCGATTTAACTACTTCATCTAATCTACGTTTACTAGATTTGAGGGAAAATCATCTAGATTCTGAACTTCCATTGTTGCCTAAAGGAGTGATTACAGTTCTTCTAAGCAATAACTCGTTTTCTGGTAACATTCCTGCGGAATTTGGAAAACTTAACCACCTTCACCATCTCGACCTGTCATCCAACTCACTGATCGGAACACCCCCATCTGCTGTATTTGTTTTGCCAAACATCACCTATCTCAATCTAGCATCCAATATGCTAAGTGGGTCTCTTCCGAATTCAATCAACTGTGGAAACAAATTAGGGTTTGTTGATATTTCTAGCAATAGGTTTACGGGTAAACTTCCTTCTTGTTTGGACACGCTATCTAGTAATAAGCGAGTTGTGAATTTCACTGGGAATTGCTTGTTTGTGGGCAATGGAAACCTAGAATCTGATTGCAAAAGACACACGACAAAGAAACCATCTTGGGGTAAAGTTTTATGGATTTTAATTGTTGTCATTTGTACGGTGATCTGCTTGGTATCATTCGGGATCGTGCTCATAATCTTTCGCAAAAGATATCATTCAAGACAGACAGTCACGCTACACCACACGATATCAAAAGAAACCGAAGACATCGCGCCAACAGGGATCATATCCGAAGCAGGGACACAAGTCGCTCCTTCATGTCGAGTCTTTTCCATGGAAGAATTAGCAGAGGCTACAGAAAACTTTGATCAATCGGCATTTTTGGGTGAAGGGTCTATCGGAAAGGTATTTTTTTTTAGGCTTTGTTTCGTTTCATGTATACCCATCAACTAACGATTAATTGACTCTTTTACAGCTTTACAGGGGAAGGCTAGAAAATGGAGGCTATGTTGCTATACGATCGCTATCATTATTCAAAAGATCTTCAATTCGGAACTTGAAAGTCCGATTGGATTTGCTTTCAAAGCTTCGACACCCGCATTTAGTTAGCTTCTTGGGGTATTGCATTCACGATGGTGGAGTAGAAGATTCGAATTCTAGCAGAATCTTCCTGGTGTACGAGTACATTCCTAATGGAAACTTCCGAGCTTTTCTCTCAGGTAAAGGTAAAAGGTTGGTAATTACTAATTCTCAAATCATCAAAATAACTTGATTTAATCCTGCAGAAAATGGTCCAGAAAGACTCCTGAAATGGCCAGATCGATTAGCAGTTCTTATAGGTGTGGCGAAAGCTGTACACTTTCTGCATACAGGAGTGATCCCTGCTTCTTCAAGTAATCGTCTGAAGACAAACAACATATTGCTTGATGATTATCAGATTGCAAAGCTGAGTGACTATGGAATGTCGGTCATCACTGGAGAGCTAGAACAGTTTGAGGTGTGTATCATCTTTCAAAATCTTGTGTTACCGAATTTGTGTTCTAAACTAAATTAAATTTTGTGATATAGGCAAAGGGAGGAGATGGACCCAAATCATGGTAACCAACTTTTCTAAAGATTTCTCTTTTTGATTTGTTTTACACAAATATAAAAATACTTTGTAATATATATATATATATATATATATATATATATATATATATATATATATATATATATATATATATCAAGTTGTGTTGTGTTGTGTTGCAGGCGTTTAAAGAAGTTGGCAGACGATGTATATGATTTTGGTTTCATTTTGCTTGAAGCACTTGTGGGGCCTATAGTAAGCGGGAAAGGGGAAGCATTTTTGCTAAATGAAATGGTATAGTCATACATACTATATTATAGTGTGATGATTTGATGTAATTTGTGAAGAAATTGTTTGTTGAATTTTGAACAGAAATCTTTTGGAAGCCAAGATGGAAGGCAGAGGATTGTGGATCCGATGGTGTTAACAACATGCTCTCAGGAGTCTTTATCGATTGTGATATCCATCACAAACAAGTGTATATCACCAGAACCAACAAACAGGCCGTCATTTGAGGATGTGTTGTGGAACTTGCAGTATGCAGCTCAAGTACAGTCAACGGCTGATCTTGACCAGAAATCAGAAGGTGCATCACAGTGTTGATTGTTTTCACCAGCATCTGCATCTGCATCTGTGTTTTGTTGTAAAATCAGAAACACGATTTTGATCAAGAAGAAGAAATAGGAGACCCAAACTTGAAGTATTTATTTTATAATAAGCTACAGCCCTGCTAATTTACACTAACAAATTTAATTACTGATTACAAAAAATAAAAAATTAAAGTCTTAACAACTAATTATCATAAAATCTAGTTTACAAATCAATATCCCCTCGAATTCCTATTTTCCACTTCGGCTTCATCCTTCAATATTTAAGTGTATAGGTTCCATGATTTATTTCTTATATAAAACCCACTATATGTATACAAGGATAACTACGGAAATATGCTAATCATAATCCTAACAAATATATAACAAGATTTCTAAGATCATGACCAATTAGTTAGGCTATTAGTCCATTGCAGTCGAAGCGGGAAGATGTTGGGGTCGAAAGTCTTTGAAAAATGGGTGAACTTAATTTTTCTCATGCAAAACACTTTTATTTGAGCCAACTTGGTCATACAATAAGGACTAGTAATGCATGATATGATTAATCCCAAGACCGATATGTAACGTTATGAGTGTTAGGATGCAGTGCCATCAACCACAAAGTTATATAGACCGACAAGGACCAAACCAGACCAAGCTACTATGCAGAGTGGTTCACACAATTATGAAGGGAAATATGGCGCAATCCGCACTAGGCCTATCCTAAGCCCATACGGTTAAACAATAAAGTTTGATATTTAAGTTTATTGTTGCATTATTAATGCCTTATTCGACTTGGATGAATTCCATACATACTAAGGCTTTTTAGAGAGCGTTGTAGGGCATCCAATCCATATTGTTAGGTTAACTATATATATGAACTTCAAGAGTTCATATAGCCTTGGCTCCTTTTATTTCTCGCTTTATAAGGCCCCTGCAAAAGTACTTAAATCCCTGGAAAGAATTCGGATGAAATTTTTCTGGGGCGGGAGTTTGGAAGCAAGTAAAATGGCCTGGGTTGCTTGGGAAAAAATTCTAGCAGCCAAAGAAAGAGGGGGGCTCGGGGTTGGAAGTTTGAAAGCGCAGAATATTGCCCTCATGGGTAAATGGTGGTGGCGATTCAGAACCAAACCGGACAGCATTTGGGCCTTGGTAATTCAAGCCATTCATGGTTCAGAGGGTGGTTTGGCACGGCCAATGGCCGTTAGAGGAAGAAGTAGCTGCTGGGGCTCGATTGCTTGCCTGCCTCCAGTTCTAGAAAAAGATCAGGTGCCGTTTCTTAGTTTCTTCCAAAACTCATTAAATCCTGATGGTTCACACAAATGGTCATGGTCGCTTGATCACTCGGGTATTTATACTGTGTCCTCACTACGAAAGTATATAGATAACCGGACCCTGCCCCGTAGTGATGCTGTTTGGAATTGGAACCCACTTGTCCCGGGTAAGGTAAACATTTTAGCTTGGAGAACCAGTCATAATAGGCTGCCATGCATGGAAAATTTATATAGGATTGGTATCAGCTCCTCAGATTTATGCCAAATGTGTCATAAAGCCACATAATCAGTTGACCACATCTTTGTGGGCTGCCCGGTTTCAAAAGAGGCATGGGCGCAGGTTTGCAACTGGTGGCGGTTATTGGGGAATTATCCAAGTAATTGTATGGAGCTGCTAAAATGTAAAGAATCTTTAGGGGGGCATAATAGACTGGAAAGGATTCATGAGGCTATAATGTTGGTATTTTTATGGGTAATTTGGAGATACAGGAACAACAAATCCCACCGCTCAAACCAAACCATTGGCTCAAAATCGACTTTGCCTTTCGAGGTACAATCATTATCGTATCTTTGGATCAACGCGAGGAATCGGAAGGGAAGGAAGCTTAGGTGGCTCGAGTTCTTATTTCTTTTCTCTGTCTGTTTTTTTTTTTTTTTTTTTTTTTTTCTGATTTTCTGTTTACTTGTGACTATTTGTTCCTCCTAGCTCCTGGCTAGTGTTTTAATTTTAATTCATGCCTGCCGTTCTAAAAAAAAACTATATATATGAACTATCATTCTACCAAAACAACACGAGTAAGACATTAGAGGAATGCTACTCTGGCTTCATATTTTTGTGGAGTCCAACTCTACATTAGGAGTGCTTTATGACGGTTAGAGAATCATTTTGGTTCTCCATGGTTAAATATTTGGTCTTAATGGTTCAATGGTCGATTAGTTGGACATTTTGTCAGTTTCATTCATATATATGTTGTCGTTGTCATAATGGTTATGATTGTACCAAAACCCGTAGAGCCTTCCATTGACATCATGTTAGTATATTCAAAGGTTTGATTTCAACTCAAGACAAGTATGAACTCCGATGATGAGAATGAAAAACAAACATTACCCCAATTTTGTCGTGGTGTGTAGGCCATTGTGGTTTTGCTTTATATACAATTGGAACCGCTCTCGGATGGTAGACATAGTATATTTTACTTCACGTGCTTGTTGCGTAGATCGACTCATATTTATTATAAATGATTATGTTTGATATGTATTAATATTTTTCTTTAGACCATTTGGTTATGAATATATTGTTAGTGTGAAATTTTGGATATAACATTATTTTGTCACATGAAACATCCATTATGGGCTACTTTAAATAACAATTTTAAGATATTTTCAAAACATTTTAGAGTTTTAATAGCAAAATCCAGTCTTAATGTTTAAATTTCTAAGACAATTTGAAAAACATGCGAGAGTGTAACATTATAATCAACAGGCAATGATACATAATAAACATTATCTTTTACAAAAACATGTCTTCTTAAATGTCCAAAACATCTAAAGATTTAGTGGTTCTAACCTATAAAGAGAGGAAGAAGAATATGTGTATCAATTATTTATTAATTGAGTTGTGTTACACGGATGTATACATATGTATTTATAATTGTATCTCTAACTAAACTAGGAGATAAAAACATGAGAGTTACAACAATACTTGACTATGTATTCTATGACTAGGTCTGGATATTTAAAATATAAATTAAATGTAATGGGTTATATCTTGATATGCCCTCGCAAGATGGACGATCCAGAGATGAGACCAATCTTGGATATTAAGTAATGAAATCTTGGTCGCGGAAGAGGTTTAGTGGGTGCATCTACTAGCTAGCCATCGCTATTAATGTGTTGGACTCGGAGAGTGCCTTGCTGGACCTTTTCACGTACAAAATGAAAATCAAGAAGCGAAGTGTGATAGTAAATATTTAGGGTTGTGTTGGATGAGAACCCAAGTTCACTAAGAAGCGAAGCTAACCATTGAACTTCAGTAGTGGTTGAGGCAACACCTCTGAATTCAGCCTCAGTAGAGCTGCAGACAAGTGTACTTTGTTGTTTTGAGCTCTATGAGATGGGATTTGATCCAAGATAAACTATGTAGTCGGTGGTACTACTATAATTGTCTTTGTCACCTGCCCAATCTGAACCTGTAAAAACATGAAGTGTAAGTGGGGACTTTTGTCTTAAAATAATGCCATGGTGTAGAGTTACATGAAAATATTACAACAGCCGTTTCAAGGGAATCCAATGGATAGAGGTCAGAGCATGCATGAATTGCGATAGGCGATTAGTTGTAAAAGAGATATATGGCCTGATGAGTGACAAGTATTGTAAAGCTCCTACCAATGTGCGATAATTAGAAGGTGAAGTATGAGGCATGCCACCTTTCAAGGTTAGAGGTTCATAACTAGTCATTGGAGTATAGGCAGGTTTACAGTCACTCATGTTGGCTCGTGTGATTATATCAAGAATGTATTTTTTTTTGTTGGGATAGGCAGGTTTACAGTCACTGCATCGGACCAAAATCCGTTTTGGTTTACAGTCACTGAATCGGACCAAAATCCGGAAACTACATCACAAACAGGTTCATAACTAGTCATTGGAGTATAGGCAGGTTTACAGTCACTGCATCAGACCAAAATCCGGAAACTACATCAGACCGAAGTCCAGAACTGCCTTGGACCAAAGTCCGGAAACTGACCAGGGCCTTGCACTCTGCGTCGGACCGAAGTCCGGAAACTGCATTGGACCGAAGTCCGAAACTACCCAGGGCCGTGCCCTCTGCATCGGACAGAATTCTGGAAACTGACTGAACATAGCATAGCATAATCATAACTACTAGCATAAAGACATATATTGCATACTGTATCGGACCGAAGTCTGGAACACATAACACAAACACATGTTTGAATCACAAAGACATCAAGCACCCTGAACTACTGCATCGAACCGAATTTCGGAACTACTGCTAAACAAACAGGCCGACATTTTGGCCGTAGACCCATTCCTACTGGAAGGAAACTCACCTCGTAACACTGGCTGCTGAGATGCTAAATCTGGAACTGGCTGACTGTTGCTCCGGAACTCCCCGGCTACAATCCCATAAACACTAAATCAGATCCTGATAATTGTTCTTAGGGTAAAATGACTATTTACCCCTGGTCAAAATCAACTACCTGATCAAAGTCAACTATCTGTTGGCCGGACTCGCCGATTTGGGCCGCCAACTCGCCGAGTCCCTATCGTCCAATCTAATCCTCTACCCGCTTCCACTCGTCAAGTTTGGCAAATACTCGACGAGTTCTTCTTCGATACTAACATTGAGCCTAACTTCATCCGACTCGCCGAGTTGTATGAACAACTCGTCGAGTGCTCCTTCATCATATGAACACCTCTGTCTGTGACTCGCCGAGTTATATGAACAACTCGTCGAGTCTGATCTTGGGGCCAAGAAGATTGCCTTGGACTCGTCGAGTCAAGGCGTCGACTCGCCGAGTCCTCTGCATGCCATTACTATACAGCCCATTCTAGTTGATTTCAGTGCATCCAATTCATAGATATGGGCTTCTAGGGCTGGTTTTGCACGTAAAGTTTCCAACTTTACGTGCATGCATACGAGAATAAGGCTAAAAATACCAAAATCATCCAATACTAAGCACTTAGGGTTTGGAACAAGGCTATTTCCACATAAAGGTAGCTACATTTAGTTCCTAGAGTTCAATAACATCCAGATCTATGGTCTCCATCCTAAGGAGAGCTCATATCTCGAGTTTGAATCATAAAAGGCTCCAAAAGAGACTTAACAAGCATACAAGAGGGTTTAATGGAGGAATACACAAGGTAATAACTTTGTTACCTGAATGAGAAACAGATGGAAGCTAGCTCTTGGGTCTCCTTTCTCTTCTATGGACCTTCTTTCCTTCCTTCTCTTCTACAATTCCCAAACTATCACAAAACACTTAAGCTCAACAAAGGGGGACTAGGGTTTTATAGAGGAATGCTCTAAAGGTGCTGGAGGCTGGGGTGGGAGGCTATAATGACGTTTAAATAGGGTAAAAACCCTGGGATTTAGGGTTTCATCCAGAAAAGTGGACTCGCCGAGTCCGGAATATGGACTCGTCGAGTCGCCAACTAAGAACGTGTCAAATCCCGTCTCTACTCGACGAGTCGGGCTACAGACTCGTCGAGTTCCTCTTAAGGAAGGAACATACTTATATTTAAATCACATACCAGAAATGGGGCGTTAGAATGTGAGATGAGTGGGAGAGGAACCAGTGACAATTATGTCATCGACATAGACAACTACCAGGAGATATGATGAGTTAGTTTTAAGAATGAAGAGAGATGAGTCGGAGATGGTGGATTTGCAACCAAGTGTAATGAGGTAAGATTTTAGTTTATTGTACCATGCGCGAGATGCCTGATGTAAGCCTTGGATGGCTTTATTTAACTTGAAAATGTGATTTGGAAGAGAAGGATTTAAAAATCCAGGAGGTTGGGACATATAAACAACCTCATGTAAATTTCCTTGGAGAAAGGCATTATTTATGTCTATTTGGCGAAGAGACCAATTTTTTGAAATGGGAAATGAAAGAACAAGACGAATTGTGGTAGGTTTGAGAACGAGACTAAATTTTTCCCGATAACTGATGCCTGGACGTTGGTGAAATCCTTTGGCAACAAGACAGGATTTTAATTTATCAATGAAGCCCTCGGGTTTGTATTTTGTGTGGTAAACCCATTTGCAGCCTATGAGATTTTGAGTATGAGAGGAGGGAATGAGAGTCATTGTGTGGTTTCATTCCAAGCATTGAACTCATCTTGCATGGCATTTCTCCATGATGGGTATTTAAGAGCATGAGTGAGGGTTGTTAGGTTCTGATGGAAAAGATAGGGTCGTTATATATATATATATATATATATATATATATATATATATATATATATATATATATATATATATGAAAGTCAATTAAAATAACAAGTGTTTCATTTGGGGTTAGAATGTGTGTTCATTTTAATGGGAGGATTAGGATTATCGAGGATTAGAGATGGAGGAGGGTGAGGAGAGGTATTTGTATTGGATGGTATAATGTATGAGGTAGGGGCAACAGAGTTGTCAGAACTGGTAGGTGATGGAGTTACAGGAACATTTGAGTGAAGTGGGTTAGAATTAGTTGAAGAAGGTGTGGTAGAATTGGTGAAGACGATAGAGATAGGAAGCCAGTTTTCTGGGTTTATAGTGGAGTTTAGGAGATTAGTGGAGATGAGTTTGGAGAAGGGGAATTCATTTTCGACAAAGACCACATGTCGAAAAGTATATAACTTGGAGGATATGGGATCATAGGTATAATAAGCACTTTGAGTGGGAGAATAACCTACGAAAACACAGGGTGTAGACCTAGGGTGAAGTTTGTGAGGAGAGTAAGGCCTTATCCAGGGATAACAGAGGCAACCGAAACTTTTTAGCTTAGAGTAGTTTGATTCCTTTTGAAAAAGGCAACGGAATGGAGATAAGTTGTGTAAGGTGGGAGTAGGGAGATGATTGATTAGGTAAGTGGCAGTGGTGAAGGCAAAAGGCCAGAAAGTGACTGGCATATTTGCATGAGAGAGTAGAGCAAGACCGGTTTCAACAATGCGTCGATGTCGGCGTTCAACATACCCATTATGTTCAAGTGTATGTGGTGGAGAAGTGAGGTGAGAAATACTAGCGGATGAAAAATGAAAACGTAATTTGATGCATTCACCACCATTGTCAGAAAAGAGTTGTTTAACTTTTGTGTTAAAGAAGTTTTGAACCAACAATTGGAAACGGATGAAGATGTCAAGAGATTCTGATT
This sequence comes from Lactuca serriola, assembly GCF_051521515.1. Lineage (NCBI taxonomy): Eukaryota > Viridiplantae > Streptophyta > Magnoliopsida > Asterales > Asteraceae > Lactuca > Lactuca serriola. The sequence goes on from NC_136411.1 coordinate 396,894,365, forward strand.
TCTTTTTCATAGGGTATAACCATATGTACTTGGTGAAGTGATCAACGAATATTATGTAGTATTTAAAGTGATCAATAGATTCAAGGATTTCTGTGACTTTACCAAGTCCCTTTCACTACTACTGCTCACTGCACTAATCTCATCCTTGGCTTACCCTAGGGTAACTCTCCGACATCAGCGGCATAAGAAATCCCTGCTACCTTTACCTAACTAGCTCGTAAATACCATTACATACCACTACGAACAGATAATTCTTCGAATGAGAGGTCCTACCCTACAACGGTTGGACCCAGACAAGAGCTGTGAAATTGGGCTAGACCTAACCTTCTGAAATTATTTAATCCTCGCAATATGTAACTTGACGTATTCGTTTACTAGTTAATTAAAGATAACTAGGACTCCTAAAAGCACAAAGCACGCAACATTCGGGCATTGAGTAACCCAAAGAAGCATATCCTAATCAGGCTATCATATCTTTGACCAGTCAGTACTATCATGCAGCTTAACAAGCACATACAACAGACATATAAGGTATCTTCCTAGATCCTTAGCCCTAATCTAGCATGCAGTTCTCCTACACATACAGTAGGCATATAAGGCATCCTTCCTAGATCCTCAGCCCTAATCTAGCATGCAGCTCTCATAATCATATCATATCATAACATAACATGTATGGGTATCTTGGGGAAAACTTACTTGATCTCAGCTGATTGCACGCATCACACACCTTGTTCTTTCCCTAAACTCTTAATTTTTAATTTTTGAAAAATTATTTTCTTTTCAAAAAACTTTCAAATCCTCAATTTGAGTCCATACACCCCCAAAGATGTGCCCAGATCCCTCAAAACAAGGCTCTGATACCAACTTGCAACATCCCAAAATTTATGACCAAAAATTCCATTTTTAATTTAATAATTCTAAAACCTTTTGTCTAAAAACATCATAGTAATAACTCATAACAATGTATCCATAATCAAAACATGACATGGAAAAATAGTATCAGAGTATAAATCCCATAGATCTCATGTGCGGAAATCCTGGTGTGATGCTCTGCAGTCATGTTGGATCCTTTCCCTTCAAATAGGAAGTACCTGAAACCAAAACTGAAAACCGTAAGCACAAAGATTAGTGAGTTCCCCCACCATACCACATACCATACAATAAACATACTGCCAGGCATATCTGGGTGCCCTATCTGCTCACCAAGCTCCTAAGACTGACACACTCAGTTTCTTGTATTACAGGTAGTGGCACAAGAACATAGATGTGATGATCGGATGAGAGTTTAAGGATTATAGGCCAGTAGATATAAATAAATGTTGTAAGGCCTATGTTGTTTCGGTTTATGCTTTTGTTCTGTATTGACAATGACATCCCGAGGTTTTAATATAATGAAATACATTTATTCGGAAATGCTTTGATAAAATCTTTATCATATTTTTGGAAACAAATTCCGCAACACTTTCTGTAAAAAGTTACTCTGATTTTCAAATAAAGCATAAACAAATCGGTCTTTTCTAGCCGTGAAATTGGGGATGTCACATCTATTGTAACGCCTGTGTTTTTGGGCATAGCGATGTAATAGTCTAGGTTAACCTTTGTAACCCGTCTTGAAATAATAAAGATGTATTATTTGAGTATTATGTGTTTTGTGCTTAGTTGTGTGACTTAAATGAATTAAGGATAAAAATAAGCGTCAAAATGAAATGTTAGATAATCTCGATATCTATGAAGGATGTGGTAGTGGTCGTGATGAGGTTTCCAAATATATAAAGAATGCTGAAATTCGAGTTATAACGAAGAAGTTATGACTTGTCGAAGTTTCATGACAGAACCGGCACGACGCTGAATGACGTAAAATATGAATTTAAGATAGAGCGATATTTAGCCTTAGTGATCTAAACGAAAGTTGTAGAATATGTTAAACCGAGAGCGTACATAAAAAGAACGCCCAAATCTGACTTCGTATGAGGAAGTTATGATTTTTCGAAGTTTCAGCTTAGCAGTAGACAGCCCGAAGTTCGAATATGAGATCGAGTGATATTTAGCCAAAACTTTATAAATGAGAATTGAAGATCTCATCAATATTAGTGCAACGACGGAAAGACAGACGAAAACGGACATTAGACGAAGGAGTTATGATTTTCTAACGGAGTTTTTCTATTCCGGCCTACTAAAAATAATATAATAAATATACAATAAAAATAAAGTCAAAATTAGCCGACGGAGTCTAAACGAAAGTTGTAGATCTTGTTTTTACCTACGCCTGCATATAAAGAACATCGAAAACGAAACTCGTATGCGAAAGATATGGATTTTTGAAGTTCGAGGCACGAAACTCGGTACCGTGTCAGAGTTCACAACGTGAACTCAGAGATTTGACCCTTCCGGAGCTGGCAAACCTAAGTAGACGAGTGACGCATGCCGTGACGATCAAGCCCCACGACGTGAGCATTAGAAACTCACGACATGAACCCAGAAAATTCACCCTATAAATAGAAATCAAGGGTCAACCGATTTAGGTTGCTCCTCTCTTACTCTCCCACTGCCGATACCCTCTCTAAGCCCTATTTTAACCCCCGAAGCCCCGGTATCATCCCGAGACCCGAAGTGAGTCACGAAGCCCGAAGATCCCGAGAAGAAAAGAGTTTCCGAGCTGAAGCTCTGCCTGCGAGAAGCGCGGTGTGTGAAGATCTTCCAGATCTACCGAAGAATACTACTTCTGCAAGTCGTAGTGTTGTCTGATCATCTTCTGATCAAGTGAGTGTATATTCCTTTTCTTCTAACACATAGATATAAAGTATCTCCGAGTGAATACGTGCTATGTGTATATAGATATATATTATCTGTTACATGGAATGAATCTGTATATTTGGAACGAGTATTAAATGAATATCTTATCAGTTTTTAAGTTGCATATGTATATTGTTATCTACAAAATGTTGGGTATAACTTAGGTAGATAGTTGATGTGTGATAAACTGATGAGATGCCTCGATGTTGTTGTTGTTGACCTAGTCATCTAGCGGAGTATGGATGACGACCACAGACTCTTTCTAGACAGTCATGTGGAACGCTAGCAGGTTCATAACCTGTAGGTGTTGTGAATGATGTGTTCACCGGTGTACTCTATCCCCCTCATGGTTGCCTTTAGGACATCTATTGCTGAGGAAACCCCTTGCAGTAATGTCCGTCCCGATAAAAATCCTAGATCAGGTCCCTGTTAATAGATGTTGTTTTAGGGACGTAAAGTGAGGATAACGGGAATGAGTAATCGGGTTATTGTTGGTTGGTGAAATTAAATATAATTATTTATTGTGGGTTGAAAACCCTATATGCTCACCAGACTCCCAAGCATGACCCACTCAGTTTATTTGTATTATACGAAGTGGCACGAGGGCATAAGATGGATGAATCATCAAGTTGTTTTGTTTATGAGCATGTATATATAGCTGTTGTGTGGCTTGTAATATGTCGTTTATGCTTTTTGGTCTGTATCGGAAAATGACATCCCGAGTTTTGATTATATAATGAAAATACATTTCTTTATGAAATGCTTTGGTAAAAATCTTTTTATCATATTTTGTTTTTGGGAACAAATTTCGCAACTCTTTTAAATCAAAAGGATTTACTCTGAAATTATTTTAAAAGCATAAATGAAACCGGTCTTTTCTGGACGTGATTTTGGGGATGTCACATCTATCCATGACCCAAAGTCATAAGTCCAATGGACGAACGAGGCCTGAACCCTAAAAGCCCAAAATATGACCCAAACCCGAGAAAGTCAACCTAAAAGTCAAACAGTTGAGTATGTTGGGCGTACTCAGACTTAGACTTGGCTTACTCTATTTGGGGCCAGTATGCTTAGTGTGCAAGTTGAGTACGCCCCGCGTACTCAGCAAACAACCAACCCAAGTCATTAAACACTTATTCGGTTAAGCCAACATGCCATATTCCAGACCTTATTCTAGAAGGTGACTTAACACATAAAGTTGGCAACTTTACACCCATGCATGACTTACTAAGGCCCAAAACTAAAAAATAAGCTTAATAAGAATCTTAACACTGGCATGGACCCATATCTCTCATAAAGGTTACATTTTTATGGACAAGGAACCTCAATGGAGCTAACATCTAGCATCCATGGCTTCTGGAATAGATCACCAACTCAAATTTAACTCAAAAGACCAAAAAAATGCATAAATAACACCCTAAGTTGGATCTAGCACATAGAGATCATCAAGATGAGAGATTTTTACCTCAAATGGCTTGTTAAGATAAAGATAACTCTGGATCTACAAGAGACTCCCAAGCAACCTCCAAGTGTTCCTCTTCTTCTTCTTCGCCACAAAACACCAACAAACACACTTTCAAGCTCAAATCTCACCAAAGACACTTAGGGTTTCGATATTAGGATATAGGGTAATGGAGACTGATCAATAGAATGTCCAATAGTGAGATAAGTTGTTTAAATAGGGCATAAACCCTAAAAATTAGGGTTTCTCCCTCAACCACATATGTCATGTGTACTCCTACGTACACCCCACGTACGTAGGTGAACCCGCGATCAGGAAATGAGCTAGTACGCTAAGCGTACTAAGAGTACACCCCGTATACTAGCTAGGGACTAAAATGAGATGAATTTTGCATTAAGGGGGATTAAATGAAACATACCAAATTCTTAAATATTACAATTTTAATATGGATAAAGAAGATGATGAAGTGGAATGTTTTGAACAACCTCTTAATGTTGAAATGAACCAAGAAGAAACAAGAGGGAGGGAGAGTAGTGAACAAAAATTAAATGAAGGGGTTGAAAGAAATGTAGAGAAGGCGAGACTTGTAGAAACAACTAGAACACCTGGTCCTACAAAAACATTTGGCTCCATAGAAAATCACGATGAAGAACATTCAGATAACACGGGGGAAAAGCAAACCAAAGCTCCACCGAAAAGATTTGATGACTTTGCTGTAAAGCTGCCTCCCTCGATAGACCATGCACGTCCTACTAGCCATCAAGCTTCTTCGACAGTACACTCACTTACTAATTATATTTCTCATGATAAGTTTACTAACATTCACTGAGCCTTTCTTGCTAACATCAACTCAAATGATGAACCAAAGTCCTTTAAACAGGGCAACAAGCTATTCAAAACGAAAATCGGATAACAACAATGAAAAATAAGATTAAAGCACTTGAAGACAATGGTACCTGGACCCTTGAAAAATTGTCAAAAGAAAAACATGCCATTGGATCAAAGCGGGTATATAAGATAAAATACAAGAAAAACAATAAAATCGAAAGGTATAATGTAGCACCTGGTTCCTGGTATGTATTTTATTTAATGTATTTTGCATTTTTGGCCTGGGACTCGGCGAGTTGAAGGCCCAACTCGTCGAGTAGGACGGGGTTTGGACACGGGAATTAAGTGGTGGACTCGTCGAGTCGGCGTCCAGACTCGACGAGTAGGCTCTGACTGGACAAAAACCCTAATCTGAGGGTTTACACCCTATTTAATCATCTCTTTCAGCCACCACTCGTCCCTATTGCTCCCAAAGACCCTCCATAGCAAACCCTGAGTGTTTTGGTGCAAAAGCTAAGGATTTTGAGTGATTTTTGTGGGTTTTGACCTCAAGGAAGAAGGAAGAGCATAGAAGGATCAAGAGGAGACTGAAGGATTCGAGTTTGGTTTATCATTTGCAGTCTTTGAAAGGTATAAAGTTTGTACCTTGCTTGCTTGTTTGTTAGATCCCTTTTTGGGGAATATTTAGGGCTTTTAAGCCATATGAGGTGACCAACCATGATTTGCAAACATGGTTGGGGGTCAAGACTTCGAATTTAGCACTTAGGAAGAGTCACAAGGCAGATTGGAGTTGCTTTTGCACTCAAGGAAGGTCTCATGCATTATAAGAACCATTTTAGGGCCTTTTAGGCTCAAAAGTACCATGCATGCATGTAAAGTTCGTAACTTTACGTGCTAGATCGAGCTTAAGGGCTTGGATCTATCAATTGGTCGAGTGTTGTACATCAAAAATCAAGGATTTAGGGTGTGGATGTTATCGACTCGGCGAGTCCGTTCTTGGGGCTCGACGAGTCCAAGGCATTAAGTCCCATATCTGTTGAGGGTCAAAAGAACTTAGTTGGGTGTTAGAAGGGTTGTAGCAGGTCAGAAGGAGTGACCCAACGCATTGGACTTAGTTTTAGACCTAGAGTTCATGGGACTCAACGAGTGCTAGAACAAACTCGGCGAGTCCAAGGCAATCTTCTTATGGTTGAAAATGAACTCGACGAGTTGTTCATATAATTGGGCGAGTCAAGGTCAGGACTTGTTCATAAGATGAAGGTGAACTCGACGAGTTGTTCATACAACTCGGTGAGTCGGATGAAGGTTCATTCGATGTCCGTAAAGAAGAGAAACTCGTCGAGTCGTTGCCAAACTCGACGAGTCAGTCGTGGATAAGGACGGGTAAAAGGTTAGGGGCTCGACGAGTTGACGGCCCAACTCGGCGAGTCGGGTCTACTTGAAGTTGACTTTGACTGGACTTGAACTAACCCCGTTTAGGGTTGCACGTTCTGTGTGCTGACTTAAAGATTGTCGTGTAGGGATCGAGGAGTCGACTTGTACGCCGATGATAGTTCAAACACTGCAGACATTGAGGTGAGTTACCTTCCAGTAGGGGTGGGTCTAAGGCCACAATGCTGGCCCACCAAAGAGGGGTATTTAGAAGATGATTGTCTTTGTGATAATTGTCTTGGTCTGGTTATGTGCTTTGATCATGAGATTTATCTGTATGATATGTTATGTGTATAGTAGGGATCAGTTTCCCTGACAGCGGTCCTTAGGACCGAAGGGTAGGTCTGTACCCGGATATGCCTGACTGTATGTTTATATCTTGATGTTGTATGCTAGTGGTAGGGGTGGAATAGTCCCCAGTTACCGGTTGAAAGATACCGATGACAGTTACCGGTTAAAAGATACCGATGATGATTACCGGTTGAAAGATACCGATGGAAGATACCGGTTGAAAGATATCGACGATATTGTATGGTATGTGGGATGATGGGGGAACTCACTAAGATTTGTGCTTACGATTTCAGTTTTGGTTTCAGGTACCTCTTCGTCTAAGGGGAAGGAGCCGGTGGCGTAGCATCGTATCACACACACATGATTCCGCATCGGACTTTCTGGGGTTGTACTCTGATTTTCATTACTTGTGATGTCATGGTTTGGGACACAACATCTTGATTTTGTAATGTGTTGCTTTATTGGCAATGTTATGGTGAAATGTTTTATAAATTATTAATTCAAAAATGAAATTTTCGGGCTTGAAATTTGGGATGTTACAAGTTGGTATCAGAGCCCTGGTTTGAGGGATACGGACACACCCTCGGGGGTGTCTGGACTCAAGCCAAGGGAATAAAAGATTTTTACAAAGAAAATGGTTTTCTAAAATCTAAATGGAGGGATTTTAAGAAAGACGAAGTGTGTGATGCATGCGACCAGCCGGGCTCAAGTAAGTTTTCCGCAAGATACCCATACTTGTTATGTTATGTTATATGGTTTTGATTTAGAAAACTGCATGCTAGAATAGAACAAAGGATCTAGGAGGATTCCTTGTGTTCCTGATATATGATTCTGAGAATTGCATGCTAGTTAGGGCTAAGGGTCTAGGGAGGATGCCTTATATGCCTGTTGTATGAGTTGTATGCTAGGACTGTTTAGTCAGCAGTAGGATGGCCTGTGTAGGTTATGCCTGGTTTGGTTACCCAATGCACGAATGCTGCTTGCTTTGTGCTATGGGGGTCCTGGCCACCTTCAACTAGCTAAGGAACAGATATGTAACAGTATCCGCAAGCTAGTTAGGGGGTGATGGGGACTCCTAGTGCAACTGATGGCGGAGGGTAGGTCAGAGAATGCCCTAGGGAAGCCTAGGATGAGGTCAGTGGGAAGGGTATCAGTAAAAGGGACTTGGTGAAGTCGAAGCAATCCTTGAGGAAAGTAAAGGTAGATGTGGAAGGTAGTATGGGACCGTAGTACTGAAAGCATAGGATCCGTACTCGAATCAAGGAGGGCCTAGATGGAACTTGGAAACTTGGAAAGTGTGTGAGACCTCTAGAAAGTATATGTGACCCTGTCATTTGTATGTTTATTTTCAGAATGGTGGTCACGCGACATGGAGCGGGAGGTTCAGGATCTGGGTCAGGATCGGGCTCGGGTGCAGCATCCGAGCATGTGGATGATGGGTTACGTGAGTTCATCGCGTCCGAGATCACGAGAGGTATCATTGATGTGACGCCGGTTATCTTCGGGTCGATCAAGAAAGGGATCATTGAGCTGATGGAGGATCGCCTCAGGGCGTTCAGGAGTGACTTGGCGACCAGCCAGTTAAGATCACACACACTGTCCTTTAAGGACTTCAGAGGGAGTGGTGCGCTGGATTTCCATGGGGTGAAAGACCCCATTGCTGCTAGGAGATGGATCGCAAACATTGAGTCTGCGCAACTGACGATCTTCTGCCCGAAAGGGTCGAAGTTCTGTTTCGATGCAGGGTGTTTGAGAGACAGGGCCAGAGATTGGTGGGAGTCGGTTGGTGACTCTCTGGGAGCCTCGATTGTTGAGGCTATGACTTGGTCAGACTTTGTGACCAGATTCAAGGCGGAGTTTGTGCCAACTGTGGAGCTTCAGTAGCTGGCCAGGGAGTTCTTGGACATGAGACAGACTACGGAGACTGTGGTAAAGATCACCGCCAAGTTCCGGGAGAGGGCATTGTTGGTGCTCCAGTATGCGGGTGATGAGGACATGAAGAGGACTCGCTACCATGACATGCTACGAGCTGACATTCGGGAGCATGTCAGTTTCTCAGCTTACTCTACCCTGAATTCCATGACTGTCAGGGCTAGGGAGAGAGAGATTGATTTGGAGCACATTCGGAAGAGGAAGGAAGATGAGGGGTTGATGACGGGGGCTTCGGGGAAGAAGCCCAAGGGATCCGATGGTAGGCCGAAAGGCCATTCGGGATGGGACCGTTGTGGGAAATGCGGTCGGTCACATGAGGGAGCTTGTCGCACTGGGCCGGGTTCAGGCTGCTATAAGTGTGGCATGGTTGGGCCTTTCGGCAGAGATTGCACTGTCCCTACTCCTGCGATTCAGACATCAGACCTGATTTGTTTTCATTGCAATCAAAGGGGCCATAAAAAGGCCAATTGCCCTAGATTGACATCAGCGGCGACGCCGGCAGTGGCGCCGACTCCAGCGATAGCACGGGTTGTGGATGGCTGGAAGGCCAAGTTGGAGGTTCCAGTGGTTCGGAGCCGAACATTTCAGTTGACAGCCGAGGAGGCACGCACTGCACTCAATGTGGTGACAGGTATGATTTCTTATTTATGCTTTTATGTTATGTCGCTGTGATTTTGATATATTATGTGCCTTGCTTAGGATCGTTCCATGTGAACGGTGTCCCAGTTCAGGTGTTGTTTGATTCGGGTTCCACTCGATCATTTGTCTCTCTTGCGCTTAGCAAGAAGTTTACGGAGTCTTCGGGCATGTTGGATTGCCTTCTAGAGGTTGAGATTGCGGACGACCGGTTGGTACGAGCGTCAGAGGTCTACCGGGATTGTGTTTTGAGGTTGTTCAAGGAACATTACCTGGTGGACTTGGTTCCCATACCTTTGCGGGGGAACAAGGTTATTATTGGTATGGATTGGCTGAGCCCCAATGGGGAAGTGATCGACTGCTTGCAACAGTCCGTACAAATTAGGACCCTAAGTGGGGGAGAGCTGGTGGTTCAGGGCAAAAGGTCACAGCAAGGACCAGCTTTATGTTCGGCAGCGAGGGCTAGGCGCTACTTCCAGCAGGGTTGCGCAGGTTATGTTGCCTATGTTATGGATACCCGGGAGGCGGGTAGGGCGACGGTGGGCAATGTGCCCGTAGTACGGGAGTTTGAGGACATATTCCCCGAGGAGTTTCCCAGGGTACCTCCGGAGAGACAGGTGGAATTTAGAATCGACCTAGTCCCTGGTGCGGCTCCGATAGCCAAGGCATCGTATCGGTTGGCTCCTCCTGAGATATAGGAGTTGTCTACACAGCTACAGGAGTTGTTAGACAAGGGGTTCATTAGACCGAGCAGTTCATCCTAGGGAGCCCCGATTCTGTTTGTGAAGAAGAAGGACGGGTCACATCGGATGTGTATAGATTATCGAGAGCTGAATAAGGTGACGGTGAAGAACCGTTACCTACTCCCGAGGATCGATGATCTCTTTGACCAGCTACAGGGATCATCTTGGTTCTCCAAGATTGATTTGCGTTCAGGGTATCACCAGATGAGGGTCATAGAGGAGGATGTGCAGAAGACCGCCTTTCGGACCCGTTATGGTCACTATGAGTTTGTTGTGATGCCATTTGGGCTCACCAATGCTCTTGCCGCGTTCATGGATCTCATGAACCGAATGTGCAGGCCGATGCTGGATCGGTCTGTGATAGTTTTCATCGATGACATCTTGGTCTATTCCAAGACGCAGGAGGAGCACGAGGAGCATCTGTGAGAGGTTCTGGAGATTTTGAGAAGGGAGAACTTATATGCTAAGTTCTCCAAGTGTGAGTTCTGGTTGCGCGAGGTGCAGTTTCTTGGGCACCTTGTCAACCAGAACGGGATTTCGGTAGATCCGGCCAAAGTGGAGGCCGTGATGAGATGGGAGGTTCGGAGGTCTCCATCTGAGATTCGGAGTTTCCTAGGATTAGCCGGCTACTATCGGAGATTCATCCAGGATTTCTCCAAGATAGTCGTACCCCTAACTAGGCTAACGACGAAGGTCGCGGTCTTTCGTTGGGGGCCCGAGCAGCAGGCTGCATTCGAGACATTGAGACAGAGATTGTGCGAGGCACCAATCTTAGCCCTACCAGAGGGCATGGAGGATTTCGTTGTGTACTGCGATGCGTCCATCTCGGGTTTGGGCGCAGTATTAATGCAGAGAGGGCATGTCATTGCTTACGCTTCGAGGCAGCTGAAGCCTCACGAGGCGAACTACCCAACGCATGATTTGGAGCTGGGGGCTGTTGTGTTCACCCTCAAGATTTGGCGTCATTACCTCTATGGAGTTCGTTGTACGATTTACACGGACTACAAGAGCCTGAGGTATCTCATGGACCAGCCAAATCTGAATATAAGGCAGCGTCAGTGGCTTGATGTGGTAAAGGATTATGACTGTGAGATCCTCTACCACCCGGGAAAGGCCAATGTGGTGGCCGACGCACTTAGCCGTAAGGCAGCGCCGATCAGGGATATCTGTCTAAGGATGATAGTGGTGACTCCGTTGTTGGAGCGAATTCGGGAGGCCCAGCAGGAGGCCATGAAGGAGGAACATCGGAAGAGCGAGCGGATTGTGGGGCAGGTTTCCTCCTTCGACTATGACAGCCGAGGATTACTGACACTACACCGTAGGGTGTGGGTGTCGTACCACGGGGGTGTGCGCCAGGTTCTGATGGAGGAGGCGCACAAATCTCGATTCTCCATTCATCCCAGGGTAACGGAGATGTATAGGGATCTTCATCTGGAATATTGGTGGCCTTGCATGAAGCGGTATGTGGCATGGTACGTGGAGCGGTGCTTGACCTGTAGGAAGGTCAAGGCCGAACACCAGAGGCCACACGACAAGATGCAGCCGTTGGATATTCCGCTATGGAAATGGGAGGACATTACGATGAATTTTATCACAAAGCTTCCCAGGACCGCGCAGGGAGTGGATTCGATTTGGGTCATCGTCGATCGATTGACCAAGAGCGCCCATTTTATTCTGATTCAGGAGAGCATCTCGGCTGAGAAGTTGGCCGACATTTATATCAGGGAGGTGGTGACGTGGAATGGGGTGCCAGTTTCGGTGATTTCAGATAGGGATGTACGGTTTGTTTCCAGGTTTTGGAAGAAGTTTCATGACGAACTGGGTACTCGTCTGCATTTTAGCACCGCCTTTCACCCGCAAACGGATGGTCAGAGCGAGCGAACCATCCAGACTCTGGAGGATATGCTGCGAGCATTCATGTTAGACTTCAGGGGTAGTTGGGATACCTACCTTTCATTGGCAGAATTCTCCTATAACAATAGTTATCACGCGAGCATTGACCGCCCTCCCTTCAAGATGCTGTATGGGAGGATGTTGTGACATCCCCAATTTCACGGCCAGAAAAGACTGATTTGTTTATGCTTTGTTTTTAAAATCAGAGTAATCGTTTAAAGAAAACGGTTGCGGAATTTGTTCCCAAAACAAGATATGATAATAACTTATCAAAACATTTCTCAAAGAGAATGTATTTTCATTTAATAATTAAACCTCGGGATGTCATGTTCCGATACAGACACATAAGCATAAACAAAACATACGTTCATTTACTCTAGTGATTTACATCTCCTTTAATCTCTTAGTGCAAAGCAACTTCGTATTGATACCTGTGATATAATTAAACTGAGTGGGTTAGGCTTGGGAGCCTGGTGAGCATATAGGGTTTTCAACCCACAATATTATATCATATATATATATATATATATATATATATATATATATATATATATATATAATCATCAAACAATCAACCCAATTACCCATCCCCATTATCTTCTTTACTCTAAAGGTTTTACCCTAAGAATCAACTATCCTTCATTCATTCATTCATTCCTAAGGATTGATCTAAGGAATCAGCACGAAGTCCATTGCTGCCAAAGTTTATCTATCAGGTACTAAATCCATAGCTATCAGACGCTAACTCCATAGTCACCAAGGTTCACTTAACAGGCACTAACTCCATAGTCGCCAAGGTTCGTCTATACGGTACTAAATCCATAGCTACCAAGGTTTATCTTGTTCATTGACAGTATCATACTCGAGATCCCTATTGCAATACATACCAATGGATTACTAATAGGTTTATCTTGTTTATTGACAATATCATACTCGAGATCTCTCTCACAATACATGCCAATGGATTACTAACAAGTTTATCTTATTTACTGACAGTATCATACCCGAGATCCCTCTCGCAATACATGCCAATGGATTACTAACAGGTTTATCTTGCTTATTGACAGTATCATACTCGAGATCCCTCTCGCAATACAGCTAATGGATTACTAACAGGTTTATCTTGCTTATTGACAGTATCATACTCGAGATCCCTCTCGCAATACATGCCAATGGATTACTAACATGTTTATCTTATTTACTGACAGTATCATACTCGAGATCCCTCTCGCAGTACATGCCAATGGATTACTAACAGGTTTATCTTGCTTATTGACAATATCATACTCGAGATCCCTCTCGCAATACATGCCAATGGATTACTAACATGTTTATCTTGCTTGTTGACAGTATCATACTCGAGATCCCTCTCGCAATACATGCCAATGGATTAATAATTGGTTTATCTCTATTCCTGATCCCTACTCACGAATCTAAAGCTAACCTTTTGGTCTTATTATCCAACTCATCTTTTATCCTACACCAACTATCTCATCTACCCATGTCCTACCCAACATATTTGTAGATACAAAATACATATACAAATTAACTCATTTAACACCTATATAAAACATCCATTCCACACTCATCTCAAATAAATAACAATGTATAAACACATAGCACGTATTTCATAGCAAATACTTAATATATATGTGTTAGAAGAAAGCGATCACATACTCACCCAAAACATATACTTAATACATTAAAACAATACTTGTATTAAAATCATGTTATGAAAGGGACTATACACTCACTTGATCAGAAGATGATTGGACATCACTACAGCTCTAAGAGTAGTATTCTTCGGTGAAACCGGGATATCTTCACACACTGGGTTTCTCGCGGGCAGAGTTTCGGCTCGGAAACTCTTTTCTTCTCGGGATCTTCAGGGCTACTCGCTTCGGGTCTCGGGGTTGATACCGGGGCTTCGGGATATTTCTTGCACGTAAATCGAGGTAAAACGGGAGAGAGAAGAGAAAATAGTAACCCTAAACGGCTGGCCCTTCAAATCTATTTATAGGGCAAAATTGGACCTTGCCACGTCGTGACACCTTTTCCCACGTCGTGGGATTGGTCGTCACTGTATGCGTAATCGCAAGTTGCATCTGGGGGACTCCCGGAGGTGTCAGAAGACTGGCCACGTCGTGGCACTGCTTGCCACGTCGTGGTATCTGACAGTTTTGGGGTTTCGTGCCCCGAACTTCAGAAATTCATAACTTTCGCATACGAACTCCGTTTTTGACGTTCTTTATATCGACGCGTAGGTGAGATTATGCTCTACAACTCTTGTTTAGACTCCATTGGCTAATTTTGACTTTATTTTTATTACTTATATATTATTTTTAGTAGGCCAGGACAGGAAAACTCCGTTATAAACTCATAACTCCTTCATCTGACGTCCGTTTTTGTCCGTCTTTCCGTCGTTGCACTACTATTGATGAGATACTCAATTCTCATTTAGATTGTTTTGGATAAATATCGCTCTAACGTAAATTCACTATTTACGTCGCGTTGTGTCGTGCCGGTTCTGTCGCGAAACTTCGACAGGTCATAACTTCTTCGTTATAACTTGGATTTTGGCGTTCTTTATATGTACGGAATCCTTGTAACATATACTATAACTTAGTTAATATTAATCCTTCTAAATAATCTTCCATCAAAAAGTCATTTTTGATGCTTATCGTCTCTAAATTGACTAGCCCTGATCTATGGGTGTTACAGATGTGCAGGACCCCGATATGCTGGGGGGAAGTTGGCCAGAGGGTCATGGGGAGCACTGAGGTGGTGCTCAAGATGACGGAGAGGATTCAGCAGGTCTGGAGCAGGCTTCAGACCGCTCAAAGTCGGCAGAAAATTTATGTCGATAAGCGCCAGTCAGACCTGGAATTCCAGGTCGAGGATATGGTCCTCCTGAGGGTGTCGCCATGGAAGGGCGTCATCCGATTCAGGAAGCGGGGCAAGTTGGGCCCCAGATACATTGGGCCTTTCATAGTTACTGCCTGAGTGGGCAAGGTGGCATACAAGTTGGATCTGCCAGCCGAACTCAGCCATATCCACAACACTTTCCACATCTCCCAGCTGCGGAAGTGCCTGGTGGACGACTCAGCAGTCGTACCCTTAGAAGATATTCAGGTTGATGACAGCCTAAATTATATTGAGCGGCCAGTGGTGATCCTCGACCGGAAGTCAAAGGATCTGAGGAACAAGAGGGTGGAGCTAGTGAAGGTACAATGGCAGCACCAGAAGGGCTCGGAGTGGACTTGGGAGCCGGTGGATGAGATTATGGAGCATTACCCAGAACTTTTCCAGGAACGAGCAGCAGACTTCGAGGACGAAGTCTGAAATAAGTGGGGGAGATTTGTAGCACCCGGTTCCTGGTATGTA
This sequence comes from Lactuca serriola, assembly GCF_051521515.1. NCBI lineage: Eukaryota > Viridiplantae > Streptophyta > Magnoliopsida > Asterales > Asteraceae > Lactuca > Lactuca serriola. The sequence continues at coordinate 396,909,758 of NC_136411.1, forward strand.
TTTTGCATTTTTGGCCTGGGACTCGGCGAGTTGAAGGCCCAAATCTTCGAGTAGGAGCGGGTTTGGACACGAGACTTAAGTGGCGGACTTGTCAAGTCGGTGGCCAGACTCGACGAGTAGGCTCTGACTGGACAAAAACCCTAATCTGAGGGTTTACACCCTATTTAATTATCTCTTTCAGCCACCACTCGTCCCTATTGCTCCCAAAGACCCTCCATAGCAAACCCTAAGTGTTTTGGTGCAAGAGCTAAGGCTTTTGAGTGATTTTTGTGGGTTTTGACCTCAAGGAAGAAGGAAGAGCATAGAAGGATCAAGAGGAGACTGAAGGATTCGAGTTTGGTTCATCATTTGCAGTCTTTGAAAGGTATAAAGTTTGTACCTTGCTTGCTTGTTTATTAGATCCCTTTTTGGGGAATATTTAGGGCTTTTAAGCCATATGAGGTGACCAACCATGATTTGCAAACATGGTTGGGGGTCAAGACTTCGAATCTAGCACTTGGGAAGAGTCACAAGGCAGATTGGAGTTGCTTTTGCACTCAAGGAAGGTCTCATGCATTATAAGAACCATTTTAGGGCCTTTTAGGCTCAAAAGTACCATGCATGCACGTAAAGTTCATAACTTTACGTGCTAGATCGAGCTTAAGGGCTTGGATCTATCATTTGGTCAAGTGTTGTACATCAGAAATCAAGGATTTAGGGTGTGGATGTTATCGACTCGGCGAGTCTGTTCTTTGGGCTCGACGAGTCCAAGGCATTAAGTCCCATATCTGTTGAGGGTCAAAAGAACTTAGTTGGGTGTTAGAAGGGTTGTAGCAGGTCAGAAGGAGTGACCCAACGCATTGGACTTAGTTTTAGACCTAGAGTTCATGGGACTCAACGAGTGCTAGAACAAACTCGGCGAGTCCAAGGCAATCTTCTTATGGTTGAAGATGAACTCGACGAGTTGTTCATACAATTGGGCGAGTCAAGGTCATGACTTGCTCATCAGATGAAGGTGAACTCGATGAGTTGTTCATACAACTTGGCGAGTCGGATGAAGGTTCATTCGATGTCCGTAAAGAAAAGAAACTCGTCGAGTCGTTGCCAAACTCGACGAGTCAGTCGTGGATAAGGACGGGTAAAACGTTAGGGACTCGACGAGTTGACGGCCCAACTCGGCGAGTTGGGTCAACTTGAAGTTGACTTTGACTGGACTTAAACTAACCCCGTTTAGGGTTGCACGTTCTGTGTGCTGACTTAAAGATTGTCGTGTAGGGATCGAGGAGTCGAAGGGAGTCGACTTGTACGCCGAGGATAATTCAAACACTGCAGACATTGAGGTGATTTACCTTCCAGTAGGGGTGGGTCTAAGGCCACAATACCGGCCCACCAAAGAGGGGTATTTAGAAGATGATTGTCTTTGTGATAATTGTCTTGGTCTGGTTATGTGCTTTGATCATGAGATTTATCTGTATGATATGTTATGTGTATAGTAGGGATCAGTTTCCCTGACAGCGGTCCTTAGGACCGAAGGGTAGGTCTGTACCCGGATATGCCTGACTGTATGTTTATATCTTGATGTTGTATGCTAGTGGTAGGGGTGGAATAGTCCCCAGTTACCGGTTGAAAGATACCGATGACAGTTACCGGTTAAAAGATACCGATGATGATTACCGGTTGAAAGATACCGATGGAAGTTACCGGTTGAAAGATACCGACGATATTGTATGGTATGTGGTATGATGGGGGAACTCACTAAGATTTGTGCTTATGATTTCAGTTTTGGTTTCAGGTACCTCTTCGTCTAAGGGGAAGGAGCCGGCGGCGTAGCATCGTATCACACACACATGATTCCGCATCGGACTTTTTGGGGTTGTACTCTGATTTTCATTACTTGTGATGTCATGGTTTGGGACACAACATCTTGATTTTGTAATGTGTTGCTTTATTGAGAATGTTATGGTGAAATGTTTTGTAACGACCGAAAAATTTCAACCAATTTAAACTTTTCCAAAACAGCCCGATTTCATTAAATCATTACAAAAAGGTTTTCAATACAATTAAATTAAAGTATTCCCAGAATCAAAACATAAACATGAGGAGCGGTACGATCACGCCTTCGCCTTGCCACGGTCTCCTGAAGAACCTGAAAAACATAAAACCACAACTGTAAGCCCGAAAACTTAGTGAGATATCCCCAAAATACCAACCACATATACCATACACGCATAACATGCCATATCATATCCGATCACAGGACAACCATGCATTTCGGGTCTACTGTGTGACTGGTCCGCCGCACCGGCCAACAGTCCACCTGGTCCACCCTCCGAGTCTAGCCATATACATCGAGTCT